>NC_086447.1:367050393-367384977 GCF_028390025.1 Pseudophryne corroboree
GGCTAATCAGGGTTTCAGCTGTGTAAGAGTGATATAGTGCTTCTAACCTGATTAGAATGGGCAGACTGCCTGGGAAGGCTGCAGGATCTGTGTGTGAGAGACACGCTTTCTGATGCAAGTAAGCTATACAGTATGTACTGAAGAACTCTGTGTTTTGTTTAGTGACAGTTAGGAACATCTTATGTTTAGTTAGTGCCGGACAGGCAAGGTATTTTTATTTTGGGGTTTGTTTTATTTTCTGTTTCAATAAAACTGGCCGGGGTCAGTTGTACCAGAAACTGGACTTGTGTTGTTCCTCAGCTGCTGCGGGCTGCCATATTCCCCAGGAAAAGGCACCTTGCACCCCTACAGTGTTACACTAGCAATATAATAGCAGAACCGCAGCTACGGGAGGAGCCCAGGAATACCTAAGGCTATTGGCAGAGATCCCTGCAGTATAGGTGAATCATGCATAAAGAGGGCATCCCTCTAACACAAATAAAACGTTTATTGGCAAAGAAAGGATTTAACAACCTCTCCATAACTCTCTTTAAATGCCATTGTAAATGTAGATGACTGTTACTATATTATACATAAACTTGTCCATAAAAATATATTTAGAAATGTGTCTTACCGTCAGCTAATGATGCAAAAGCATTGATGAGGCGGGCAGTGTATTGTCTCACTACCTCATTTTTGGAATGGAGTAGCTGCAAAACATTTCTATTCTGGAGACAAAAGCAAACAGAAGAACGTTTTTACAGATATCTTAATAGTACACCTGCAATATTTTGGACTCCATTCTCAAGGAGTTGGAGGGTGGGATCAACATTAATAAGGATACAGGGAAGTTTGTGCATTGTATTTATATCCTGCTCACCTTCCCATTCTGGTAGTCTAAAAGATCATTTGTTATATAAGCCTGAAGAACGGTGTCTCTCTGTTCCCCGGGCTGGGAACAAGTAAAGCGCTGAGAAAAAAACAAAACATATTGAAACACAAACTGACAACACTGATTTCAAAGTATAAAACACATCTTCTGCCTCTTTCAGACAAGCTGCAAGTCTAGCGAGCCGGCAAATTCCTGGGTCTCAGTCCCTACCCTGGTAAAGAGCAGGGACGGGAACCCGTTTTCCTTTACACACTGCAAAATCCCAGGTTGCTGCACATTCACTTTCCATAACCGGGGATTTTGAGTGTAGTGTGAAAGGAGTATTAGTTCTGCTTATTCCAAAGCGCTCATTTTTCACGTCCTGTTTGAATGTGATGTGACAGAAGGAGAAAAGGCAACACAAAATAATAATAGCAAGATATAGATTATCTTTTATTTACTTTAACACAAAAGAGGTGTACGTTGACACAAACAAAACAAAATAAATATAACAACATAAAACAGTTAAAATAAAGTTAGCCCTGCCTAAATGAGCTAACAATTTAAGTGATGTGAGACATACAGCAGCACAATATCACCACACAGACACTGGACCAATCGTGTGATTTGGCAAATATGCAGACTTTCACAGAATTCTTCCAGGCAAAGCGAGGTATTATTGTCCTGTATTCCAGGCATTATTGTCCTGTATTCTGTAAGGCCAGTCACAGTGATGAAGCACTTTTCAACCATTAGGCAACCTGATTCAGACATGTTGATACTGTATGCAGTGGAGCGATTGTTTGCCACTGCGCATGCGTATAAGTCACACTGCGTATGTGCCATGGTGGTTTTGCAACAGGGGGTCACAGTGAATATTTATTAGCAAGGTGATTGGCACTAAGATAGCGTGTGTGGGGGGTAATGGGGAAGTGGCAACTAAAATGCAGACGCATCGTGACTATTTCAGGGGTGTTTCATAGATGGCGACTGCGATCTCATACACAGTTGGTGCCGGCATTTTATTTCTGATGGCCATGCTGCGTGACCACAGTGTTACTCAAAGGTCGATTATCGACAGATGTGCATCCAATGTCTGTGTATTCATACACAAGCATCAGGGTGCCTCTGACAACACCCTGTAGCCAGTATAGCTGATGCAGAGCTGCCCAGAGCATCACAGGAGGCAGAGAGTCTGTTCTAAGGACGATCTATGCAGTGCTGTACTTACCTGTGCCGACAGCACAGCCCCTCCATGTGATGTCATGTGTTCAGGGGGCGGGGATGGCACAGGGCGCAATGCCGTACTGCTCTGGCACTCAGTTTGGGCCAGTATTATAAAATATGATATACATATTGAACAAAAAAGTTATGTACCTGTATTTCTCAGATTTATAACCTGGCATACACTGTCATTTGTTTGCGCATACCTCCCAACTATCCCGATTTTTATAGTACAGACCAGTTATTTTGGTACCGTCCCGCTGTCCCACTCGCAGGCAGCAGTTTCCCGCGGCATCTGTGTGTGTGTGTGTGTGTGTGTGTGTGGTGGTGGTGGTGGTGGTGGGGGGGCGGGCAGTTGGGAGGATCCTGCCACTCGCTGCCCTGCTTAGCAGAGCAGTGGTCTATTCACAGGAGACACAGGAACAGGGCGCATGCCAGCAGCTCACTGAGTGCTGGCCATGCCCCCATAGTGACGGAAAATGGGGACGTGGCTCACTTCAGCAGCATTCCTGTGAAGCCACGCCCCCTTTACAACAGGTCACACACCCTTTTTGGGTGACCGCGGCTTTGCCACGCAAAAAGGGTCCCACTTGGCAGTCAGTAAAAGGTGGGAGGTATGTTTGCCTGTATATGGGTAAATGTGGCTCTATCCGATTACGTTAAATCAGTTAGAGGTGTTCCAGCTCAGTAATGTACAGCAATCGCGTATTGCCTAACTGTGTGGAAAAACCTGAAAGATGACTGTGTTAGAAATGAGTCAGTACAGAAGCTAAAAGGAAATTTCAGCAGGAATAAATCACTTCAGCTCATAATAGTTTTGTTATGTAGTGAATGGGATTCAAAAGTGAATACTGTACACCACACAGTTTATTTTTAGAATAGATGGCGTAACTCAGGGATGTACGTAAACCCGATGTTTAGGAAAAAGGAGATTTATTGTAGACTTACCATTGTTAAATCTATTTCTACGAGGTACACTGGATTCCACAGGCGAATACATCGGGGTGTAGAGGTGGATCTTGATACGAGGCACCAACAGGCTAAAGCTTGGACTGTTCCCAGGACGCACTGCACCGCCTCCTCTATAGCCCCGCCTCCAGGCACTGGAGCTCAGTTTTGTTAAACAGTCCAATGCAGTAGCAGGTAAGAGAGGCGGTAGATGTTAGTCACATAGAACCACATTCTCACGACAGGAGAAGGGACTAGCAGCTAATGCCATACAAATCCAAAGAAGCTAAGTGCGTCAGGGTGGGCGCCCTCTGGAATCCAGTGTACCTCGCAGAAAGAGATTTAACAATGATAAGTCTCACCATAAATCTCCTTTTCTGCAGCGGGGTACATTGGGATTCCACAGGAAGTACATCAGGGATGTCCTAAAGCAGTTCCTCATGGGAGGGGACACACTGTAGCGGGCACAAGAACCCGGCGGCCAAGGAAGCATCCTGGGAGGCGAAGTATCAAAGGCATAAAACCTCATGAATGTGTTCATTGAGGACTACGTAGCCGCCTTGCACAACTGTTCTGCGGACGCGCCACGGCGGGCCGCCCAAGAAGGTCCAACAGATCGAGTAGAATGGGGTTTGATAGCAGCAGGAGCTGGGAGCCCAGCCTGCGCATAGGCTTGTGCAATCACTATTCTATTCCATTTGGCCAAGGTTTGCTTATTTGCAGGCCAGCCACGTTTGTGAAAACCAAAAAGTACAAAAAGGGAATCTGACCTCCTAATAGAGGCAGTCCTTTCCACATAAATACGGAGAGCCGGTACCACATCCAAAGACCGTTCTTTGGAGGACAAACCAGAAAAGATGAAGGCCGGAAACCACAATCTCCTGGTTAAAGTTAAAAGATGATACCACCTTAGGCAAATAACCTGGGCGAGTTCGAAGAACTGCTTGGTCACGGTGAAAAATCAGAAAGGGTTGACAACAGGACAAAGCGCCTAAGTCTGACACCCTTCTAGCAGAGGCAATAGCCAACAGAAACACGACCTTAAGCGTAAGGCATATAAGGTCCACAGACTCAAGAGGTTCAAATGGAGACTCTTGTAGGGCATTCAGAATGACAGACAGATCCCATGGAGCTACAGGAGGGACATATGGAGGCTGAATCCATTAAACACCCTGAGTGAAAGTGTGAACGTCAGGAAGAGACGCAATTTTTCTCTGAAACCACACCGACAAGTCAGATATATGGACTTTGAGGGAAGCCAGACGAAGGCCCAAGTCTAAACCTTGGTGTAGAAAAACCAAAAGCCTGGAAGTGCTGAAAGTATATGCATCATAATTCTTACTAGCACACCAGGTGAAGTAAGAATTCCAGACCCTGTAATAAATCCGAGCCGAAGCCGGTTTACAGGCTTTCAACATGGTTTGAAAGACCGCCTCAGAGAATCCTTTCGCTCTCATGAGTGATGCTTCAAACGCCACGTCATTAAAGCCAGTCTGGCCAGGTCCGGGTAGACACAAGGGCCCTGAGTGAGGAGGTCTGGGCATTGAGGACGCTCTATCGAGAGACCCTGCAGGTCTGAGAACCAATGCCATCTGGGCCACGCTGGAGCGACTACAAGTAGTATTCCTCCTTCTTGCTTGAACTTCCGTACTACCGTGGGCAGGAGTGACACTGGAGGAAACACGTATGGCAGTCGAAAGTTTCATGAATTGCCAGTGCGTACACGAACGCTGCCTGAGGATACTTTGTCCTTGCTCTGAAGACCGGAACCTTGTGATTGTGTCGAGACGCCATCAGGTCTACATCTGGTAGGCCCCACATGTCCACTAAGAGTGTATCAACACTCTCGGGCGAGAGAGGAAGTATCTGATCTTTTTCTGAAGTTTCAGAACCTTCTCTGGAGACAGAAACGGTCTTTGGCTGTGGGTGTCCAGCAGCGCCCCCAGGTGCACCATGCTCCGAGTAGGGACCAGCGAAGACTTCTTCCAATTGATGAGCCACCCATGGGCTTGTAGGAATTGGACCGACATCTCCAGTTGACTGAGAAGGACATCTTGGGAGTTCACCAGAATCAGCAATTCGTCCAGATACGGCAGGATCCCGATTCCCTGACGACGGAGGAAAGCCGTCATCACGGCCATGACCTTCCGAAAATCCGAGGTGCCATGGCCAGTCCAAATGGCAGAGCCTGGAATTGAAAATGAAGGTTGAAAATAGCTAACCGCAGATATTGCTGATGCGAAATGGCAATAGGTATGTGCAGGTAAGCATCCTGTATGTCCAGGGATACTATATAGTCCTCGGGTTCCATGGCCAGAACAATAGAACACAGGGTTTCCATACGGAATTTGGACACTCTCACAAACTTGTTCAATGATTTGAGGTTGAGGATAGGCTGGAAAGACCCATTTGGTTTTGGAACTAGAAACAGGGTCGAATAGTAGCCCCTGCCTCTCTGAGACAGAGGCACCAGCACTACTACTCCTGCTTCCAAGGGGGATTGTACAACCAGGTGTAGAGCTTGCGCTTTCAACGGATCGGAGGTGATAACAGTTGAACAGAACTGGCGAGGGGGGCGTCTCTAGAAAGCGATTGCGTATCCGTGAGAGACAACTTACCACACCCAGGCATCTGAAGTGGTCTTTAACCAGGCCTGGGTGAACTGCAGAAGTCGGCCTCCCACCCTGGGGTCCCCAAGGGGGAGGCCCGCCCCGTCATGCAGCTGGCTTGTCTTGTTTGAAGGCAGGCTGATGGGCAGCCCAAGATTGTTTATATTTGGGCTTAGTGGTTTTGGAAGTACGAGCCTGTTTTGGGTACGCCCGACCTTTTACTTTACCTGGAGGTCGAATGAACGAAAAGTTGTACTCTTAGCCTTCGGAGCAGAAGGATTAGTACTTGGGAGAAACGCAGTATTGGCCGTCGCCAAGTCAGTCACACACCTTTTCAGATCCTACCCAAATAGTATGTCTACCTTAAAAGGAAGCACCTCCAATGTCTTTTTAGAGTCCAGGTCCACTTTCCAGGACCTCAACCACAGAATCCGGCAAGCCAGGATAGACGTAGTAGATGCCTTGGCCGCCATGACCCCTGCATCAGAGGCCGCCTCCTGAATATAGTGACAGGCTGTGGTAATATATGATAGATATTGTTTAGCAGTGTCATAAAAATCCTGGAGGTAGCTCATCCTCAATTACCTCAATTTGTATAACATGAGACACTACACACACACGGACACGCTGTGCCCTACACGCGTGTTTCACTGCACTTGCGGCAGTGCAGTGAAACACGCGTGTAGGGCACAGCGTGTCCGCGTGTGTGTAGTGTCTCATGTTATACTTATATGAATGGTAGTTCTCAGTGATAGAGAGGAATACAAGGCTGCCCATTAACAGATTCCTATACCTAATAATAGAGCACTCAGTGTCAGAGTTAATATATGCAGCTAGTGCTATATGACAGTGGAGGAAGGAACCCCACTGCAAGATAGAGAAATATATAGGTATAACTGCTAATAGGACAGTCATACTCATGTTCACTGACCACATTTATTCATATGACTGGATCTGATTTATTATACTTGAATTAGTGGAATAAGTGATAATTAGTACTCTGCTCACAGATCCTTAATCTTATGCCAATTATCACAGTTACTGAATGTATCATAAAGGTCTCCATAAAATGTGGTTACATTGAAACATGACCAGGAAACCAGGTGGCTGCAAATTGCAATAGGAAATAACACAAATGTATCAATGCTGCAGTGAGTGAACTGGCAACATATTAAATCAGACAGCAGCTGAATGAACTGATTATTGTAACAGTAACCACTGGGAGAGTATGTGTAGGAGTAAAGGCTGAGAAGTTTACTACTACTGGACAGACAACTGATAGATATATAGCTATAGTGAAAACATATAGCACAACACGATAAAAGATATTACTGGGACATTCTCACTATGAATACCTAGCATCTCCTTACATTAATAGCTGTACTATCAATATATCAATTATCAATTATACGTTAAATGACCGGAATGCATGGGGGTCATTTTATATTTATTTTAGGGCTGTCATATCCTTGAATTTTCTGACATCTCCCAATGAGACTAATAAAAGATATTAAGCCTAAAGTTGTCCTGATATAGGGAAGTGTGCACTCTAGCAGAACACATTCCTGGTCTATACAGACAAGTATTATATTATAAGTGGGGCTGCCGTACCCCGGAGGGAAACAGTATCCTCTATATATATTTTTAGTCTGTTATAATAGGACCAGGAAGAATCTGCAACATACGTGGGCGGATAGCTAAAATTGGGATTGCTATATCCCTTAAAGTCCCACACCATCATCACTGGGACTGACTTGTCCCCTTAGCAACTTTCCCCTATATGTAACAGGACTAAGTAATTCCCCCCTATATGCATGGTTGAATTATCCACTGTGATTTATGTTAGAATGTAGGTGATATCTGTGTTACGTAAAAGTCCACCTCTCAACCCATTCCTATTTGGGATTATATACATTAGGAATTTATAGTGGTAACAGTCGGTGACATAAAAAATTAAAGTAACTCCCACATCTGAGTAAATTCATGTACTTATACCTACTTGTACTCACAGTCTATATAAGTGGAGTAAGTTTCCGGGAGATATTTCTGCTGAGTTAAAGGTATAAGGGTGAACTACCAATATTAATTGCGACAGTCGATATATAATTGATTTAAAATAATATAAGTGATCGATCTGTGGTAACGTTAAAATAAGATTTTACTTACCGATAAATCTATTTCTCGTAGTCCGTAGTGGATGCTGGGACTCCGTAAGGACCATGGGGAATAGCGGCTCCGCAGGAGACAGGGCACAAAATAAAAGCTTAAGGATCAGGTGGTGTGCACTGGCTCCTCCCCCTATGACCCTCCTCCAAGCCTCAGTTAGGACACTGTGCCCGGACGAGCGTACATAATAAGGAAGGATATTGAATCCCGGGTAAGACTCATACCAGCCACACCAATCACACCGTACAACTTGTGATCTGAACCCAGTTAACAGTATGATAAACGCAAAGGAGCCTCTGAAAAGATGGCTCACAACAATAATAACCCGAATCTTTGTAACAATAACTATATACAAGTATTGCAGACAATCCGCACTAGGGATGGGCGCCCAGCATCCACTACGGACTACGAGAAATAGATTTATCGGTAAGTAAAATCTTATTTTCTCTGACGTCCTAGTGGATGCTGGGACTCCGTAAGGACCATGGGGATTATACCAAAGCTCCCAAACGGGCGGGAGAGTGCGGATGACTCTGCAGCACCGAATGAGAGAACTCCAGGTCCTCCTCAGCCAGGGTATCAAATTTGTAGAATTTAGCAAACGTGTTTGCCCCTGACCAAGTAGCTGCTCGGCAAAGTTGTAAAGCCGAGACCCCTCGGGCAGCCGCCCAAGATGAGCCCACTTTCCTTGTGGAATGGGCTTTTACTGATTTTGGCTGTGGCAATCCTGCCACAGAATGTGCAAGCTGAATTGTACTACAAATCCAACGAGCAATCGTCTGCTTAGAAGCAGGAGCACCCAGCTTGTTGGGTGCATACAGGATAAACAGCGAGTCAGATTTTCTGACTCCAGCCGTCCTGGAAACATATATTTTCAAGGCCCTGACAACGTCAAGCAACTTAGAGTCCTCTAAGTCCCTGGTAGCCGCAGGTACCACAATAGGTTGGTTCATGTGAAATGCAGAAACCACCTTAGGTAGAAATTGAGGACGAGTCCTCAATTCCGCCCTGTCAGAATGAAAAATTAAGTAAGGGCTTTTATATGATAAAGCCGCCAATTCTGACACACGCCTGGCTGAAGCCAAGGCTAACAGCATCGACACCTTCCATGTGAGATATTTTAAGTCCACAGTGGAAAGTGGTTCAAACCAATGTGACTTTAGAAAACTCAACACCACATTGAGATCCCAAGGTGCCACTGGAGGCACAAAAGGAGGCTGTATGTGCAGCACCCCTTTTACAAATGTCTGAACTTCAGGTACTGAAGCCAGTTCTTTCTGGAAGAAAATCGACAGGGCCGAAATTTGAACCTTAATGGACCCTAATTTTAGGCCCATAGACAGTCCTGTTTGCAGGAAATGAAGGAAACGACCCAGTTGAAATTCCTCTGTAGGGGCCTTCTTGGCCTCACACCACGCAACATATTTACTCCAAATGCGGTGATAATGTTTTGCGGTTACGTCCTTCCTGGCTTTGACCAGAGTAGGGATGACTTCTTCTGGAATGCCTTTTTCCCTCAGGATCCGGCGTTCAACCGCCATGCCGTCAAACGCAGCCACGGTAAGTCCTGGAACAGACAAGGCCCCTGCAGTAGCAGGTCCTTTCTTAGAGGTAGAGGCCACGGTTCGTCCGTGAGCATCTCTTGAAGTTCCGGGTACCAAGTCCGTCTTGGCCAATCCGGAACCACGAGTATAGTTCTTACTCCTCTCCTTCTTATGATTCTCAGTACTTTTGGTATGAGAGGCAGAGGAGGGAACACATACACTGACTGGTACACCCACGGCGTTACCAGAGCGTCCACTGCTATTGCCTGAGGGTCCCTTGACCTGGCGCAATATCTGTCCAGTTTTTTGTTTAGACGTGACGCCATCATGTCCACCTTTGGTTTTTCCCAACGGTTTACAATTAGGTGGAAGACTTCTGGGTGAAGTCCCCACTCTCCCGGGTGAAGGTCGTGTCTGCTGAGGAAGTCTGCTTCCCAGTTGTCCACTCCCGGAATGAATACTGCTGACAGTGCTATCACATGATTTTCCGCCCAGCGAAGAATCCTTGCAGCTTCTGCCATTGCCCTCCTGCTTCTCGTGCCGCCCTGTCTGTTTACGTGGGCGACTGACGTGATGTTGTCCGATTGGATCAACACCGCCTGACCCTGAAGCAGAGGTTTTGCTTGACTTAGGGCATTGTAAATGGCCCTTAGTTCCAGAATGTTTATATGAAGAGACGTTTCCAAGCTTGACCACAGGCCCTGGAAATTCCTTCCCTGTGTGACTGCTCCCCAGCCTCTCAGGCTGGCATCCGTGGTTACCAGGATCCAATCCTGAATGCCAAATCTGCGGCCCTCTAGTAGATGAGCACTCTGCAGCCACCACAGGAGAGACACCCTTGTCCTTGGCGACAGGGTTATCCGCTGATGCATCTGCAGATGCGATCCGAACCATTTGTCCAGTAGATCCCACTGAAATGTTCTTGCATGGAATCTTCCGAATGGAATCGCTTCGTAAGAAGCCACCATTTTCCCCAGGACCCTCGTGCACTGATGCACTGAGACCTGTCCTGGTTTTAGGAGGTTCCTGACTAGCTCGGATAACTCCCTGGCCTTCTCCTCCGGGAGAAACACCTTCTTCTGGACTGTGTCCAGAATCATTCCTAGGAACAGTAGACGTGTCGTTGGAATCAGCTGCGATTTTGGAATATTTAGAATCCACCCGTGCTGACGTAACACTACCTGAGATAGTGCTACTCCGACTTCTAACTGTTCCCTGGATCTTGCCCTTATCAGGAGATCGTCCAAGTAAGGGATAATTAAAATGCCTTTTCTTCGTAGAAGAATCATCATTTCGGCCATTACCTTGGTAATGACCCGAGGTGCCGTGGACAATCCAAACGGCAGCGTCTGAAACTGATAATGACAGTTTTGTACTACAAACCTGAGGTACCCTTGGTGAGAAGGGTATATCGGGACGTGGAGATAAGCATCTTTGATGTCCAGAGACACCATATAGTCCCCTTCTTCCAGGTTTGCTATCACTGCTCTGAGTGACTCCATCTTGAATTTGAACCTTTTTATGTAAGTGTTCAAGGATTTCAGATTTAAAATTGGTCTCACCGAGCCGTCCGGCTTCGGTACCACAAACAGCGTGGAATAATACCCCTTTCCTTGTTGCAGGAGGGGTACCTTGATTATCACCTGCTGGGAATACAGCTTGTGAATGGCTTCCAAAACTGCCTCCCTGTCGGAGGGAGACTTTGGTAAAGCAGACTTCAGGAACCGATGAGGGGGAAACGCCTCGAATTCCAGTTTGTACCCCTGCGATACTACCTGTAGAATCCAGGGATCCACTTGCGAGTGAGCCCACTGCGCGTTGAAATTCTTGAGACGGGCCCCCACCATATCTGAGTCTGCTTGTAAAGCCCCAGCGTCATGCTGAAGACTTGGCAGAAGCAGGGGAGGGCTTCTGCTCCTGTGAAGCGGCTGCATGGTGCAGTCTTTTTCCTCTTCCTCTGCCCCGGGGCAGAAAAGAGTGGCCTTTTGCTCGCTTGTACTTATGGGAACGAAAGGACTGAGTTTGAAAAGACGGTGTCTTTTTCTGCTGATGTGGAGTGACCTGGGGTAAAAAGGTGGATTTTCCAGCCGTTGCCGTGGCCACCAGGTCCGATAGACCAGCCCCAAATAACTCCTCCCCTTTATACGGCAATACTTCCATGTGCCGTTTGGAATCCGCATCCCCTGACCACTGTCGCGTCCATAACGCTCTTCTGGCAGAGATGGACATAGCACTTACTCTTGATGCCAGGGTGCAAATATCCCTCTGTGCATCACGCATATATAGTAATGCATCCTTTAAATGTTCTATAGTTAACAAAATATTGTCCCTATCCAGGGTATCAATATTCTCGGTCAGGGAATCCGACCATGCGACTCCAGCACTGCACATCCAGGCTGAGGCGATTGCTGGTCGCAGTATAACACCAGTATGTGTGTATATACTTTTTAGGATATTTTCCAGCCTTCTATCAGCTGGTTCTTTTAGGGTAGCCGTATCAGGAGACGGTAACGCTACTTGTTTTGATAAACGTGTGAGCGCCTTATCTACCCTAGGGGGTGTTTCCCAACGCGCCCTAACCTCTGGCGGGAAAGGATATAATGCTAATAATTTTTTAGAAATTAGCTGTTTTTTATCGGGGGAAATCCACGCTTTTTCACACACCTCATTTATTTCCTCTGACTCAGGAAAAAATATTGGTAGTTTTTTCTCACCCCACATAATACCCTTCTTTGTGGTACTTGTAGTGTCAGAAAGGTTCAATGCCTCTTTCATTGCCGTGATCATGTAACGTGTGGCCCTACTGGACATTACGTTTGTCTCGTCACCGTCGACACTAGACTCAGTATCTGTGTCAGGGTCTGTGTCGACCCACTGAGGTAACGGGCGTTTTAGCGCCCCTGACGGTGTCTGAGACGCCTGGACAGGCACTAATTGATTTGCCGGCTGTCTCATGTCGTCAACAGTTTTTTGCAAATTGCTGACATTATCACT
Source organism: Pseudophryne corroboree (assembly GCF_028390025.1). NCBI lineage: Eukaryota > Metazoa > Chordata > Amphibia > Anura > Myobatrachidae > Pseudophryne > Pseudophryne corroboree. The sequence goes on from NC_086447.1 coordinate 367,062,729, forward strand.
TAATTGTTTAAATACAATCATCCAGTCAGGTGTCGACTCCCTAGGGGGTGACATCACCAACACAGGCAACTGCTCCGCCTCCACATAATTTTCCTCCTCATACATGTCGACACACGCGTACAGACACACAGCACACACACCGGGAATGCTCTGATAGAGGACAGGACCTCACTTAGCCCTTTGGAGAGACAGAGGGAGAGTCTGCCAGCACACACCCAGCGCTATATATATATATACAGGGATAACCTTATATAAGTGTTATTCCCTTATAGCTGCTGTTATTATCGTTATTTGCTGCCAAAAATGCCCCCCCTTCTCTTTTTTACCCTGATTCTGAAGCAGGACTGCAGGGGAGAGTCAGGGAGCCGTCCTTCCAGCGGAGCTGTGAGGGAAAATGGCGCTTGTGTGCTGAGGAGATAGGCTCCGCCCCTTCACGACGTCCTTCTCTCCCGCTTTTTTGTGTAAAATGGCAGGGGATTAAAATACATCCATATAGCCCAGGAGCTATATGTGATGTATTCTGTTTTGCCACCTAAGGTATTCTGTTATATTGCGTCTCAGGGCGCTCCCCCCCCAGCGCCCTGCACCCTCAGTGACCGGAGTGTGAAGTGTGCTGAGAGCAATGGCGCACAGCTGCGGTGCTGTGCGCTACCTTAGTCTGAAGACAGGATGTCTTCTGCCGCCGATTTCACCGGACCTCTTCGTCTCTTCTGGCTCTGTAAGGGGGACGTCGGCGCGGCTCCGGTGACCCATCCAGGCTGAACCTGTGATCGTCCCTCTGGAGCTAGTGTCCAGTAGCCTAAGAAACCCGATCCACTCTGCACTCAGGTGAGTCCGTTTCTTCTCCCCTTAGTCCCACGATGCAGTGAGCCTGTTGCCAGCAGGACTCACTGAAAATAAAAAAACCTAACTAAACTTTTATTCTAAGCAGCTCAGGAGAGCCACCTAGATTGCACCCTTCTCGGCCGGGCACAAAAATCTAACTGAGGCTTGGAGGAGGGTCATAGGGGGAGGAGCCAGTGCACACCACCTGATCCTTAAGCTTTTATTTTGTGCCCTGTCTCCTGCGGAGCCGCTATTCCCCATGGTCCTTACGGAGTCCCAGCATCCACTAGGACGTCAGAGAAAATAGGTATAAAAATTCTACCATTATTAGACACAGGTAATACACGCGGACACGTTTTTTAACTCTTTATTTACACCTTTCAATCTAATAGGATTCACATACATGTTAGTTTGTCTGATTTTAACTCTTATGTTTCACTGTAGTCTGGGTCGTATAAACATTATATTTTAATATAATCAATAAAGGTTATATTTTATGATTGACTTTTTTCTGAGTGCGTCAACCATACAGACGTTTAAACTTATCAGGTTTCTTAGACGTAGGAGGGGGCTCAATGTCATAAATTTGGATAATCAGTTTGATAGCCTCCACAAGGTCAGGAACATGAACCTGGGTTGTAGATTCCTCATCAAAAGAAACTGTATCAGTGTCTCACGGATCAGTACATTCCCCATCCTCATTGGAAGAATCATCCAAAATATTAGTGGATTGTGAGGAAGAAATGGCCCGCTTAGATGTCCCCTTGGCCCCAGAGGGGCGTGGGGTGTACTTTTGTCTAACCAAAACCTGATTTAATTGCTGTAACTGGGTAAACAGAGTATCCGCCCATGGCGGATTAACTACAGGGACAATATGTGGCTGTAAAAGCATGGGAGGTCCCACAGGGGGTGTAAGACGCGTTACCAGCATAGTCAGCATATTTGGAAAAGCTGCCCAAGGTGGGTCCTGATTGACCACAGGTGCCGCAGGCAGACTGGGAGATGTATGACACCCAGCGCCTGAACCAGCAGCTAACACTGCCCCCACTGGTGAATCTGTGGCGACAGCACTGCATGATGCAGGAGCGTCCGCGGATGTCCCGCCCTGTGTAGCAGACATTGTATGTGATGTAGCCTTAGGGCGTAACAGTACAATATAGCCAGACAAACACAAAAAACAGCAAATAATCCCCTGTGTTTTGTGACAGTAAACACAGAGCACAAACAGAGGATTTAAGCGGTGTGCAGTGACTTGAGAAATACAAAACAGTATACCCTGTGTAGCACTATATATTACATGAAACCCTGATGCACCTAGCCCCCAGGGTACAGAATATAGTGATAGCAAAACGTGTGATACACAAGAATGGAATCCACACAGTAGCTACAGGCATACTCAGTCACAGGTACAATGCAGGAATTTTTACATATAAACAATAAAACTGCACTTGACTAGTAAATTATATATAGGTATGTATGTATACAGATATATCAATGCATAGTACACACTATATGTATATCACAGAATAGTTCTACTAAATATTCAGATAGCAGTACACTTGTTATTAACTAACACCTTCTAAAATGACATGTATAATACTTAAGTGTCTGTAAATGCACAGCGCTGATGATACAGGTGGATTTACAGAGGAGACAGTACCCAGCAGTCCCGGAGATCAGCCCAGCTATGTAATAGCGCCAAAATCTCAGAGTGAGGGAGAGAGAACTGCAGCTCCAGGGCGGGAACACCAGCAGTATATGGCGCCCGGACCTGGGGGCGGGGCTACAGGTCAGCGCCTTATCCCCTCAGCTGGACTTCACCACCGGGTAATATGGAGCCTTTTATAAACGGATTTTAGTAAATCTGACCTGTGCTCCTTGCCCTGGTGGAAATAGTGGGGTCCATGTGCAACACAGTGTCCACGCCAGCGGCGTGGTCCGTCTCCTGGGACCGCGACCAGATCGCGATATACCGGCAGGTCCCACCTGGGGGACCCTCTTACCTCCTCCCTTTAGGGCAGCCACGCAATCCTGGAGAGTGACAGTGGTGGTGTGCCTGAAAACCAGCGAGTCTCCGCTGCAAGATCCTGGGAACCCGGCTACTGGAGTATGCAGCGCCGCTGAGGGACGTGATGGGAGCCGCAGCACAGCATGTCATAAAGACATAGAAAGTGCTGCGGCCCTTGAGGTCTTTCAAAAAGCTCTTTTCAGGGCTGCCTAGCGTAGCCCCACCTGTTAGTGACCTGCACTGCAGGCACCAACTTAAAAACTGAGCTCCAGTGCCTAGGGGCGGGGCTATAGAGGAGGCGGTGCAGTGTATCCTGGGAACAGTCAAAGCTTTAGCCTGTTTGTGCCTCGGATCAAGATCCAACTCTACACCCCGATGTATTCCCTGTGGAATCCCAGTGTACCCCGCTGCAGAAATCTCCAATGATTTTAGATCTCCGCATGTGGACCCATAAGCGGATAACAGAAGCAGGAAGGAGTTTATTTACCTCCTTCCGACACTCGCATATTACAACGATGCATCGGCTGTGTGAGCTGTGTCCATCTCTGACTCTTAAGAGTTACAGGGAGAAAAACACAGGACTCCTTACCTTAGAGTTGCAAACTGTTTTACACTCTAAATACAGCAGAAGGTCTAGCAACAAATCAGCCGAATTTCATTTCTATTGTCACAGGTATGCCCAATATGCGAATGCTTCTCTGTGGTCCTACTGTGCTACTTACCCAGCGCAAGGCTTGCAGGATCAATGCTTTCAAACGATCATTACCATATACCAAGTCTTTTTTCAGCTTCTCGTAGTCTAGAGAGGGCAACAATGGCACCTCCTGTGGTTTTCTGTAATAAAGAAACGAAATGGCTGAGATTTATTAATGATTATAAAATAAGACAGACTCAGGATACAGTTGTAATTTACATTCACTGTATTTAATTTTTTCTTTTATATGTATTTGAACACACTGAGTTTCCAAGACTAATAATATAACTATAGGCCTTGCACCTGTATAACTTTGTCACGATAACAAATCCCTGCCTCATTATGGGAGCAGTGTGAGGAAGTAAGCTCCCCCCTCTATGCTGTAAGAAGCTATACACTCGACGAGGCAGGGCACGTGAAATAGAGCTGATCCCTACTTTCCTTATAATACCCATGTAACAGCCTCCTTCCGACAATGCCCTTCACCGGAGAAGAAAATAAATTCTGCATCTATACTTTTTTGTTTTAATGCTTGTTTCCTTTTACATTTCCTTTACTAGGCATGGCAGAATGGTACTCCATAATCGCACAGCAAGACTCCATCACCAATCTTTTGTCCCCATCTACAGCTCTGAACAAAGTGGACACACAACTACCTAGACTTAAAGGCCATATACACTGGCAGATTTGCCGCCGAGGTGCCCGACGGCCGACCAGGTGATGGGGGGAGTGAAGTTTCTTCACTCCGTCACCCGGGCCCATAGCCTTGCATGCTAATATGAACAATATTGTCCATATTGGTTTGCAGGTATAAACGAGCCGGCACCAACGATGAACGAGTGCGGGCCGCGCATCATTAATCGTTGGTCCCTATAGACTGAAAGATATGAACAATTTTTCGTTCATTACTAAACGAGATTGTTCATATCAGCCACACACATCGGCCTGGGTGTAGGGCCCTTTAGAGTAGAATAAATGTGGCTGCCACTCCTGCAAGCTTCTCAAACAACCATTTCATTCACTTTCCTTGCCTTCTGTCCCTCTCATTCGTGGGTGGCTTTGAGACATTTCACCATCTGTGTACCTTGCTTTCTGCTAAAACTTTTCACAGATGCTTTTAGAATGTCACAAATAATGCACTGTTCACTGTGTTTTGTTCCTTGCCTAATGGTGATTTTCCAAGGTGCAGGAGTTATCAGCAGAAGAGAGAATTCAATGTCCTCACAGAACACTGCCTCCCAGAACGTGTAACTAATGCTGGGCATACACTATGCAATTTTCTGGCAGATAATCTGCCAGATCTGGCTGGTTGGAAAGAAAATCTGGTAATGGATGAAAGCAAATGACAATCAAACATTTGCTTCCAAACACTGAAAAACTGCCAAATCCTGTCGTTCAGAGAGAATGGTTAATTCACGGATTTAACCAATTTGCCTAAATTACAGTTTTAGTCCGTTTTCCAGTGTTTGGGGACAAATGTTTGATTATCATTTGTTCTCATCCATTTCCAGATTTTCTTTCCAACCACCCAGTTCTGGCAGATTATCTGACAGATAATTGTATAGTGTATGCCCAGCATTACTCCTCTAACAGCTCTGATGGAACATAGACAGATGGTAGCATACTCTCTTAAATTAATTGTCCCAGTCTTACGACTAGGAATACTGCATTTACCATTCTATAGACAGAAGGGAACACAATATAGCAATAACCTACCTGAAAGGCCAATTTATAGATTTACAGTATTAGAGATTTTGTTAAACACAATTGAGAATGAACCCACTGAACTAAAAAAATGTTTACCTATATTTTTGCAACCTAAGCCATAAATAGCTGGTACTGTATATATTTAATCAAAGCTACAGAAGTATTTTCTTTCCAACATTGCTTTCCTTAACAAAGGGTGACAAAGGCAGTGGAATGTGCCGCATCTACAGTAGGGTCACTGGAATGTGCTCCATGTGAGGGGGGTGTATGTGTACATAGTGTTGTAATCTTAACTGCGTCCTGTTATCTCGTTAGGCTGGTTTGGTTATTGTTCAGTAAATACAATGTTCTTTAAAGCTGGAAACTTACATGGGTATAATAGACGCTCTCAGCATAGAAGAAGCCTGAAAAGAAAAAGAAAAAAAAAAGTGATGGAAATATAAAGGAAAAAAAATTTTTTTTTTTCACAAATTAACAAAATGGAAATACTTTAGTAATGTTTCAATGTATCAGAAGGATTAATATGTAGTGTAGTCTTGTTGGTTAGCATGCAATGGGTGAATTGGAAAAAGGAACAGGCAGAGCACAGAGTGGACAAACACATATGCATTGATCTCATCATGCAGCTGTTACCAATAATATCAAGTAAATAATGGGTTAAAGTGTGAGAATTTACAAAATCAGTACGTTAAGTCATAATTAAGTAATTTCTTTATTATATATACATATATATATATATATATATATACACACACATATATACATACACACACACACACACATATATATATATATACTGGTGTAGCATGGTATCCTGGGCACCGGGATCATGACCGCCGGTATACCAACAGCTGGGCGAGCGCAAATGAGCCCCGTGCGGGCTCACTGCGCTCACCATGCTGCGGGCACAGTGGTGCGTTATGCGCGCCGGGCTATTTATTCTCCCTCCAGGGGGGTCGTGGACCCCCAAGAGGGAGAATAATTGTCGGTATGCCGGGTGTCGGGATTCCGGAGCCGGTATACTAAGCGCCGGGATCCCAACAGCCGGCATACTGAATACCCCCTATATATATATATATATATATACACACTGCTCAAAAAAATAAAGGGAACACTAAAATAACACATCCTAGATCTGAATGAATGAAATATTCTTATCAAATACTTTGTTCTTTACATATTTGAATGTGCTGACAACAAAATCACACAAAAATTATCAATGGAAATCAAATTTATTAACCCATGGAGGTCTGGATTTGGAGTCACCCTCAAAATTAAAGTGGAAAAACACACTACAGGCTGATCCAACTTTGATGTAATGTCCTTAAAACAAGTCAAAATGAGGCTCAGTAGTGTGTGTGGCCTCCACGTGCCTGTATGACCTCCCTACAACCCACACAAGTGGCTCAGGTAGTGCAGCTCATCCAGGATGGCACATCAATGCGAGCTGTGGCAAGAAGGTTTGCTGTGTCTGTCAGCGTAGTGTCCAGAGCATGGAGGCGCTACCAGGAGACAGGCCAGTACATTAGGAGACGTGGAGGAGGCCGTAGGAGGGCAACAACCCAGCAGCAGGACCGCTACCTCCGCCTTCGTGCAAGGAGGAACAGGAGGAGCACTGCCAGAGCCCTGCAAAATGACCTCTAGCAAGCCACGAATGTGCATGTGTCTACTCAAACGATCACAAACAGACTCCATGAGGGTGGTATGAGGGCCCGACGTCCACAGGTGGGGGTTGTGCTTATAGCCCAACACCGTGCAGGACGTTTGGCATTTGCCAGAGAACACCAAGATTGGCAAATTCGCCACTGGCGCCCTGTGCTCTTCACAGATGAAAGCAGGTTCTCACTGAGCACGTGACAGACGTGACAGAGTCTGGAGACGCCAAGGAGAACGTTCTGCTGCCTGCAACATCCTCCAGCATGACCGGTTTGGCAGTGGGTCAGTAATGGTGTGGGGTGGCATTTCTTTGGGGGGCCGCAAAGCCCTCCATGTGCTCGCCAGAGGTAGCCTGACTGCCATTAGGTACCGAGATGAGATCCTCAGACCCCTTGTGAGACCATATGCTGGTGCGGTTGGCCCTGGGTTCCTCCTAATGCAAGACAATGCTAGACCTCATGTGGCTGTAGTGTGTCAGCAGTTCCTGCAAGATGAAGGCATTGATGCTATGGACTGGCCCGCCCGTTCCCCAGACCTGAATCCAACTGAGCACATCTGGGACATCATGTCTCGCTCCATCCACCAACGCTACGTTGCACCACAGACTGTCCAGGAGTTGGCGGATGCTTTAGTCCAGGTCTGGGAGGAGATCCCTCAGGAGACCATCCGCCACCTCATCAGGAGCATGCCCAGGCATTGTAGGGAGGTCATACAGGCACGTGGAGGCCACACACACACCACCGAGCCTCATTTTGACCTGTTTTAAGGACATTACATCAAAGTTGGATCAGCCTGTAGTGTGTTTTTCCACTTTAATTTTGAGGGTGACTCCAAATCCAGACCTCCGTGGGTTAATAAATTTGATTTCCATTGATAATTTTTGTGTGATTTTGTTGTCAGCACATTCAACTATGTAAAGAACAAAGTATTTAATAAGAATATTTCATTCATTCAGATCTAGGATGTGTTATTTTAGTGTTCCCTTTATTTTTTTGAGCAGTGTATATATATATATATATATATATATACACACACACACACATACACATATACACATATATATATATATATATATATATATATATATATAACAGTTTGCAGGTTATCTTCCATGTATTTCTCTAGCATACTGTAACTTTGGCGAATCCTAAAAAAAAAAAAAAAATATTTAATAACTCAGGTGATTGCAAATATTATTGGACCACTCAGTAGAAAAGATGTTTTCCACTTGAAATTTCATCCCCAAATTTTATCACGTTTTCCTCACAACTAGTGTGGAAATACACATGCATAGCTGAGGAAGAGGGGAATGCCAGATGCAATATGGGAAAAGACGGGGTTATTCTTAAACACATTTAGTGTAAATAAAGATGAAAACAAAATTCTGGTACTATGATAAGTGATAGACCACAATTTATATAGTGTATAAATAGGAAGGATTATGATGTCTGACTGGCGTGGGAGCCTAGACTGGAAAGTCCCAGCTCACTGCACTCTCTCAGGTGAGACACGGGTCAGTGTGACAGTCAGCACCAAGAGAGACTGGATGTGCTGGTGCGCATTGGCTCACTAATTTATGAAATGCCCCTGGAAACTAGTCAATGCAGGGCCGTCCAGTGGATGCCTAATATGTAGTACTTAAGGAGGTCTCAAAAATGCTCTTCGTATTGTGTGGTGGTCACAAAAATTAGTTTCATATTGTATGAAAGCCACTGCAGTGCTGTGTGTACAGTACTGTGGTCACTGGGGGCTCTCTTTTATGTATATTCTATTTTCATAGGAGTAACTACCATTGATGCAGCTGCTACAAGGGCCAGGGCTGCCTCCAGGGATAGCCCCTCCTCCTGCATCCAGTCACACTGCACTGAAACAATCATAAAACAAAACTAGCTGATGCCCCATGGGAGGACAAATAGAAGTCAAAGCAGGTCAGGCTCCTCTCCCTCAGGTGACCCAAGTGTGCTACGGTACTGCAGAGCACAAGATGAGGGGTGGGACAGAAGAGTTGAAGGGTAGGGGGTGTACCAGACGAGGACCAAGGGATGCCGTATGTGTAGTGCGTAATGTTACAGAAGAAAAGCGTGTTTGCTGGGGGAATTCTGCAGAAAGACAGAAGTAGGGGCAGAAGAAGAGGTACAGTTAGCTGGGGGGACAGAGGGACAGCAGCAGGTTGGTTACAAAAAGAACAGAGGGTTAGCCGGGGTGGGGGGGGGGGCATGCGGAAAGAGCAATAAGGAGGAAATAATAGAGGGACAGTGATCCCGTTGAGCAAAAAAAAAAAATGATGGGTCCCCTCACTTAAGTAAATTGGGGTCTTACTCCACCATTTCTGTGTCCCAAGGGGGTGGAGGGTGAGGGCAGGCAGCAGTTGGGTAGACGGGGTTAAGAGCAAGCAGCAGTTGTGGTAGAGCTGGGGTAGAGAAAGAGAGAAGTTGCGGTATAGGGAAGTAAGAACAGGCAGTGCTGAGGGCAGGGGAGGGGGTGAGTGCAGTCAGCAGTTGGGCCAGTGCTGGACTGGGGGCAAGGGGGTCTAGTGGCAGGCAGTGCTGGGGGGGGGGGGGGTTAGGGTGAGGGTAGATAGCAGCTGAGGCAGTACTAGGGGGTAAAGAGGAGGTTCGAGCAGGCAGTACTGGGGGTAGAGTGGTGGTAAAGGTAGATAGTAGTTGGGGCAGTATTGGGGGAAACTGTGCCCGAGGGGACGGACATACTTTGAGAGAAGGAAATACACAGATAGTGGTGAGATTCACACCAGCTCACACATAACAAAAAGGAAAGCCAAGCTAACCAACTTGGAACAATTCAGCAATGGCTGAAACAACAATACTGAACCAAGTAACAATGCAGGAATACGAAGCACTGGGCGGGCGCCCAGCATCCTCTACGGACGACGAGAAAAGAATTTACCAGTAAGTAATTAAATTCCTATTTTCTCTTACGTCCTAGAGCAGGGGTGGGGAACCTTTTTTCTACCAAGGGCCATTTGGATATTTATAAAACCCTTCAGGGGCCATACAAAAATGATCAACTTAAAAATTAGCCTGCCCCCAGTCACTTGTTATGCCCCAGTGGATATACCCCCAGTCAGTTGTTATGCCCCATTATATATGCCCCCAGTCAGTTGTTATGCCCCATTAGATATGCCCCCAGTCAGTTGTTATTCCCCGTTAAATATGCCCCCCTGTAGTTATGCCCCATTAGATATGCCCCCTAGTAGCGCCGCTTACACACACACACACACATTAAAAGAAAGAAAACCCACAATACTCACCAGTCCCGCTCTTGTTTCCAGACTGCTGCCCTCTGCCTGGCCGCCCGGTCCTCGGAACTATGGGAGCACCGTACAATGTACATTGCCTGGGCCAGAAGCTGGAGCTCAGGAGTAAGCTCCTGCCTCTGGCTGCTGGTGAGAAGGAGCCAGGCGGCCGCCGGTAACAAAATCTTAGAGGGCGCCCGACTTCTCTCTGTGTTAGGTGAGCCTCGCAGAGCCGGATCAAGTGGCTTTGCGGGCCTTATACAGCCCGCGGGCCTGAGGTTTCCCACCCTTGTCCTAGAGGATGCTGTGGTCCATTTAGTACCATGGGGATGTACCAAAGCTCCCAGTATGGGAGGGAGAGTGCTGAGGTTCCTGCAGAACAGACTGACCAAACTTTAGGTCCTCAGAGACCAAAGTATCGAACTTGTAGAATTTAGCAAACGTGTTCAACCCAGACCAAGTAGCTGCTCGGCAAAGCTGTAAAGCCGAGACTTCCCGGGCAGACGCCCAGGAAGAACCCACTTTACGAGTACAGTGGGCCTTAACAGATTTTGGACACGGCAAGCTTGCCGTCGAACCAGCATGCTGGATAGTAAACCTGATCCAGCGAGAAATCGTCTGCTTAGAAGCAGGACACCCAACCTTGTTGGGATCATAAAGGACAAATAAAGCGTCCGACTTCCTGTGACGAGAAGTTCTCTTCACATAAATTTTCAAAGCCCTCCCCATATCCAAGGACTTTGAGGTAATTGAGGAGTCAGTAGCCACTGACACCACAATAGGTTGGTTGATATGAAAAGCTGACACAACCTTCGGAAGAAATTGCTGACGCATTCTGAGCTCAGTCCTATCTTCATGGAAAATCAAGTAAGGGCTCTTGCATGACAATGCCCCCAATTCTGACACACGTCTAGCAGATGCCAATGCCAACAGTGTGACCGCCTTCCACGTAAGAAACTTGACGTCCACCTCCTGCAAAGGTTCGAACCAATCCGCTTGCAGGAACTGCAGCACCACCTTAAGATCCCAAGATGCCGTAGGAGGCACAAAGGGTGGTTGGATGTGCAGAACCCCTTTCAAGAATGTCTGAACCTCAGGGAGGGCAGCCAATTGTTTCTGGAAGAAAATGGACAAGGTCGAAATCTGAACCTTTATGGAGCCCAAGCGGAGGCCCACGTCCACATCTGCTTGCAGAAAGAGGAGAAACCGTCCCAGTTGAAACTCTACCATTGGAAACTTCTTGGATTCACACCAAGACACATACTTTTTCCAAATCCGATGGTAATGTTTAGACGTTACCCCCTTCCTAGCTTGAATCAGGGTAGGAATGACATTTTTCGGAATGCACTTCCGAGCTAAGATCTGGCGTTCAACCTCCATGCTGTCAAACGTAGCTGCGGTAAGTCTTGATAGGCGAACAGCCCCTGTTGCAGAAGGTCCACGTGAAGAGGAAGAGGCCCCGGATCCTCCAGCAGTAATTCCAGAAGAGCCGCGTACCAAGCCCTCCTTGGCCAGTCTGGAGCAATGAGGCTCGCCTGAACTCTTGTTCTTTTTATTAGTTTGAGATTCCTTGGGAAGAGTCGAAGTGGAGGGAACACATACATTGACTGGAACACCCACGGAGTTACCAATGCGTCCACCGCCACTGCCTGTGGGTCTCTCCACCTGGAACAGTACCTCCGAAGCTTCTTGTTGAGGCGAGAGGCCATCATATCTACCTGAGGTACACCCCATCGGCTTGTCACTTCTGCGAACACCTCCGGGTGGAGGCCCCATTCTCCTGGATGGAGATCGTGTCTGCTGAGGAAGTCCGCTTCCCAGTTCCCACGCCATGGCGTGCTTTTCTGCCCAGAGGAGGATTCTTGTTACCTCTGACATTGCCGCTCTGCTCTTCATTCCGCCCTGTCGATTTATGTAAGACACTGCCGTTACATTGTCCGACTGAACCTGAAATGCCCGATCTTGCAGAAGATGCGCCGCTTGAAGAAGGCCGTTGCATATGGCCCTTAGCTCCAGAATGTTTATTGGAAGGATGGATTCCAGACTTGACCACCTTCCTCTGAAGTTTTCCCCTTGGGAGACCGCTCCCCAACCTCTGAGACAGTGGTTAGAAGGATCCAATTCTGAATCCCGAACCTGCGGCCCTCTAGTAGATGAGAAGTTTGCAGCCACCAGAGTGAAATTCTGGCTTTCAGCGACATGCGTATCCGCCGGTGCATGTGAAGGTGTAATCCTGACCACTTGTCCAGGAGATCCAGCTGATGTATTTGCGTTCACTGGAGGCAGAACTGAGAGTAAACAGAAAGACAAAGAAGCAAAAGGGCAAGAGGTAAAGGATGTAGGATAGAACACACAGGACAAATGTGAGCTAAGAGTCCTGGATGGCGAAACTTGCAGCTGCTTGCGATCCAGTGTGTGCGCCATTAGAGTGTATGGTGGGAGCGGTTCTTCAGACCAAGATCAGCAGAAGAAAGAGGAACTGGATCAGCTAACAGCACTGGAACCTATGCAGCCAATGGTGTCCAGGTTAGTGTGTATTTGTGAGAATGTATACAGTTAGTTTATTTATTTCTGTTTTTATTTTTTTAATTAGATTCAGTAATGGCTTTTGTGAAGCCGTAATGAGATCCCTATGATTCCCATCCCACTCTGAAATGATTGACTTCATGAAGTATCCACATCGCACTCTTCCCATGTAACAACGTGACTGCCTAATACAATGCACACTAATAATATACAGGATAAGTGACATAGAATATCACTGGTTGCACCCTCCCAGTATATAGCACATTACCAACAGCATAATGGGCTAATATAAAGGCTGGCCACCACCAGGCATACCCAGTCTGGTGGAGAGTTGGGGGTAATCTTTCAAATTTTTGCTACAGTATGTGCTAGGTTATGCCTCACGGTTTCAATTGGGGGGGGGGGGGGGGGTTGTGTGTGTGTCAATGTAATGGCAAGGGTAATCATTGCTGTTGTGTGGATACAAAATGTATTTCAATGCTAATATTTGAATTTTTAAACAACTGGTGGACCTACTTTTCCAACTTTGACCACATACACACACACACACACTGTATATACAGTAGATACATATGCATGCATCCTTCCATTTACACACATACAGTACATACTGTACACCTTTTGCAATCCTTATTCTGAAAGCTGGACATTTAGGTGTGACTATTAAACATCCTGTTCAAACAAATTTGTCAACAGCAAAGAAGTCTTATCTCTGTGATATTTCTTTGGAGATTTATACCACATAGCTTATGACGTACATTCATCATAAAGAATTTATAAATAAAACGGAACAGTGCTGATATAAATGTATAAATAAAAGAGCCTTTATGTGTAGAGAAATATACTAATATTTATTTATTAGTAAAGTATTGGGAAGTAAAACATAGAATAATACCCCTTTCACACTGCCAATGCCGGATCCCACCCGGGAATTGGAAACGGGTCCTTCCCGGGTGGGATCCGGCATTGGCAGCTGCTGCAGGCTTCCCCGACCCGGCAATATGCCGGACAGGTTGCCATAGCAGCGGGGGGTGGAGCCGGCGATGGGGGCGGCGCTGGGAGATAAGATCATCTCCGCGCCGCCTCTCCCTACTGTAGTAAACGGGTCCCGGGACGCATTGACCCGGGAGCCCGTTTACGCAGCCACTGACCCGGTATTCAACCCGGGTATAACGCTGCTTTATTCCCGGGTTGATTTACCGGCTCAGGCAACCCGCGATTTCGGCTATGCCCCTTTCACACTGCACACCGACCCGTGTCGACCCGGCAATATGCTGGGTCGATACCATGTTATTTGTGTGGTGTGAAAGGGGTATAACATGACTTGGATTAAGGCACATCATACAAAAAGTGACTGTCCTTTAACTTCAACAAAAGCTTTCTTTGGAATACATACGCGAGGCCGGCAGATGGGATGCCGGCTGTCACTATACAGACAGCGGCATCCTGCCATCCGGAATCCCAACAGAGAGCGCAGAGAGTCCACTCGCCACTCGGGTGGTGGCATGGACCCACCACCCGAGTGGGAATACCGGGCTGTGGTCAAGATTCCGACCACTGATATTTCACCGGTGGTCGGGAATCCGGCGTCTGTATCCTGAACGCCGGGATCCCAACAGCCTGTATATTGACCGCATCCCCTTCTTTTGTGGGTATCAAATAAAGTTAAACTGATACAGCAAAGTAACATTTTAATTCAAATGCAGAAAAAGCCTAAATTTTATGAGGAAAGTAGAAATCTATATATAGAGCCAATGACATTTAACAGCAAGTAATTTTTGTTAAGTGGTATGTGTCAGCTAGATGTTACATGCTAGTGCTACTGTACTGATCAAGGGTCAGCAAAGGTATAAGGGATCAGGATCATATTATATGCTATGCAATAAATGAACCCTTTATCTTGTAGTGACAACTTTATGTTATGTGACTGGCTGGTGCTGACAGAGGGGAAGTTGGCTGCATGATAAGCTAGCTAATCAGTACTGCTGAACTGGATATGCACAGCATTTTAGCAATTTGCTGTTGGATTCTGCTCTGATCTTTGCAGTCTTTGCTGCTGGATTGTTTGAACTCAGAAGAGACAAACCAGTTACCACAAAGTGACCCTTGTTAGATTGCAGTGAATCATGATAGCATTTGCCGATTGATGTCAAGGGTGGTCTTCTGTTTGCCGGCGGTCGGGCTCCCGGTGCTCAGTATACCGGCGCCGGGAGCCCGACAGCCGGCATACCGACAATTATTTTCCCCTTGTGGGGGTCCACGACCCCCATAGAGGGAGAATAAAATAGTGTGGCGCGCGTAGCGCGCCACCGTGCCCGTAGCGTGGCGAGCCCGCAAGGGGCTCATTTGCGCTCGCCAAGCTGTCGGTAAGCCGGCGGTCGGGCTCCCGGCGCCGGGATGCTGGTCGCCGGGAGCCCGACCGCCGGCCAGCCGTAGTGAACCCGATGTCAAGGGCTTGTTCAAATTTTACAAATGTATTGGTTTCAACATGGCTACTGTCACGGCCGTGCTTACCGGTATGGGTGAGCTGGTCTCCGGGGCGTCCTCTTCCCCCGACGGCTCCTGGCGTGCGGCCAACGCTGCTGCGGGTGGTCTCCGGCTCCAGAGGCGCCGCCATGTCTGACCACGTGGGTCGAGGGGGTTGGTGACGTCAGCACCGCCCCTCCGCCAATGAGAATAGGGCGGGAAGTTCAAATGGAGACTCCGGGCAAAGCCCCAGCGCCTGAGTATCGTCGCTGTTAAGCTACCCCCTGGCTCATGTGTCTCTCAACTCACAGACTCTCCAGTGCTTCCAGCATGTAGTGCGTCTCTCGGCTCACAGACTCTCCAGTGCTTCCAGCATCTAAGTGGGTCTCCCAGCACGCAGTCTCCAGTGCTCCCAGCTTGTGAGTCCATCGGCTCACAGACTCCGGTGCTGCCAGCGTCTCTTCATTCAGTGTTTATCAGCATCATTCTCAAATCATCACTTGTCTCTTCGTTCAGTGTTCTTCAGTATCGTTCTCAAGTCATCACTCATCTCTTCATTCAGTGGTGGTCATTCCGAGTTGATCGCTCGCTAGCCGTGCAAACGCTATGCCGCCGCCCAGTGGGAGTGTATTTTAGCTTAGCAGAAGTGCGAACGAAAGGATCACAGAGCATCAACAAAGTTTTTTTGTGCAGTTTCTGAGTAGCTCAAAACCTACTCAGCGCTTGCGATCACTTCAGACTGTTAAGTTCCTGTTTTGACATCACAAACACGCCCTGCGTTCGCCCAGCCATGCCTGCGTTTTTGCTGACACGCCTGCGTTTTTTCCCGAACACTCCCTGAAAACGGTCAGTTGCCACCCAGAAACGCCCACTTCATGTCAATCACTCTGCGCACAGCAGTGCGTCTGAAAAGCTTCGCTAGACCCCGTGTGAAACTACATAGTTCGGTGTAATAGTACTTTGCGCGTCCGCATTGCGCCACATGCGCAGAAGTGCCATTTTTTTGCCTCATCGCTGCACAGCAAACGAATGCAGCTAACGATCAACTCTGAATGACCACCAGTGTTCTTCAGCATTGATCCCAAGTCATCACTTACTTCTTCATTCAGAGTTTCTCAGCACCATTCTCAAGTCTTCGTTTTATTCCTCATTCAGTGCATCTAGCATCATTCAGTGGACTAACTTCCCTATTGGTCCTGCATGAGGAAGACCTACATTCGGTCGTCTCTATTCCGACCCAACTACGGTTCTTTCACCCGACCATCGGAAGAGTCCCCGAGTTCTCAACCCTCTCAGCCCAGGTTTGTGACCGCTACTAAACATATGCAAGATTTACTTGCTTTAATACAATTGCTGCTGTATGAAATATATGTTTATTAATATCAAATTTGCTATGCCTACCATGGATTGTCAACTTCATGTGTACTTACTATAAGTAATTTGTTTTCCTATCAGATATCACTTTTAAGCAGATGTTTCCCATTAAGTGTAACATGATGTTCCTTGTCCTATTGTGAAGTCATTTATACAATTTGTATCGCCATTGCTTCAAAACCACTAACGAACAATTGAAGAAATAAAATATAAATAAAATATATACATTTATATATATTTATTTTATATAAGTATACATCTTCAGATTTTGTTCTGACAGCAACATTGTAACTTGTTATACCTTGAGAAGAGATATTGGCTCAAATGTATTAAGCCTTAAAAAGTGCTAAAGGGTAGCGTCTAGTTACCCATCGTGGAGAGGACCTTTCCCATAACCCCCTGTGTCCATGTCACAAACTATTTGGAATAGTAAAATGTGGCAAGCGAAGTGAGACACCGAGCCCGAAGCGTGGCGAGCGTACAATGGTGCATAGATAAAACTAAAGAACCTGAAATGAAAACGGAGAATGGATAAAACATTTAGGTGCTGTAAGGGCGGAAGTTATCTACTGCCCTCTTGTGCTGTCACTTCCCGGTCCTGGTCAAGAAGGGAACATAGACACAAACAGTGCTAAAAGACGGGTAAAGAGGTCTATTTACTAAGCCTCGGATGGAGATAAAGTGGACAGAGATAAAGTACCAGCCAATCAGCTCCTAACTGCCATGTCACAGGCTATGTTTAAAAAATAGCAGTTAGGAGCTGATTGGCTGGTGCTTTATCTCCATCCACTTTATCTCCATCTAAGGCTTAGTAAATAGTCCCCACAGAGAGATAAAGTACCAAACAGCTCCTAACTCATTTTGCAAACACATCCTGTTACATGGCAGTTAGGAAGTCGATTGGCTGGTCATTTATCACTTTATCACTTTTCAAGGCTTAATACATTTGGACCACTCCCTTTTCATAATTTTTCATTAGGATTGTGGTTACAAAGAAATACGGATTTATTTAGCAATAGATTTCGGCTTAATATGTACAAGTTGTGTTTTTAGATACTGTATATGTAAGTTTTCTAGTGTTATTGCATTAAAAAAAACAACAACCACCCAATTTAGTATAGATTATTTAAACACTACAGTTTCTGACTTCAGGTTCATTTGGTTGTTGTTTCCTACAAGAGTGTAACGTGAAATTTTGAAAAGTTTGCCTGTATCGTGAGGTCAGTCTCTGAGCCACTTGGATCACACATGATGACCATGCCACTGTCACAAGAGGTACATGCTATCACTCATGACCTATTTCATCACTCCGATTGTAAGAACAGTTATAGGATTACATCTATAAACCCCCAAAAATAAACAAATCTCAAACTAGTGGGAGTCCTATTACCAGCTGGGTCTCAATTTACAGTTAATACACAATACCTTTTGTGCCCTGAGAATAGATCCGATTAGCACCACAGTGGTTCCCAGATGAAAATAGCTCAGGAACAATTACAGAAAGCATGACTGGTGAGGTGAGGGCATTCATTGGGTAACATTTATGTATATCAGTGAGTCACTGCATCATAATAGAACCCATCCACTGCAAACAATGCACACTAAATCTAATAATAAGCAATATGTAACCAAACTGGGGGCCTTATGAGTCATGTTTGCATCTATTGTGAGGCACCATATCAGTTTGTGTCTTCTTATAACATGACAATGGCTCATGTCACAAGGAGTCTGTAGTAGGCTTACACACAGGATATATGCAGACAATACAGAGCAGCATGTGGGTGGGCTGCTGCCATTGTCAAAAGATCTTTTATGACTTGGAGAAAAAAAAAATTCCACATTTTGACATGTTACAGCCTTATTCCAAACTGGAATAAATATTTTTTTTCCCCCTCAAAATGGAACACACAATAACCCATAATGACAACGTGAAAAAGTTTTTTTGTTCTTTTTTAGATTTTCGCAAATTTATTAAAAATAAGAAAATAAGATTTCAAACCTACCGGTAAATCTTTTTCTCTAACGTCCTAGTGGATGCTGGGGACTCCGTAAGGACCATGGGGAATAGACGGGCTCCGCAGGAGACATGGGCACTTTAAGAAAGAATTTAGATTCTGGTGTGCTCTGGCTCCTCCCTCTATGTCCCTCCTCCAGACCCAAGTTTGAATCTGTGCCCGGACGAGCTGGGTGCTGTTCAGTGAGCTCTCCTGAGCTTGCTGTAAGGAAGCATTTTGTTAGGTTTTTTTATTTTCAGGGAGCTCTGCTGGCAACAGACTCCCTGCATCGTGGGACTGAGGGGAGAGAAGCAGCCCTACTCTCTGCAGATAGGTCCTGCTTCTTAGGCTACTGGACACCATTAGCTCCAGAGGGATCGTACACAGGATCTCGCCCTCGTCGTCCGATCCCAGAGCCGCGCCGCCGTCCCCCTCGCAGAGCCGGAAGACAGAAGCCGGGTGAGCATAAGAAGCAAGAAGACTTCGAAATCGGCGGCAGAAGACTCCAGTCTTCACTGAGGTAGCGCACAGCACTGCAGCTGTGCGCCATTGCTCCCACATACACCCACATACTCCGGTCACTGTAAGGGTGCAGGGCGCAGGGGGAGAGGGGGGGGGGCGCCCTGGGCAGCAATTAGGACCTCTTGGCAAAAGTTTTGCATATATACAGTTGGGCACTGTATATATGTTGAGCCCATGCCAAAATATTGTACATTAAAGCGGGACAGAAGCCCGCCGCTGAGGGGGCGGGGCTTCTTCCTCAGCACTCACCAGCGCCATGTTTTTTCTCCACAGCACTGCTGAGAGGAAGCTCCCCAGCCTCTCCCCTGCAGTTACACGGTAGAAGAGGGTAAAAAGAGAGGGGGGGCACATAATTAGGCGCAAAAATCAATATAAACAGCAGCTACTGGGTTAACATTAAGTTACTGTGTTATTCCTGGGTTAATAGCGCTGGGGTGTGTGCTGGCATACTCTCTCTCTGTCTCTCCAAAGGGCCTTATGGGGGAATTGTCTTCATCTACCCATGTCTGTCCCTATGTCGCAGAGACCTTCAGAGTCTCTCAATGCTCACTATCCAAAATAATAGACACTGATATCGACACGGAGTCTGACTCCAGTGTCGACTACGATAATGCAAAGTTACAGCCAAAAGGCAGAAAAGTATTCAATATATGATTATTGTAATAAAAGATGATTTGCATATCACTGATGACTCATCTGTCCCTGACACAAGGGTACACATGTTTAAGGGGAAGAAAGCTGAGGTAAATTTCCCTCCTCTCATGATGAAAAAGAGCGGGAATCTCCAGACAAGAGACTGCAGTTTCCCACAAAGAATTCTCAGGGAGTATCCTTTCCCCACTAGGGCCAGGATACGATGGGAATCTTCCCCTAGGGTGTCACGTTTGCCCAAAAGGTAGCCCTGACTTAACAGCTATCCTCAGGGATCCTGCAGATAGCGTGCACATTCTGGTACACTACTCAGACCGGCGATTGTGTCGGCATGGGTTTATAGCGCTGTAGCAGCGTGGACAGGTACCTTATCAGCAGAGATTGAGACCCTAGTATGTATATATATATATATATATATATAAATATATATGTATATATAGAGATATATATATTAAAGATACTGTCTTAAGAGATATATATATATAAAACATGCCCAAAGAGACATTAGTCTACTGGGTTCTAGAGTCAACGCTATGTCGATTTCTGCTTGACGTGTCCTGTAGAATATGCAATGGACAGGTGACGCCGACTTAAGAGGCATATGGAAGGCTGAGGATTGTGTGGAGAAGGGATCTCGGACCTGGTCTCCACAGCTATAGCTGGTAATTCTGATATTTTGCCTTATATTCCTGCACAGCCTAGGAAAGCACAACATTATCAAATGCAGCCTTTCGAACACAAAGAAACAAGAAAGTCCGAGGTGCGTCCTTTCTTGCCAGAGGCAGGGGCAGAGGAAAGAAGCTGCACAACACAGCTAGTTCCCAGGAACAGAAGTCCTCCCCGGCCTCTACAAAATCCACCGCATGTCGCTGGGGCTCCACAGGCGGAGCTAGGCACGGTGGGGGCACGTCTTCGTAAGTTCAGCCACAAGTGGGTTCACTCCCTGTTGGATCCCTGGGCAATAGATATTGTGTCTCAGGGATACAAGCTGGACTTTGAAGAGATGCCCCCTCACCGACGGCCCTGCCGGCTTCCCCCCACGAGAGGGAAATAGTGTTAACTGCAATTCACAAATTGTATCTTCAACGGGTGGTGGTCAAGGTTCCCCTCCTTCAACAAGGAGGGGGTTATTATTCGACCATGTTGTAGTCCCGAAACCGGACGGTTCGGTCAGACCCCTATTGAATTTAAAATCCCTGAACATATACCTGAAAAGGTTCAAGTTCAAGATGGAATCGCTATGAGCGGTCATCGCAAGCCTGAAAGGGGGAGATTTTATGGTGTCTCTGGACATAGAGGCTGCATACCTTCATGTCCCCATTTATCCACCTCATCAGGCATACCTCAGATTTGCGGTACAGGATTGTCATTACCAATTTCAGACGTTGCCGTTTAGTCTCTCCACGGCCCCGAGAATCTTCACCAAGGTAATGGCGGAAATGATGGTGCTCCTGCGGAAGCAAGGTGTCAAAATTATCCCGTACTTGGACGATCTCCTCATAAAAGCGAGATCAAGAAAGCAGTTGCTGAACAGCGTATCACTTTCTCTGGAAGTGTAACGGCAACACGGCTGGATTCTATATATTCCAAAGCCGCAGTTGGTTCCTACGGCTCATCTGCCTTTCCTAGGCATGATTCTAGACACAGACCAGAAAAGGGTTTATCTCCCGATAGAGAGAGCTCAGGAGCTCATGACACTGGTCAGGAATCTATTAAAACCAAAACAGGTGTCAGTGCTTCACTGCACTCGAGTCCTGGGAAGGATGGTGGCATCATACGAGGCCATTCCCTTCGGCAGGTTCCATGCGAGGACCTTCCAATGGGACTTACTGGACAAGAGGTCCGGATCACATCTTCAGATGCATCGGTTAATCACCCTGTCCCCCAGGGCCAGGGTGTCACTCCTGTGGTGGCTGCAGAGTTCTCACCTTCTAGAGGGACGCAGATTCGGAATTCAGGACTGGGTCCTGGTGACCACGGACGCTAGCCTCCGAGGGTGGGGAGCAGTCACACAGGGAAGAAATTTCCAAGGTCTGTGGTCAAGTCAAGAGACTTGCCTTCGCATCAACATCCTGGAACTAAGGGCCGTATACAACGTCCTACGTCAAGCGGAGCACTTGCTTCGCGACCAACTGGTTCTGATTCAGTCAGACAACATCACCGCAGTGGCTCAGGTGAACCGCCAAGGCGGCACAAGGAGCAGAGTGGCGATGGCAGAAGCCACCAGAATTCTTCGCTGGGCGGAGAATCACGTAAGCGCTCTGTCAGCAGTGTTCATCCCGGGAGTTGACAACTGGGAAGCAGACTTCCTCAGCAGACACGACCTCCAACCGGGAGAGTGGGGACTTCATCAGGAAGTCTTCACACAGATCACATATCGGTGGGAACTGCCACAGGTGGACATGATGGCATCCCGCCTCAACAAAAAACTACATATTGCGCCAGGTCAAGAGACCCTCAGGCAATAGCGGTAGACGCCCTGGTGACACCGTGGGTGTTCCAGTCGGTCTATGTATTTCCTCCTCTTCCTCTCATTCACAAGGTGCGGAGGATAATAAGGAAAGGAGGAGTGAGAATAATCCTCATTGTTCCAGATTGGTCACGAAGGACCTGGTATCCAGATCTGCAAGAAATGCTCACAGAGGACCCGTGGCCTCTTCCTCTAAGACAGGACCTGTTGCAACAGGGGCCCTGTCTGTTCCAAGTCTTACCGCGGCTGCGTTTGACGGCATGGTGGTTGAACGCCGGATCCTAGCAGGAAAGGGCATTCCGGACGAGGTCATTCCTACGCTGATAAAGGCTAGGAAGGACATGACAGCTAAACATTATCACCGTATATGGCGAAAATATGTTTCTTGGTGTGAGGCCAGGAATGCTCCTACAGAGGAATTCCAGCTGGGCCGTTTCCTTCACTTTCTACAGTCAGGAGTGAATTTGGGCCTAAAATTGGGCTCCATTAAGGTCCAGATTTCAGCCCTATCCATTTTCGTTCAAAAAGAGTTGGCTTCTCAGACGTTGTAAAGGGAGGGCTGCATATTCAGCCTCCTTTTGTGCCTCCAGTGGCACCTTGGGATCTTAACGTGGTGTTAAGTTTACTGAAATCACACTGGTTTGAACCACTTAAATCAGTGGAGTTAAAATATCTCACGTGGAAGGTGGTCATGCTATTAGCCTTGGCTTCGGCTAGGCGTGTGTCAGATTTAGCGGCTTTGTCACATAAAAGCCCCTATCTGGTTTTCCATATAGATAGAGCAGAATTGCGGACCAGTCCACAATTTCTGCCAAAAGTGGTGTCATCTTTTCATATGAACCAACCTATTGTGGTGCCTGTGGCTACTCGTGACTTGGAGGATTCAGAGTTACTGGATGTGGTCAGGGCTTTGAAGGTTTATGTAGCCAGAACGGCTAGAGTCAGGAAAACGGAGTCGCTGTTTATCCTCATTCTGCGGCTGGATTGCCGCTGCCTAAATCAGTTAAAGCCCATTCCACTAGGAAGGTGGGCTCTTCTTGGGCGGCTGCCCGAGGGGTCTCGGCATTACAACTATGCCGAGTTGCTACTTGGTCAGGTTCAAACACTTCTGCGAAGTTATACAAGTTTGATACCCTGGCTGATGAGGACCTATTGTTTGCTCAATCGGTGCTGCAGAGTTATCCGCACTCTCCCGCCCGTTTGGGAGCTTTGGTATAATCCCCATGGTCCTTACGGAGTCCCCAGCATCCACTAGGACGTTAGAGAAAATAAGATTTTACTTACCGGTAAATCTATTTCTCGTAGTCCGTAGTGGATTCTGGGCGCCCGTCCCAAGTGCGGACTTCTTCTGCAATACTTGTATATAGTTATTGCTGCAATAAGGGCTATGTTATTGTTGAATCAGGGTTGATCTGATGCTCTGTTGTAGTTCATACTGTTGACTGGGTAAGTTTATCACAAGTTATACGGTGTGATTGGTGTGGCTGGTGTGAGTCTTGCCCTGGATTTCCAAAATCCTTTCCTTGTACTGTCAGCTCTTCCGGGCACAGTTTCTCTAACTGAGGTCTGGAGGAGGGACATAGAGGGAGGAGCCAGAGCACACCAGAATCTAAATTCTTTCTTAAAGTGCCCATGTCTCCTGCGGAGCCCGTCTATTCCCCATGGTCCTTACGGAGTCCCCATCATCCACTACGGACTACGAGAAATAGATTTACCGGTAAGTAAAATCTTATTTTCTCCTAGTCCGTAGAGGATGCTGGGGACTCCGTAAAGACCATGGGGTATAGACGGGCTCCGCAGGAGACATGGGCACTATAAAGAACTTTAGGTATGGGTGTGCACTGGCTCCTCCCTCTATGCCCCTCCTCCAGACCTCAGTAAGAGAACTGTGCCCAGAGGAGATGGACAATATGAGGAAAGGATTTTGTTAATCTAAGGGCAAGATTCATACCAGCCCACACCATCCACACCGTATGACCTGGAATATACGCAACCAGTTAACAGTATGAACAAAAAAACAGTATCAGTCAAAGACCGATTACAACTGTAACATAACCCTTATGTAAGCAACAACTATGGGGGTAATTCCAAGTTGATCGCAGCAGGATTTTTGATAGCAATTGGGCAAAACCATGTGCACTGCAGGGGAGGCAGATATAACATGTGCAGGGAGAGTTAGATTTGGTTGGGTTATTTTATTTCTGTGCAGGGTATATACTGGCTGCTTTATTTTTACACTGCAAATTAGATTGCAGATTGAACACACCCCACCCAAATCTAACTCTCTCTGTACATGTTATATCTGCCTCCCCTGCAGTGCACATGGTTTTGCCCAATTGCTATCAAAAATCCTGCTGCGATCAACTTGGAATTACCCCCTATATACAAGTCTTGCAGATTAGTCCGCACTGGGACGGGCGCCCAGCATCCTCTACGGACTAGGAGAAAAAGATTTACCGGTAGGTTTAAAATCTTATTTTCTCTTACGTCCTAGAGGATGCTGGGGACTCCGTAAGGACCATGGGGTTTATACCAAAGCTCCCAACCGGGCGGGAGAGTGCGGATGACTCTGCAGCACCGACTGAGCAAACGCAAGGTCCTCATCAGCCAGGGTATCAAACTTGTAGAATTTTGCAAAAGTGTTTGAACCCGACCAAGCAGCTGCTCGGCAAAGCTGTAATGCCGATACGCCTCGGGCAGCCGCCCCAGAAGAGCCCACCTTCCTAGTGGAATGGGCCTTTACCGAATTTGGTAAAGGCAATCCAGCCGTAGAATGAACCTGCTGAATCGAGTTATAGATCCAGCGAGCAATAGTCTGCTTAGAAGCAGGAGCGCCAACCTTGTTGGCTGCATACAGGATAAACAGAACCTCTGTTTTCCTAACCCTAGCGGTCCTCGCTACATAAATTTTTAAGGCCCTGACTACATCCAGGGACTTGGAGTCCTTCAAGTCCCCCGTAGCCATAGGCACCCCAATAGGTTGGTTCATGTGAAAAGACGAAACCACCTTAGGTAGAAATTGAGGACGAGTCCTCCATTCCGCTCTATCCACCTGGAAAATCAGATAGGGCCTCTTGTGAGACAAAGCCGCCAATCCGGACACCCACCTTGCAGATGCCAAGGCCGCTAACATGACCACTTTCCAAGTTAGAAATTTCAATTCAACTGTTTGAAAAGGCTCAAACCAGTGCGATTTAAGGAACTGTAACACTACGTTAAGGTCCTATGGTGCCACCGGGGGCACAAAAGTAGGTTGGATGTGTAGCACTCCCCTTACAAAAGTTTGGACTTCCGGGAGAGAAGCCAATTCCTTCTGGAAGAATATAGACAGGGCCGAAATCTGTACCTCAATGGAGCCTAACTTTAGGCCCATGTCCACTCCTGTCTGTAGAAAGTGGAGAACATGGCCCAAGTGGAAACTTTCCTTAGGAGCATTCTTGGCTTCACACCAAGATACAAACTTTCTCCAGATACAGTGATGTTTCACCGTCACTTCCTTCCTAGCCTTTATCAGAGTAGGGATGACTTCTTCCGGAATACCCTTCTCCGCTAGGATTCGGTGTTCAACCGCCATGCCGTCAAACGTAACCGCGGTAAGTCTTGGAACACGCAGGGCCCCTGCTGCAACAGGTCCTCTCTGAGAGGAAGAGGCAACGGATCTTCTGTGGGCATCCCCTGAAGATCTGAATACCAGGCCCTTCTAGGCCAATCTGGAACAATGAGTATTGTCAGTACTCTTTTCCGTCTAATGGTTCCCAATATTTTTGAGATGAAGGGAAGAGGAGGAAACACATAGACCGACTGAAACACCCATGGTGTCACCAGGGCGTCCACCGCTACTGCCTGAGGGTCCCTTGACCTGGCGCAAAACCTCCAAAGCTTCTTGTTGAGGCGTGATGCCATCATGTCTATTTGCGGAAGCTCCCAACGACTTGTTATCTCTGCAAAAACTTCTTGATGAAGTCCCCACTCTCCTGGATGGAGATCGTGTCTGCTGAGGAAGACTGCTTCCCAGTTGCCCACTCCTGGAATGAATATCGCTGACAGAGCGCTTACGTGATTTTCTGCCCAGCGCAGAATCCTGGTGGCTTCCGCCATTGCCACTCTGCTCTTTGTACCGCCTTGGCGGTTTACATGAGCCACAGCTGTGACGTTGTCTGATTGAATCAGAACCGGTAGGTCGCGAAGAAGATTCTCCGCTTGTCGTAGGCCGTTGTAACCGGCCCTTAATTCCAGTATGTAGATGTGTAGGCAAGCCTCCTGGCTTGACCACCGTCCCTGAAAATTCCTTCCTTGTGTGACTGCTCCCCATTCTCGGAGGCTCGCGTCCGTGGTCACCAGGACCCAGTCCTGAATGCCGAACCTGCGACCTTCTAGAAGATGAGCACTGTGCAGACACCACAGGAGAGACCACCCTGGCCCTGGGGGACAGGGTTATCTTCTGATGTATTGGAAGGTGAGACCCGGACCACTTGTCCAGAAGGTCCCACTGAAAAGTCCTCGCCTGAAACCTGCCGAAGGGGATGGCATCGTAGGTCGCCACCCTTTTCTCCAGTACTCGAGTGCATTGTTGGACTGACACTCTTTTTTGTTTTAATAGGTCTCTGACCCTGTTCTGGAGTTCCTGGGCTTTTTCCATTGGGAGAAAAACCCTCTTCTGTTCTGTGTCCAGAATCATGCCTAAGAAAGACAGCCGAGTTGTTGAAACCAACTGTGACTTTGGTAGATTTAGAATCCAGCCATGTTGCTGCAGCACTCTCAGGGAGAACGACACGCTTTTCTGAAACTGTTCCTTTGATCTCGCTTTTATCAGGAGATCGTCCAAGTACGGGATAATTGTGACTCCTTGCCTGCGCAGGAGTACCATCACTTCCGCCATTACCTTGGTGAAAAACCCTTGGGGCCGTGGAAAGCCCAAACGGCAACATCTGAAATTGGAAATGACAGGCCTGTACAGCGAATCTCAGGTACGCTTGATGAGGAGGATAAATGGGGACATGAAGGTATGCATCCTTTATGTCTAGTGAAACCATAAAATCCCCCCCCCTTCCAGGCTGTAGATCACTGCCCTGAGCGATTCCATCTTGAACTTGAACCTTTTTAAGTACAGGTTCAGGGATTTTAAGTTGAGAATGGGTCTGACGGAGCCATCCGGTTTCGGTTGCCCCAAATAGGGTTGAATAGTACCCTTTTCTTGCATTAAGGGATCCCTGATAAACACTTGCTGTAGACACAGCTTTCGAATTGCAGCCCACACTATCTCCCTCTCTGGGGGATACTTTGGAAAAAACGATTTGAAGAATCGGCGGGGAGGCACGTCTTTGAATTCCAGCTTGTAACCTTGGGAGACACTTTCCATCGCCCAAGGACCCACATCCGACTGAACCCAGACGTGGCTGTAGAGTCGAAGACGTGCCCCCACCGGAGCGGACTCCCTCAGTGGAGCCCCAGCGTCATGCGGTGGATTTAGTAGAAGCCGGGGAGGACTTCTTTTCCTGGGAACTGTCCGTAGCAGGCATTCTTTTTCCCTCTACCCTTACCTCTGGCGAGGAAGGAAGAGCCCCGACCTCTTCTGGACTTATGCGACCGAGAGGACTGCATCTGATACTGCGGCGTTTTCTTTTGCTGTGGGGGAACATAAGGCAAAAAAAGGTAGATTTACCAGCGGTAGCTGTTGAAACCAGGTCCGCGAGACCTTCCCCAATTAAAAGCTCACCCTTGTAAGGCAAAATTTCCATATGCCTCTTTGAGTCGGCATCACCCGTCCATTGGCGGGTCCACAGCATATATAAGACTGCGTCTTTGATGTGACCTAAGGTCAATAAAATGGTATCCCTATCTAGGGTATCAATATCAGCTGACAAGGTATCTGTCCAAGCTGCTACCGCGCTACAAACCCAAGCCGATGCTATTGCCGATCCGAGCAAAGCCCCCGTATGTGTATAAATTGTTTTAAGGTAGTTTCATGCCTGCGATCCGCAGAAACTTTTAGTGTCGCCGTGTCCGGGGACGGTAGGGCCACCTTTTTGGACAAGCGTGTTAAGGCCTTGTCGACCGTGGGTGATGATTCCCACCATAACCTGTCCTTTGAGGGGAAAGGATACGCCATAATAATTCTTTTGGGAATCTGCAGTTTTTTGTCTGGAGTTTCCCAAGCTTTTTCAAATAATGCGTTCAGCTCCTAAAATGGGGGAAACGTTACTTCAGGTTTCTTTACCTTAAACCTGTGTACCCTCGTGTCAGGGACAGATGAGTCATCTGTGATATGCAAAACATATTTTATTGCAATAATCAAATAATGAATACTTTTTGCCACCCTTGGGTGTAACCTTGCATCATCATAGTCGACACTGAAGTCAGAATCCGTGTCGGTATAAGTGTCTACTATTTCGGACAGGGGACGTTTTTGAGACCCTGAAGGGCCCTGTGACACAGTCACATCCTTGGACTCTGCTTTGTCCAATCTCTTATGTAATAAATTTACATCTGCATTTAAAACATTCCACATGTCCAATCAATTAGGTGTCGGCGTTGCCGACGGAGACACCACAATCATCTGCTTCACCTCCTTAGATGAGCCTTCCGCTTCAGACATGCCGACACACACGTACCGACACAACCCCACACACACAGGGATATTTTTATGGAGACAGATCCCCAATAAGGCCCTTTGGAGAGACAGAGAGAGAGTATGCCAGCACACACCCAGCGCCACTGACACCGGAAATAGAATTCCCAGATAAAACAGCGCTTTTATATAATATATATATATATATATATATATATATATATAATCACATTATATACACTCACTGCTGCTAATAAGTGCCCCCCCCTTCTGTTTTGTCCTGTGTCTTCAGCAGGGGAGAGTTCTGGGAGCCAGCTTCATGCTGTGGAGAAAATTGTGCTTTCCGTGCTGAGGGACCAAGCACCGCCCCCCTCACCGGCGGGCTTCGGTCCCGCTCATTTTTACAATACTGGCGGAGGTTATGATATATAGT
Source organism: Pseudophryne corroboree (assembly GCF_028390025.1). Lineage (NCBI taxonomy): Eukaryota > Metazoa > Chordata > Amphibia > Anura > Myobatrachidae > Pseudophryne > Pseudophryne corroboree. The sequence goes on from NC_086447.1 coordinate 367,091,876, forward strand.
CCCTCTGTAGCCTATATATGTATGTTTGCCAGCCCTAGAGGTTTATTGCTGCCCAGGACGCCCCCCCCCTGCACCCATCAGTGCCTTGTGTGTTGTGTGTGGGAGCAATGGTGCGCAGCGTTACCGCTGCGTGCTTACCTCAGTGAAGATCTGAAGTCTTCTGCCGCCTTGAAGTCTTCTTTTCTTCTTATACTCACCCGGCTTCTATCTTCCGGCTCTGCGAGGAGGATGGCGGCGCGGCTCTGGGACGAACTGCGGGGTGAGACCTGCGTTCCGACTCCCTCTGGAGCTAATGGTGTCCAGTAGCCTAAGAAGCAGAGCCTATCACTTAAGTAGGTCTGCTTCTCTCTCCTCAGTCCCACGATGCAGGGAGCCTGTTGCCAGCAGTGCTCCCTGAAAATAAAAAACCTAACAAAATTCTTTTTCAGAGAAACTCAGGAGAGCTCCCCTGTAATGCACCCTATCTCCTCCGGGCACAAGATCTAACTGAGGTCTGGAGGAGGGGCATAGAGGGAGGAGCCAGTGCACAACCATACTAAAAGTTCTTTATAGTGCCCATGTCTCCTGCGGAGCCCGTCTATACCCCATGGTCCTTACGGAGTCCCCAGCATCCTCTAGGACGTAAGAGAAACTAAGAAATCACATGTACATAAGTATTCACAGCTTTTGCTCAATACTTTGTTGATGCACCTTTGGCAGCAATTACAGCCTCAAGTCTTTATGAATATGATGCCACAAGCTTGGCACACCTATCTTTGGGAAGTTTCGCCCACTCCTCTTTGCAGCACCTTTCAAGCTCCATCAGGTTAGATGGGAAGCGTCGGTGCACAGCCATTTTCAAATCTCTCCAGAGATGTTCAATCGGATTCAAGTCTGGGTTCTAGCTGGGCCACTCAAGAACATTCACAGAGTTGTCCTGAAGCCACTCCTTTGATATCTTGGCTGTGTGCTTAGGGTCGTTGTCCTGCTGGAAGATGAACCGTCGCCAAGGCTGAGGTGAAGAGCGCTTTAGATCAGGTTTTCATCCAGGATGTCTCTGTACATTGCTGCATTAATCTTTCCCTCTATCCTGACCAGTCTCCCAGGTCAATAACAGTATTTGTATTCAGAAAATCATGACAGGGTGACCAACATTTTGGGGTTGTCAACCCCTTTGTCAAGGTGTCTGGTGCCTTGAATTAGACTCTGGGCTTCTGGTAGTTATTAAAGATTTATTTTATTTTTTAAATACATTTGCTACCCTCAAGTCTTAAACCCACCATGCATTTGCTGTTCAATGTAAAAAAAAACCTGGCAGTTCACTAGTGATTCATATTTCTATTGCAGACCAGGAAGAAAGATGGCAGAAGTGCTGTCCTCATATCCACCCACCAAATATAAATTACATACAAGCACATTATTGCGAAATTATGTTAGATTGTTTGCATTATTGATATTTGATTACTATTTACATAGCAATCTCATATGAAACTATATGGAAAATGTCCTTTTTTGATGAAATTCGCACACAAAAGTCGCTGGTCCTTCAGTAAGCCTGTTTTTCCCCAAGAAAAGCTGGAAAAAAGGACATTGCTTATTCTATGCTTCCTGTATCTTAACATAGAGGATCATGTGGTCTGACATTAATATCCTTTTTTTGTTCATGGAATGTACTGCCCGCAGGCATCAGCCAGCATACAGAGAGCCCCAGTGACAGCGTGGAATCACATCTGGGATGCAGGGACATAGGACGGATGATTTATTTATTTATTAAGAGAAATAATTTTAAAGGGGGGTTTCACATTAAATATTACGTATACTTAATACCCCATCTCAATAGTGTTCCTTTTACTTGGACCCTCCCACCATTCACTATATTATGCAAAGTCCCAGGATTGACATATAGCTGGGCCCAGTGCCGACAATGCTCAGCACCGTTTGGCTTTAAGCACAGCAGAGATTACACAAGGCTTTTAATTAGAGCCTTGTGCTTTGATCGCAGTGTGGTTAACATCAATATATTTTTAGCTGTGACACAGCATTTCCTCTTTCTTGCTATGCAATGTATCCTAACAACCCTAGGCAACTATCTGACTAGATGTAAGAGACTCCCGCTTCAGATTTGCCCAAAATGTTTATACAGCTACATATTGTATACAACGGCTTTTATAATATATATATATATATATTAAAAAAAAAACAGGATTTTGGTACTCACCGTTAAATCCTTTTCTCCTAGTCCGTAGAGGATGCTGGGGACTCCAAAAGGACCATGGGGTATAGACGGGATCCGCAGGAGCTTGGGCACACTAAAAAGACTTAAAACTGGGTGTGAACTGGCTCCTCCCTCTATGCCCCTCCTCCAGACCTCAGTTATAGGAACTGTGCCCAGGAGAGACGGACAGTACAAGGAAAGATTTTTGTTTTAACTAAGGGCTACCAAACTACCAGCCCACACCATAAACATACCGTACAACCGGAATAACGCCAAACCAGATAACAGTATGCATAAAACTCCAGCAACCAGCTGCAACAAACCAATACACAACTCGTGTACAAACTAACTTAACCAGTAAGAAAACACACTGCAAGTAATAGTCCGCACTGGGACGGGCGCCCAGCATCCTCTACGGACTAGGAGAAAAGGAGTTAACGGTGAGTACCAAAATCCTGTTTTCTCTTACGTCCTAGAGGATGCTGGGGACTCCAAAAGGACCATGGGGATTATACCAAAGCTCCAGAACGAGAGTGCGGACGACTCTGCAGCACCGACTGAGCAAACGCCAGGTCCTCATCAGCCAGGGTATCAAACTTATAGAACTTAGCAAAAGTGTTCGAATCCGACCAAGTAGCTGCTCGGCAAAGCTGTAGCGCCGAGACACCTCGGGCAGCCGCCCAAGATGAGCCCACTTTCCTGGTAGAATGGGCTTTAACCGATTTCGGCACTGGCAGTCCTACCGAAGAATGAGCCTGCTGGATCGTACTACAAATCCAGCGTGCAATAGTCTGTTTTGAAGCGGGATGACCAATCTTGTTGGCCGCATACAAAACAAACAACGCTTCAGTTTTCCTAGTAACAGCTGTCCTAGAAACATATACTTTTAACGCTCTTAGAACATCCAGAGATTTTGGAATCGCCCCCTCTTCCGTAGCTACCGGAACCACAATAGGTTGGTTAATGTGAAATGAAGAAACCACCTTCGGTAGAAATTGTTGACGAGTCCTCAATTCAGCCCTATCTGAATGAAAAATCAACTACGGGCTCTTATGAGATAAAGCTGCCAATTCCGACACTCGCCTGGCAGATGCCAGCGCCAAAAGCATAACGACCTTCCAAGTGAGAAATTTCAACTCAACCTTACGCAAAGGTTCAAACCAGGAAGACATGAGAAACCGTAAGACGACATCGAGGTCCCATGGAGCTACAGGAGGTACAAACGGCGGATTGATATGCATTACACCCTTCACAAAGGTCTGAACCTCTGGGAGGGCAGCTAACTCTTTTTGAAAGAAAATAGACAAAGCCGAAATTTGCACTTTGATGGAACCCAATTTCAGGCCTGCATCTACGCCGGCCTGTAAAAAGTGGAGAAAACGACCCAAGTGAAAATCCTCCGCAGGAGCCTTTTTAAGCTCACACCAGGAAACATACTTCCTCCAGATACGGTGATAGTGTTTCGCCGTAACCTCTTTCCTAGCCTTAATGAGAGTTGGAATGACTTCCCTGGGAATACCCTTACGAGCTAAGATCTGGCGCTCAACCTCCAAGCCGTCAAACGCAGCCGCGGTAAGTCTGGAAACACGCATGGACCCTACAACAACAGATCCTCTCTTAGAGGAAGCGGCCAAGGATCTTCCACCAGCAAGGCCTGAAGATCCGGGTACCAGGCCCTTCTTGGCCAGTCTGGAACGACGAGAATCGCCTGAACCATTGCTCGACGAATAATCCCCAGCACCTTTGGAATGAGAGGAAGTGGAGGGAACATATACACCGACTGGAAGACCCACGGAGACACCAGGGCGTCCACTGCAGTGGCTTGTGGGTCCCTTGACCTGGAACAATACCTCGGGAGCTTCTTGTTGAGCCGAGACGCCATCATGTCTATCAACGGAATTCCCCAGCGTCTTGTCACTTCTGCAAATACCTCTTGGTGCAGAGCCCACTCTCCCGGATGGAGGTCGTGTCTGCTGAGGAAATTCGCTTCCCAGTTGTCCACCCCTGGTAGGAAAACTGCTGACAGTGCGCTGACGTGTTGTTCCGCCCAGCGAAGGATCTTTGTGGCCTCCGCCATTGCCGCTCTGCTCCTCGTTCCGCCTTGCCGGTTTATATGGGCCACCGCTGTGATGTTGTCTGACTGTACCAGGACCGGTCGATCATGAAGAAGATTTCTTGCTTGGAGCAGGCCGTTGTAAATGGCTCTTAACTCGAGAATATTTATGTGGAGACAGGCTTCCTGGAGCGACCATTTTCCCTGGAAATTTCTTCCTTGGGTGACTGCGCCCCAGCCCCGGAGACTTGCATCTGTCGTCAGAAGTACCCAATCCTGGAAACCGAATCGGCGTCCCCCCAGGACGTGATGAGCTTGTAGCAACCACAGGAGAGAAATTCTGGCTCTGGGAGATAGACATCTTCCGGTGAATGTGTAGATGAGATCCGGACCATTTGCTCAGCAAGTCCCACTGAAACACGCGGGCGTGAAATCTGCCAAATGGAATGGCTTCGTACGACGCAACCATGTTCCCCAGAACCCGAGTACAATAATGGATCGACACACTCGTCTGCTTCAGAAGTTCTCTGACCATCGTCTGCAGTTCCCGAGCCTTTTCTTCTGGAAGGAATACCTTCTGTAACTCCGTGTCCAGAATCATGCCCAGAAAAGGAAGCCGAGTGGTCGGAATCAACTGGGATTTCGGCAAATTGAGCACCCAACCGTGCTGTCGCAGAACCGATAGTGACAACTCTACACTTCTCAGCAACCGTTCCTTGGACCTCGCCTTTATCAGGAGATCGTCCAAGTACGGGATAATTGAAACCCCTTGTTTGCGAAGAAGAACCATCATTTCTGCCATGACCGTGGAAAGCCCAAATGGACAAAGTCTGAAATTGGTAATGAGAATCCTGTATCGCAAACCTGAGGAAAGCCAGATGTGGAGGATATATCGGCACATGTAAGTAGGCATCCTTTATGTCGACTGACGCCATAAAATCCCCCCCCTCCAGGCTGGCAATCACCGCTCGAAGGGATTCCATCTTGAACTTGAAGACTTTCAAGTATGGATTGAGGGATTTTAGATTTAGAATTGGTCTGACCGAACCGTACGGTTTCGGTACCACAAAGAGGCTCGAGTAGAACCCCTCCCCCCGCTGGGACGGAGGGACGGGAACAATGACCTTCTGTAGACACAATTTTTGAATCGCCGCCCGGACCACCTCCCTGTCCGAAAGAACCACTGGTAATGCCGAAATGAAGAACCGGTGAAGGGGCATCTCCTGAAACTCCAGTTTGTATCCTTGAGACACGATTTCTAACACCCAAGGATCCAGGTCTGATTGAATCCAGACCTGGCTGAATACCTGAAGACGGCCCCCCACCGGTCCGGACTCCACCAGGGAAGCCCCAGCGTCATGCGGTGGACTTGGTAGCAGCCGGGGAGGACTTCTGGTCCTGTGCGCTGAGGCTGCAGGAAGTTTTCTTCCCCGTCCTCTACCCTTTGAGGCGAGGAAAGACGAACCTTTCCCACGCCTGTATTTATTGTGACGAAAGGACTGCATTTGTTGATGTGGTGCCTTTTACTGTTGTGTGGGAACATAAGGAAGAAAAGAGGACTTACCCGCAGTCGCGGTCGAGACCAGGTCCGCCAGGCCGTCCCCAAACAAGACAGTACCTTTAAAGGGTAGAGCTTCCATAGACCTCTTGGAGTTGGCATCAGCATTCCATTGATGGATCCACAAGGCCCTCCTGGCAGATATCGACATGGCATTGGTGCTTGATCCCAAGAGACAGACGTCCCTTGCCGCGTCCTTTAGGTAATCTGCAGCGTCCTTAATATAACCGAGAGTTAGAAGGACATTACATTTATCAAGAGTATCCATGTCACTAGCTAAATTCTCAGCCCATTTAGCAATAGCACTACGCACCCATACCGACGCCACAGCAGGTCTGAGCAATGCACCCGTATTAGCGAAAATGGACTTCAGACACGTCTCCAACTTGCGATCCGCCGGATCCTTGAGAGCTGCCGTGTCAGGAGACGGAAGCGCCACCTTCTTAGACAAACGGGATAGAGCTTTATCAACAGTTGGAGATGTCTCACATTTTTCCCTGTCATCAGAGGGGAAAGGATACGCCATATAAATCCTCTTGGGAATCTGCCATTTCTTATCCGGCGACTCCCAAGCCTTTTCACAAAGAGTATTCATTTCATGAGAGGGGGGAAACTTCACCTCAGGTTTCTTTCCCTTGAACAAGCAAATCCTTGTTTCCTGTACCGCAGGTTCCTCAGAAATCTGCAAAACATCCTTTATAGCCACAATCATGTACTGAATACTCTTAACTAATCGTGGATGTAACGCAGCCTCAGTGAAATCGACCTCGGAATCAGAGTCCGTGTCGGTATCCGTATCCCCCACCTGAGTAAAAGGCCTCTTATGGGACCCGGATGGGGTCTGTACCTGAGATAAAGCCTCCTCCATGGACTTTTTCCACACCTGCGTCTGTAACTCAGACTTATCTAACCTCTTAGATAAAGAAGCTACATTGGAATTTATTGTATTAAGGAGTGCTAGTAAATCAGGAGTCGGCTGCGTCGACAGTGCTACATCTAGCCCCGCATCCCCACCTCCCATAACCTCCTCTGGTGAATAACATTCAGGCTCCGACATGTCGACACGTAGTAACGACACACAACACACACAGAACCGTCCCAGCAAGGTGACAGGCCCACAATGCAGCCCAGAAGAGGAGACAGAGGGAGTATGCCAGCTCACACCCCAGCGCCTGTATATTGGTACACGAATATATGTACCCAGCGCTGCCTTATTATCAAAAAGACTGGTACCCCACTGCGGCTCCCCTCAGGAGATGCCCCCTTTACTTGAAATCAGCGTGGAGGTCCCGGCAGCGTCTCTCCCTCCGTCTGGTGCAGGGAGAAAATGGCGCGTGTGAGCCGCGGACCGAAGCTCCGCCCCCTTCCCGGCGGCTTCGGCCCGCCAAATTCAAACTCATGTAAAATGCCGGTGGGGGTCTGTAAAAGGTGCCTCGGCACCCACAATCATATGCCGCCCTTACAAAACTTCAGTAACATGCCTCCCAGGGCACCCCCCCCCCCCCAGCGCCCTGCACCCAGTGACAATTGGTGATATGTGTGTGGGAGCATGGAGCACAGCGTTACCACTGTGCTTTACCTTCCGTCACTGAAGTCTTCTGCCGTCCTGAAGTCTTCTGATCTTCTCATACTCACCCGACTTCTGGCTTCTGTGAGGGGGTGACGGCGTGGCTCCGGGAACAAGCAGCTAGGCGCACCAAGTGATCGAACCCTCTGGAGCTAATGGTGTCCAGTAGCCGAGAAGCAGAGCCTTGAAACTCACAGAGGTAGGTCTGCTTCTCTCCCCTCAGTCCCACGCTGCAGGGAGCCTGTAGCCAGCAGGGCTCCCTGAAAATAAAAAACCTAACTAAAGTCTTTTTCTAGAGAAACTCAGTAGAGCTCCCCTAGTGTGCATCCAGTCACTCCTGGGCACAAAGTCTAACTGAGGTCTGGAGGAGGGGCATAGAGGGAGGAGCCAGATCACACCCAGTTTTAAGTCTTTTTAGTGTGCCCAAGCTCCTGCGGATCCCGTCTATACCCCATGGTCCTTTTGGAGTCCCCAGCATCCTCTAGGACGTAAGAGAAAATATCTAAAAAACTATAAACATAAGCACACAAACAGATACATATAGATACTGCATGGCTGCAAATCACCAATGAGTTACACAGATGTGGTTCATGCCATTATAATTGCCCGGTACATTAAGGTGGCAGCAAGGTCAAGCAGGGAAGATTCAGGAGGAAGGTGATGCAGAGAAGTAACTTACATCTGCGCCATGACAGGGGCCCACACAATGCCAACCCTGCTTGGGACACAATCAAGCCATGAAATAAAGAAAAGTCAGAGTAGAATACAATCATTATAGGAAAGATGTCACACAAGAAAAGGATGCATTAATGTACTTTATATACTATATCACTTTCACAAATGTGGATTTTTGTCCAACTATGGTGGTCATTCCGAGTTGTTCGCTCAGTAATTTTCTTCGCATCGCAGCGATTTTCCGCTAATTGCGCATGCGCAATGTTCGCACTGTGACTGCGCCAAGTAAATTTGCTATGCAGTTAGGAATTTTACTCACGGCATTACGAGGTTTTTTCTTCGTTCTGGTGATCGTAATGTGATTGACAGGAAGTGGGTATTTCTGGGCGGAAACTGGCCGTTTTATGGGTGTGTGTGAAAAAACGCTGCCGTTTCTGGGAAAAACGCGGGAGTGTCTGAAGAAACGGGGGAGTGTCTGAAGAAACGGGGGAGTGTCTGGGCGAACGCTGGGAGTGTTTGTGACGTCAAACCAGGAACGAAACTGACTGAACTGATCGCAGTTGCCGAGTAAGTCTGGAGCTACTCAGAAACTGCTAAGAAGTGTCTATTCGCAATTCTGCTAATCTTTCGTTCGCAATTTTACTATGCTAAGATTCACTACCAGTAGGCGGCGGCTTAGCGTGTGCAAAGCTGCTAAAAGCAGCTTGCGAGCGAACAACTCGGAATGAGGGCCTATGTTGGCCCATAACCCATATATACCCACATGATACAAAATAATTTCATGTGTAGTTTCACTAATGATTTAGAGCGAATTACGTGAATGGTTTTAAATGGAAAACCAATGCAACAAGCTTAAAACAAAACCCTATAATTTCTTTGTAATACATGCCTTTCAAAGCACAGGTCCTAAATGGCATTTCTCTATAGCAATCATTACTATGGTGTAAAAGAACTGGAGAGAGCGGGAGATGAGGCCGAGATAAAAGATTTAGATTTTATTAACATTCCATTATTACTTGCACTGTAATCACTGCACGTTCAATCAGGAGGGTGTTATGTACACTTAAAATTAACAGAAATGACTTCAACTCGGCAACAGTTAGTCCTTATTACAGGACTAAATGTTCCCCAACAAAAACACATTTAAAATATTACAACTGAAGCAGAATTACATTGGACTGTCAGACAGCTGGTATGAATCTGCTAACAAGCTAACAGAGTGCTCCTTCAAACTCGTATATAGTGTACCAACACTGGAAATACCAAACTCTGGAAAGAAGCTCTATAAAGGGAAAATATTTTGAAAGTTACAGAGCATCGGTCACTCTCTAATACACACACTGATCCTCTAAACCAGGCCTAGCCAACCTGTGGCTAATCAGCTGTGAAACTGCACATCCCAGCATGTCCTGTCAATGTTTTAACATATCCTAATATCAAAACTGTGGCAAGGCATGCTGGGACTTTTAGTTATTCAACAGCTGCAAAGCCACAGGTTGGCCAGGCCTGCTCTAAACAACCGATGTATGAATCTACGGTTCCCCAATGCTGTCCAATAACTAAGCATAGTCCAGCAGACATTTATTTCCCTCTCTCCCTTTCTGTACTCTTTTCTCTAGTTTGCATCTTCCTTTTGTATCAGGATTCCATGTCTCACAGGTTTTCTGTGGATAGCCTATGCCCTTTAATATCCATCTCCCACATAAAGCAATATACATTATTATTCCAGATCAGAATCACCCAGCACTAATTTAAATCTTTTATATTTTCTGTGCTCAACTAAAGCTGAATAGGAGGTATAATTAACATCTAAGTGCTGGAACATACTGTAAAAGTACTGATGAAACTGATTGTTTGACATGATAAAATGTGTAACAAAATTAGTCTGTCAAAAGGATTTCGTAAGAATATGTTTGTTACCAGTAACACATTGTCCTTAGTTCTAAAATAGTATATTCTTGCTCGCAAGTAACGAAATTGTGTAATTATTTGTGCTGTTGGCTACGTTTAGGCTATTAAAGTAGGTCTTACTAGTATAAAAGAAAAAGAAAGTCTCACAGTTATTACAAAACTAGAAAAGAAAGCTAGCAATGTAGCCTTGAGTCCTATTGGAGAAAGAGCGCTACATAAATAAAATTATTATTATTATTATTATTATTATAGAATATTATAGTATAAGATGCAGCAGTTGTGGCTGCATTAACCCATTTGGCAATAAATGGGAATCCACTTACTGTAATGTGTTTAGAAGCACCTACTGCTGCATGTGTACACTTCTTTACATGTACATGCCTTGCCACTACTTTATAGAAGCTATCATTTAGCACATGGGATGCTGTCAAGTAAATACATTATTATGCTGACATGCCCCTTGAAGCGTCTTAAAGGACAGCAGTACTGTATTTGACTGGTACAACAAAGTTCTGACGTGTTTTAGAGGGTCATTAATACATTATACCTCCCTGTAAGTATATAGATACCCTCATTTGTGGCACTGCCTCGATGATCAATAAGGCACAACTAACATGGTCATTACTATACTGCACGTGGGGCTCATGCACAGCGCATGTTCCAAGAAATCTAATGCTCTGCTGAATGTGCCCATCTGAACATAACATTGTAAACCGACAATGCGTAACAGAGTCTCATACGGCCACATTCTTGCAGACAAACTCCGTCACAAAATCAGATTTGGACCCGTAAAATCAAACAGATGTTGTGATCCATGGAAATACAGACTGATCTAGATTACTAATATTGTAAAGACCTTAGAAGATTTGGACTAATAATATCAAATCGTCCTTTGCATGATTTAGACTGCAGGGTAGTACACTATGCCCATAACCATAATGTAATACAATTTCATTAACTGCTTTAATTCCATGTGATATAAAGCAGAGTCTTTGTTCCTGCAGTTTGACATGAGGACATAATAGACCTTGTGATGTTTATGAACCAGAAAAAGTCGTATAATGCATTTATTTCTCTCTCTTTCCATATTACTGTACTCCCAAGCTTGTACTACCGTAAGAGAAATAAAAATATACAGTGTTCTCAGCGCTGTGTCAGAAAAACATCCAGGTGACAATATGAAGAACTGCAATCACAGGTGCCCAAATGGTAACTTTTGGATAGAAACTTACATTCGGGTTCTCACCCGTAGACCCTAAGCAGTTTCTTTTACAGCCTGAGCAGTTTCTTTAACACTTACATTAGTGATCAGTCCTGCGTTCCCATAATGGTTTCTTTTAGATGACTCCAGGAGATCTCCACACCATATCAGTTCCCAAAAAGGATCACTAACGTAAGTGTATTTCCTACTGGCGTGTCTGCCTGCATTCACCTTACACACCTCTGTCACTCAGGCTGTTAAAGAAACTGCTTAGGGTCTACGGGTGAGAACCCGAATGTAAGATTCTTTCCAAAAGTTACCATTTGGGCACCTGTGATTGCAGTTCTTCATATGGTCACCTGGATGTTTTTCTGACATGGCGCTGAGAACACTGTATATTTTTATTTCTCATATGTGCTTTAGGAGTGTATAAAGGGTAAACCCCATCAGTTATTTTAGCTGCTTAAGTATTTGGTAGTGAAGTGAAGTGAAGCACATTGTTCATCTAATCAGTGTTTGTACTACCGTAAGACTTTGCTAAAATGAGTATCTACCAAGAATATACTAAGCATCAGGAAGACAGCGCTATCCCCATATTGATCTATAGTACTATGGGGACTGCTACACAGACAGGCAACACTGCAGCATTTCAGTAACCGGAACCCTACACCGCCCATAATGAGAGTTTGCTAATGTTCATACGGCTGCCAAAACAGTGGTGTTAGGATAACATCAGTAGCAGCATATCAAGTGAAATCATGTGCAACAGGCAGCAGTAACTTATCTGCACATGGATTTATGTACATTTATATAGGACTAGCTGGAATGTTGCACTGCATGACATTTGTTTTTCTCTCTCCGTCTCCACTACCCCCACCCCTTTTCCTCCCCATCTCTCTCCTCCCACCCCCACCGATAAATACTCCCCAAATAGCTGGCCCTTCCCCCTTTACCCCTCCCCAACACTTTCTGACCACCTCTCCTTTTCATTTTGTGTTTATTTACAGATTAGTTTTAATATGAATCACATATAATCTTTATATTCATATTTTGTACATAACTGTCCTTGTACTCATTGACAGCTGTACTCAGTGTCGGACTGGGGTATGAAGGGCCCACCGGGGGAATACAAGGGTAAGGGCCCATGTTTTGGGGTGTGGCCAGTCTTCAAAGGGGGTGTGGCCAACTGCCACAGAGGCTTGGCTAACCATTAGAGAGTGCATGGTCTGGGCCCCTTGATAAATATAGTAAATGCTGATAGTGCATACATGATAATGTACCAGATTAATAACTGCAATGCACTGTAGAAAATACACCTTAGTAATGTGCAGTATAAGGTAACATATGTAGAATGTATAATTCTAGTGCACAGTCTGAAACCTGATCCCTAGAGGAGGAGGTGGGCCCACAGGCAGTGGGGCCCACCGGTGGTTTCCCCTGTACCCCTGTGGGTCAGTCCAACCCTGGCAGTACTACAGTACACCCATTATACCAAAAGTACTGTCACTAATAATTATACTAATCCTTCTCAACTGGTTATTAAACAGTGTTAATATTTTCCTTAAATAAACAAAGTAAATCCAGTCTGACACTTTGTTCCTGGTATTGCTCTTACAACAGTTATGCCATTGTCTACTGTAGGTGTTTCAGGAAAATATTAATCGCAGATGAAACCTGGCAGGTTATAAAAGCAAATGTGCATCTGGTTGGCACACCATTTTAAGACCCAATTTATTTTTACATTTGTAAGACTAATTAATTGTGTGGCATCACAAAAGGACACCTGTAAACACTTAATAAGACAGCCTGAAGAAAGAACATTTTAAAAGTAATTGCCACCTAACTGCATCCAAGGAAGAAAGGTCATTATGTGTAAAGAGCTGAAAATGGCCATTAAGAGACTTTAATTAGGTATATAGAAGGTTTAATATTTAACTAGGATCTGTCCAATGCATTTGAAGCTTTACTTGCACACTGACCTGCATGTTAGCTAGTTCATGCCATAGTGGAATAATTCAAGCCCGTGAGTACTGGAATAAATGTCACATTGCCTCCTCCCAGGTTTTTAATATTCAACAACTTTACTTTTAACCTATGTATTAAGGTACGTCAATACAACTAACTAAATAAAATAAATACACCATTTTACTGTTAAAACAATTTTGGTCTTATCTAGTTTAGAATGAAGTTTTTACATATTCTGAATATTTCATGCTACTGAACATTTTCTTGGGCTAGAGTGCATTTGATACACTCTTAAACCAGCTTTTTGCAACAATCCTAAGAACTAACAGGAAGGAAAACAGATTTAAAAGGTGGCGTTATACAGGAGTTTTGAATACTAGTCCTTTCCCATCTACAAAAGCACTAGTGTTCAAACAGTTGTGTGACACCGCCCTAAGGAATGCAGCCAAGTGCCAAAGTATTTTATGCAAATTGTTAAATATATACCTGCGCATGTAATAGACAGAAGATTAAAATTTGACAAGAATTTCTTTAATCTGAATTATAATAGCAAACCTACAATAGGTACGTGATATTAGAATACAGTATCAGTATTGTGCCTTTAATATATGTTAAATGTATTTGGCACAGTGCAGAGCCACACTGACATCATGGTCCATAAAATAGGTAGAGAGAGGTTGAAGGAAAAAATGTTGAAATAGAACAGGCATACTCCACTCCCCCTTATGTACTTACAGTTCCAGGTCTGGTGAAGTCGATACTCTGAACAGCACTTTGTCTCATCTGGCTATTAAATAGCCGTGTACATACACTCTGCAGATATTCAGGCGTTATCTGAAAAGGAAAGTAGCATAAAAATTATTTTGTGAAAGAGAATATCGATGTTACTCACAAGTCAAAATAACACCATTCCGGTTTCTGGCATTTTGTGGTTTTAAAAGGAAAATCTATTCTCCATAAAGTGCTGATAATGGGAGATTTAACATGCTGTGGTAATAGAAAAGAAAGGGATTAAATAAATAAAGTAATATGTAGTTTACAATATATATTGCAACTGTCACAGGTTTATAAAATGAAATAAGTAGGACTGATCATTTGAAAAATAATGATATGTAATAACGAGATTTATGGTAAGAACTTACCTTTGTTAAATCTCTTTCTGCGAGGTACACTGGGCTCCACAAGGATTGGACAATGGGGGGTGTAGAGTAGGATCTTGATCCGAGGCACCAACAGGCTCAAAGCTTTGACTGTTCCCAGAATGCACAGCGCTGCCTCCTCTATAACCCCGCCTCCCAGCACAGGAGCTCAGTTTAGTTAACCAGCCCAATGCAGTAGCACTAAAAGAGACGACAACGGTTAGTAGCCACATACACCACACTCTCACGACAAGAGAAGTGTCAGCGGCTAATGCCATACCAACCCAAAGAAGCTAAGTGCGTCAGGGTGGGCGCCTTGTGGAGCCCAGTGTACCTCGCAGAAAGAGATTTAACAAAGGTAAGTTCTTACCATAAATCTCATTTTCTGCTGCGGGGTACACTGGGCTCCACAAGGATTGGACAATGGGGATGTCCTAAAGCAGTTCCTTATGGGAGGGGACGCACTGTAGCGGGCACAAGAACCCGGCGTCCAAAGGAAGCATCCTGGGAAGCGGCAGTATCGAAGGCATAGAACCTTATGAACGTGTTCCCGGAGGACCACGTAGCCGCCTTGCACAATTGTTCAAGGGTCGCACCACGTTGGGCCGCCCAAGAAGGTCCAACAGACCGAGTAGAACGGGCCGTAATGTGAGCAGGAGCTGACAGACCAGCCTTCACATAAGCATGTGCAATCACCATTCTAATCCATCAGGCCAGGGTCTGCTTGTGAGCAGGCCAGCCACGTTTGTGAAATCCAAACAAAACAAAGAGAGAATCAGATTTTCGAATAGAAGCAGTTCTCTTCACGTAGATACGGAGAGCTCGTACCACAAACAAAGACCGCTCTTTGGGAGACAAATCAGGAGAGACAAAGGCCGGAACCACAATCTCCTGATTAAGGTGGAACGAAGAAACCACCTTAGGTAAATATCCGGGACCAGTCCTAAGAACCGCCCGGTCACGGTGAAAAATCAGATATGGGGAACTACAAGACAAAGCACCCAGATCCGAAACTCTTCTAGCAGAGGCAATAGCCAGCAAGAACACCACCTTAAGGGAAAGCCACTTAAGGTCAGCTGAACCCAGGGGTTCAAACGGAGGCTCCTGCAACGCCTCCAAAACCACCGACAAGTCCCAAGGAGCCACAGGCGGGACATAGGGAGGTTGGATACGCAACACACCCTGAGTGAAAGTATGAACATCAGGTAAAGTCGCAATTTTTCTCTGAAACCACACCGACAAGGCCGAAATATGAACCTTGAGGGAGGCCAGACGCAGGCCTAAATGTAGGCCATGCTGCAGAAAAACCAAAAGTTTGGCTGTACTAAACTTGGAAGCGTCATAATTATTAGATGCGCACCAAACAAAGTAGGAATGCCAGACCCTATAGTAAATCCGATCAGAAGCCGGTTTCCGGGCCCGCAACATAGTTTTAATGACCTCTTCAGAAAAACCCTTAGCCCTCAAGACGGAAGCTTCAAGAGCCACGCCGTCAAAGACAGCTGGGCTAGGTCCTGGTAGACACAGGGGCCCTGAACGAGGAGGTCTGGGCGTTGTGGAAGCAGAAGTGAACGCTCCGACGATAGGCCTTGCAGGTCTGAGACCAGGGCCGCTTGGCCACGCCGGAGCTATGAGAAGCAGAATTCCTTTTTCTTGATTGAACTTCCGAATTACCCTGGGCAGGAGTGACACCAGAGGGAACACGTACGGCAGCCGAAACCTCCATGGCACCGCCAGCGCATCCACGAATGCTGGTGGAGGATCCCTTGTCCTTGCTCCGAAGACCGGAACCTTGTGATTGTGTCGAGATGCCATCAGATCTACATCTGGAAGACCCCACTTTTCCACGAGGAGTTGAAACACTTCTGGATGGAGGCTCCACTCGCCAGCATGCACGTCCTGATGACTGAGAACGTCCGCATCCCAATTCAGGACTCCCGGAATGAATATTGCCGACATGGCCGGTAGATGGCGTTCCGCCCAACGTAGAATCCGTGAGACTTCCTTCATTGCCAAATGGCTTTGAGTGCCGCCTTGATGATTTATGTAAGCCACTGTGGTGGCGTTGTCCGACTGTATTTGAACAGGACGGTTCTGAATTAAATGCTGGGCCAGGTTCAACGCATTGAAGACCGCCCGCAATTCCAGAATGTTGATCGAGAGGAGAGATTCCTCCTTGGCCCACCGACCCTGAAGGGAGTGTTGCTCCAGCACCGCGCCCCAACCTCTTAGACTGGCATCTGTCATCAACAGGACCCAGTTGGATATCCAGAAGGGACGGCCCCTGCACAACTGTTGGTCCCGGAGCCACCAAAGTAGCGACAGACGGACCTCCGGAGTCAATGAGATCATGTGAGACCTGATCCGGTGAGGCAGGCCGTCCCACTTGGCTAGAATCAGCCTCTGGAGGTGGCGAGAATGGAATTGAGCATACTCCACCATATCGAATGATGAGACCATGAGCCCCAGCACCTGCATCGCCGAATGTATCGACACTTGCGGACGAGAAAGGAAGCAACGAACCCTGTCCTGAAGCTTCAGGACTTTCTCCTGAGACAAGAACAACTGCTGGTTGTGAGTGTCCAATAGCGCTCCCAGGTGCACCATGCTCTGAGCAGGGACCAGGGAGGATTTCTTCCAGTTGATGAGCCACCCGTGGGCTTGTAGAAACCGGACCGTCATATCCAGATGACACAGGAGAAGTTCTGGGGAATTTGCCAGGATTAACAAGTCGTCCAGGTACGGCAGTATCCTGACCCCTTGACGGCGGAGTACCACCATCATCACCGCCATTACTTTGGTGAAAACTCGCGGAGCCGTTGTTAAACCAAAAGGTAACGCCCGAAACTGGTAATGAAGTTTGCCAATAGCGAACCTCAGGTATTGCTGATGTGACGCTGCTATAGGAATATGCAGGTAAGCATCCTGTATATCCAGGGAGACCATGTAGTCCCCAGGTTCCAAGGCCAGAACTATAGAGCGAAGGGTTTCCATATGGAACTTGGAAACCTTCACAAACTTGTTCAATGCCTTGAGGTTGAGAATGGGCTAGAAGGACCCATTCAGTTTCGGGACTAGAAACAGCAGAGAATAGTACCCCCGGCCCCTCTGAGCAAGAGGCACCTGTACTACAACTCCTGTATCCAGGAGGGTCTGTACCACCAAATGCAGAGTGTTTGCCTTTGTCTGGTCCGACGGGACATCTGTCTGGCAAAATCGATGAAGGGGTCGGTTTTTGAAGGCTATGGCGTAACCTCGAGTGACGACTTCCCGTACCCAGGCATCTGAAGTGGTCTTCAACCATTCCTGGGTATACTCTAGAAGCCGGACCCCACCCTGGGATCCCACAGAGGGAGGCCCGCCCCGTCATGCGGCAGGCTTATCGGTCTTGGAAGCTGGCTGACGGGCAGCCCAGGCTCTTTTGGGCTTCGGCTTACCAGGTTTGGAAGTGCGGGCCTGCTTGTGGTACGCCTGACCTTTTGCTTTACCTGAAGGGCGAAAGGGGCGAAAGGACGTACCTTTAACCTTCGACACAGAAGGAGCGGTATTTGGTAAAAAGGCAGTTTTGGCAGTAGCCAAGTCAGCCACTATCTTATTTAAGTCCTCCCCAAACAGAATATCTCCCTTGAGGGAGCACCTCCAGGGTTTTTCTAGAGTCCAGATCCACAGACCAGGATCTCAGCCACAATATCCAGCGAGCCAGGACTGACGTAGTAGAGGCCTTGGCTGCTAGGATACCGGCATCCGAAGCCGCCTCTTTAATATAGCGAGAAGCTGTGACAATATATGACAAGCATTGTCTAGCATGGTCAGAGGAGATTTCAGTATCTAACTCCAAGGCCCGCGCTTCAATAGCCTCGGCAGCTCATGTAGCTGAAATAGTGGGCCTTTGCGCAGCACCCGTGAGGGTGTAAATCGCTTTCAGACAACCCTCCACACGCTTATCCGTAGGCTCTTTTAGAGACGTGACGGCAGTGACAGGCACCATCCTGGCCACATGTGAGTCCACTGGAGGAGGCGTTTCCCAATTCTTAGACCGCTCTGGCGCGAGGGGATAGCGAGCCAGCATCTTCTTGTGAGGCACAAACTTCGTACCCCGGTTTTCCCAGGGTTCCTGACGTATATCCACTAGGTGGTCAGAGTGAGGTAAAACTTGTTTAACCACCTTCTGACGCTTGAACCTATCTGGTTTCTTAGGAGGGACGGATGGCTCGGGATCATCCGTAATCTGTAGAATTAACTTAATAGCCTCCAAAATATCAGGAACATCCACATGTGAACTACCCTCCCCATCAGCCGTATCTGAGTCAGAACCTGTGGGGTCAGTATACGTGCCGTCTTCATCAGACGAGGTGTCAGTGACAGCAGTGGATTGTGAGGAGACCAGCACTCGCTTAGAGGATCCCTTGGACTTAGGCGAGCGATGGTCAGACTTTTTAGTAGTCAGGGACTGGTTCAACTTCTTTAACTGAGCAGATAAATCGTCCGCCCACGGCGGGTTAGCTGCAGGGACCACATACGGTTGTACTGGCATTGGGGGTCCAATAGGGGGTGTTAGTTTATGAACTAGCGTATGCAGAAGCGTGGAAAAAGCGGCACACGGTGGGTCAGTATGTGCCTCCGTTGCCACAGTCCCACTGGGGGGCAACGAGCCCCCAGAACCAGAGCCCACAGCTGCTATATTCTCCTCATATGGGTCTGTGGCTTCAGCAACACCGGCAGTGTGTTCAGCCCCAGAACCGTTACCCTCAGAAGCAGACATGATATAACTTGCAGTATGAGGTAACACAGTACAATTATCAGCAGCACTATATCTCTAAACCCAAACCCCTGTGCAGTGTAGTCAGCACTAGCAGAGATAAAGGAGAGATATGGTGACTAAATCACAGAGAAAAATACGTAATACAGTATATCTTTGTGAAAATCCTATATTAGCTAAAACCTGACGCACCAAGCCCCCTCAGGTTATAGAATATAGGGATAGCAGGTTGAGTGAAAGAAACTAAATGGACACCACTCAGATATTAAATGCACACACAGATAGTCACAGTTTGTACAATGCAGAGGTTATTACTGACAATAACACTGCACTGGACTAGCTTACACAGCTATATAACAATAGATATAACAGTACACAGTAAGAACTGGATGTATATCACAGGGTAATTGTACTAGAAAACCCTGACTAAATGCACTCTTTCTTACTAACACTAACTAAAAAAGGCATGTAGAATACTTAAGTGTCATGTAAAGTCACAGCACTGACAACCAGGCGGCTTTACATAGGAGGATTTGCCCAAGCAGTCCCAGGAACAGTGAGCTGAGGGATAATGGCGCCGCAGACACTGACAGGGAGTGAGGAAAAGACAGATATGCAGCTCCAGGGCGGGAACACTTGCTAGAAATGGCGCCCTGGGGCTGGGGGAGGGGCTTCAGGTCTAAGACTTATCCCCTCTGCTGGCAAAACCACCGGGTACTGTGGACGATATAAGAATTGGTTTAGAGAGAAAACCTGACCTGCGCCCATGCCCTGGTGATCTAGTGGGATCGCCTGTATCCACAGTGTCCACCGCCAGCGCACGCGGCCCGCCTCCCACTGACCGCGCCGGATTGCGATAAAGACCGGGTCCCGCGAGCGGGACCCACTTACCACCTCCCGAAGCGCGGCCACGCAATCCTGGAGAGCCCCAGCCGTGTGTGTCTAACGTGAAGAAAACCGGAGCCTCCGCTGTAGGTACCCGGCAACCAGGGCTCGGGAGTGTACAGCGCCGCTGGTGAGAGCTGGAGCTGCAGCAGTGAATGTCACAAGACATTTACCACCGCTGCTGCCCTTGAAGTCTTCACTTTTTACCTCATAAAAAGCTTTTCTTAGGACTGCCTGGAGCAGCCCCTCTGTTCAGTGCCTGCTTACTGCAGCACCAACTTACAAAACTGAACTCCTGTGCAGGGAGGCGGGGTTATAGAGGAGGTGGCGCTGTGCATTCTGGGAACAGTCAAAGCTTTGAGCCTGTTGGTGCCTCGGATCAAGATCCTACTCTACACCCCCCATTGTCCAATCCTTGTGGAGCCCAGTGTACCCCGCAGCAGAAAATAATATTATACAAAAACTGTCATTTTTTTTTCATTAACACAGGAAATAAAAATAGGGACCTATAATATTACTGTTATAATGATTTTTATTCCCAATTATTTTAAGAGTAGAGCCATAAAATAATAAGCTTTCTAGCCCTTATGCTTTGTTCATGGGATATTTCTACTTTTTGAATCTTTACATTAAGTAATGATTATTGGTCAAATATCTTATTTTGACTGCAGTTTATGTTAATAGGAGTGAATAGAGAAATACAACACCAACACTAACTACAATATCCAATTCTTAAGTCCATATTTGAAAATAACTATGCATGCTAGACACTGAGTTGTACATTGACTAAAGCTTCTAAAAATGAAAAGTGGTGATGTTGCCCATACAGTAGCAACCAAATCATATTCTGTGTCATTTCTCTATTGTATCTTATAAAATGATAGACAGTCTGGTTGGTTGCTATGGGCAACATCGCAACGTCTCATTTTTTTTACGCTTTAGTAAATATACCCTTAAGGATCTCGCATAGAATCTCCTCCACATATCAGCTTCCTGCTACCAGTGAGGCTACATGGCTTCTATGTAAAGGTCCATACACACGGAGCGATAGAGCTGAGCGATTTTGACTATATAGTCAAAATTGTTCCGAAAGTTATTGCATATTGCTCTGTGTGTACACAGCGAGAGATAGCGATGCGCGTCCCCGCCAGGTCGCTATCGTTGCTAAAAATAGACTGTGCAGGCAAGTCAATTTTGGCTATGTCGCTGGAAAAGAAAACATCCCCTTGTTTAAATGAGTTAGACAAAATCGCCCATAGCCAAAATCGCTGGTAAAGTTAGTCAAAATCTCCTACTGCCAATTCAAGGGAAAACGCTCAGTCAAAATCTCTCCGTGTGTATGCACCTTAAAGCTCACTCATTGCTTGACTTCTTCTAATCTACTGCAGCTGGTGCTGTGGTTGAGGTGGAAGTCTCCAGTCTGCTGCAATCTTCTCTTTAGCAGGTGAGCCCAGGCTGTTGTGATCCGTTGTTCCTCTGTGGTGTTACTCCCCAATTCTCCCCTGCTGTTATTTCTGCAGTTAACCTTCCCTGGAGACCCTACACTGATTTGTTTGCTATTCCTCTCTATTTCCAATCACCTGTTCAGGGCTACGCTGTGGAACTTCCTTTTACACTAGTCTCCTTTACTTAAATTTAGTTGCTAATACTTAGCTACTATAGTAATAGTAATACGCTGATCTGTACAGGGCTATCCTTTGAACTTTTATTTGGTTGACGATAATTACTTGTTTTTAGGGTTCCTTCTGCTGTGGCTGTATCTTCTCCAGGCACCATGAAATGACTTCTACAAGCCATTGCTGACTCGGGATGGAAGGTGGCAGCTTGTGTGATGGGACTGCCTTATGAATGGTCTTTGCTATGTCAAGATATGCAATAAACACAGGCCCGGATTGCTGTGTCTGGCACTTGTATATCCAACTGTGCTATGTCTGTCACTGGCTGGCTGACCCTCTAAAGGTGCATATACACTTGCTAATAAAGTAAACAATGTTGCTCATTTTGCCCTTCCTGAGCAACATTGTTTACCATATCGACTAGTGTGTATGCTGCCGGACGACGAGCGGTGTGCAGCCCTGCGGGTAAACGACCCTCACTGTCGGCCGTGCATGCAGCTCAATTTGGACTCTCGTCCAAAAGCTGCATGCACGGCCCAGCAGCGGCGTGACGTCACTGAGCAATATTATTTGCAATTCGCTCAGTGTGTACACACTGCCGATGAGCGCCCCGGCAGGGAAGGGAACAGACTAAGCAATGTCGCTCAGAGAATCCACCTTTTGAGTCTCAGGGAGTGGCATATCCGGAAAGATGTTTTGTTAGGGACTCTCTTCCTCCTCCATTTGCTGTTGAGCGGACCTGCCATATCTTTGCGTGGCCTCTTCTGTCGGTAGACACTCTGAGAATGTCTACTGTGAATATTATGAATTGTCCGGATGACTTTGCATTATATCCTTGATGGCCTGGTTCGAACTGTGGACATCAGGACTGATTGCCTCTCCTAAACGGTCTTAAGTGTATTTGAGTTATTATTTGTGTTTGACTGACTGTTTTATTAATGCTCTTTTACTTGCATCTGTTTTTCACATTTTATTTGAATATTTTATGGTCTTTATTTATATTTTGTTATGGTCATATCCTTTCTCTAACGTCCTAGTGGATGCTGGGGACTCCGTAAGGACCATGGGGAATAGACGGGCTCCGCAGGAGACAGGGCACTTTAAGAAAGAATTAGGAATACTGGTGTGCACTGGCTCCTCCCTCTATGTCCCTCCTCCAGACCTCAGTTGGAATCTGTTCCCGGACAGAGCTGGGTGCACTTTAGTGAGCTCTCCTGAGCTTGCTAATAAGAAAGTATTTTGTTAGGATTTTTTATTTTCAGAGAGATCTGCTGGCAACAGACTCTCTGCTACATGGGACTGAGGGGAGAGAAGCAGACCTACTAACTGCGGTGAGTGCTGAGGGGGCGGGGCTTCTTCCTCAGCACTCACCAGCGCCATTTTCTCTCCACAGCTCCGCTGAGAGGAAGCTCCCCAGGCTCTCCCCTGCAGAAGCACGATAGAAGAGGGTGAAAAGAGAGGGGAGGCACATAAATTTGGCGTAAAAACAATATATACAGCAGCTACTGGGTTAACACTACGTTACTGTGTGTTTCCTGGGTCATATAGCGCTGGGGTGTGTGCTGGCATACTCTCTCTCTGTCTCTCCAAAGGGCCTTGTGGGGGAACTGTCTTCAAATAGAGCATCCCCTGTGTGTGTGGTGTGTCGGTACGTGTGTGTTGACATGTCTGAGGTAAAAGGCTCCCCTAAGGAGGAGATAGAGCAAATATGTGTGTGTGAGGGTGTCTCCGTCGACAACGCCGACACCTGTTGGATATGTGTAATTAAGTGCTAAGGTGAATTTATTGCACAAAAGATTAGAGAACAGACAGGAAATCTACCCATGTCTGTCCCTCTGTCGCAGATACCTTCAGTGTCTCTCAATGCTCACTATCCAAAATAATAAACACTGATGTCGACACGGAGATTGACTCCAGTGTCGACTACGATAATGCAAAGTTACAGCCAAAATGGCAGAAAAGTATTCAATATATGATTATTGTAATAAAAGATGATTTGCATATCACTGATGACTCATCTGTCCCTGACACAAGGGTACACATGTTTAAGGGGAAGAAAGCGGAGGTACATTTCCCTCCTCATATGAGGAAAAAGAGCGGGAATCTCCAGACAAGAGACTGCAGTTTCCCACAAAGAATTCTCAGGCAGTATCCTTTCCCCACTAGGGCCAGGATACGGTGGGAATCTTCCCCTAGGGTGTCACGTTTGCCCAAAAGGTAACCTGTCGTAACAGCTATTCTCAGGGATCCTGCAGATAGCGTGCACATTCTGGTACACTACTCAGACCGGCGATTGTGCCGGCATGGGTTTATAGCGCTGGGGCAGCGTGGACAGGTACCTTATCAGCAGAGATTGAGACCCTACTATGTAGATATATATAGATATATGTATATATAGAGATATATATATATTAAAGATGCTGTCTTAAGAGATTTATATATATATATATATATATATATATATATTAATGCAATATCGGATAGGCACTCACCCTTCCTGGTAAAAGGTGCCCCGGTGCCTTCTGGAAACAGTAACACATCCAGCGATTCCTAGCATGCAGTGGCACTCAGGGACAGACTCATGGATGATTTCAAAACAAACAGTGTTTAATCCATTGTAAAGTAAAAGAGTTCCATCCAACGTTTCGGGGTGCGAACACCCCTTTGTCAAGGTGAACAAGTGAAAAGTGAATAATGTGACAAAGTAATTACCTTTATGTGTAACGAGGTCCCGCCTGCGGGAGGTGCAGTAATCAGTCAGGGGAAGACGTGCACTTGCTTCCCTGTGTGTGAGCGGATGACGTCATTCACAAGCGCCGGTCACATGGTCCGGCGTCGCGACGTTGAACGTCCAGGTTCCCCTAGCAACCACCTACACACACGCTGCCCTGACGGGCGGCTGCTCGTGTAGTCATGGAAACGGGGGGTCCTCCGGGTAATCAGGTCGCGGTGGTCCAGATTTGGCGCTGTAAAGACATAAATCAAAGTGACAGCTGGTGAAGTTAAAAACATCAGTGTGCCGCAGCATCAATCTATAGCGCCAAATCTGGACCACCGCGACCTGATTACCCGGAGGACCCCCCGTTTCCATGACTACACGAGCAGCCGCCCGTCAGGGCAGCGTGTGTGTAGGTGGTTGCTAGGGGAACCTGGACGTTCAACGTCGCGACGCCGGACCATGTGACCGGCGCTTGTGAATGACGTCATCCGCTCACACACAGGGAAGCAAGTGCACGTCTTCCCCTGACTGATTGCTGCACCTCCCGCAGGCGGGACCTCGTTACACATAAAGGTAATTACTTTGTCACATTATTCACTTTTCACTTGTTCACCTTGACAAAGGGGTGTTCGCACCCCGAAACGTTGGATGGAACTCTTTTACTTTACAATGGATCAAACACTGTTTGTTTTGAAATCATCCATGAGTCTGTCCCTGAGTGCCACTGCATGCTAGGAATCGCTGGATGTGTTACTGTTTCCAGAAGGCACCGGGGCACCTTTTACCAGGAAGGGTGAGTGCCTATCCGATATTGCATATGTACGGGACTTTGAGGTCACTACCACATTGACCACTTGGGACAAGGCACCCCCCGCTTTTTGTTGAATACCGATTTTTTATTGAGTATATAACAATATTACATTGTGACCCTTTGTGGAAGGAGGAGAGTGAGAAGGCAATCACAGCACGGACACTGACACTTTCCCAGCACTCTTTTATCAGCATTTCTTTGCACAGCAGCATCAAGCACTTTTTTCTGGAGACTGCCAAGCACTGACACTTTACACATAGCACTTTATTCATTGCATAGTATTGCAATTGACCAAGGTCACTTCTATAAGACAAGTAATTGAATTAAATTCACATGATGGCTCATGAACATATTCCGGGATATGGCAGATTGCCAACGAATCTAACGGACACATATAGTTTCACCGATGCGGACGCAGATAGATTGAGATTTACAGAAGAGTTGACTGAGGCGGAAGATCAACTGAGCATGGAGGACATCTTTCACCAATTAAATAAATTAAAGAGACGCAAATTGGATTTTCTAATGCATGGCATCTCCTTGTCAAATTACCATAGAGACAAAATGATCCCGCGGGGCTTCCGCATTCGCAATGTGCCCACCATAGGGCGTTTTAACACTGAGTTCTGTAGCCGTTGGATAGGCATTTTGAACAAATGCAGCATGGATCTAATGTTATTGGTTGTGGAAGAGGCGGGACGTGAGCTCAAAGTCACCCGTGAGAAAATACACCAATTAGAAACAATCCATAAGGATACGTTAAGGCTGGACACCAACCAGAACACGATCCAGAAACTACAAATGCAAGTAAACAAATACAAAGGGGAACTCATAAAATTTAAACGGGGGAAACAACTAACCGTTAAAGAAGACTACGAAACCAATAGGGTCTACCGATGGCTTTCTGGAGGTGACCCGGGTAATCACAGGCCCTACAACTACAGGTCTAAACACAGCTGGCGCAAGCGACGCGAGGATCGCAATAATGATCCTATAACTTAAAATAGTGATAGCGAGTTTGCCATGGGCGACTCAGAAGGGCCTTCTGAAACACCTAGTGTCCCTTTAGGGACCTCTCCAGCCACCGCAGCAGGCACAAGAGCAAGAGGACGCCCACCCGCAGGGGCCAACAAAACTCAAGGATCCAAAAACGTCTCAACAAAAAAGAAAGCCTAATATACAATCTGTCCGACCGCAGCTCAGTGATATGGAAGTCAAAGTACTGAATAACGGGTTATCCTTTGTGCCGACAAATAAATTTGATGAACTCGGCTGGCAAGTCGAACTTCACAAGTTTGCGCGCAAACTTCGGCTACAGGAATTTTTCCAGCAACATACTCCTTCAGCTGTTACGGATCCACATCAAGCCTACATCAGCTCTACACGTAAATCTCAATTCGACCCTGCTTCAACGAATGCTTCAATCAAATCCTTTATCCGACTGGTAGATGACTCGGTAATCAGATACACAGCGGCACCAACGGTGACACACCACAACTTATCCAGATCTGAGTTCAGAGCACTGAAACAGTTGGGTTCATGCAGGGACATAGTCATCCGCCCCGCCGATAAAGGGGGCGGTATTGTCATCATGAACTTGGCTGACTACAAGTCTGAAGTATATAGACAACTTTCGGACCGACAAGTTTATCAAGAATTAGCCCGTGATCCTACTAGCGAGTACAAGCAGGAGATTGACACCATTTTGGACGCAGCGACAAAAGCTGGTAGTATTTCTAAAAATGTATGCGTGGCTCTTAAACAAGAGTTCCCTGTTGTACCCATTCTGTTTACGGTGCCTAAAATACACAAGGACACAAAGAAGCCTCCGGGAAGGCCGATTATCTCTGCACACAAGTCACTTTATCAACCAATTTCAACTTTTTTAGATAGCATACTTCAGCCGTTGATTTGCCAACAACCCAAGTTTATCAAGGACACTACCATGTTTCTAAATCAACTTGAGGCACTACCGGACAACCCCGCTGACACCCTAATCTGTACCATCGACATTTGCAGCCTATATACTAGCATAGCCCAGGCCTTGGGCCTCAGAGTAATGAGGGAATTTCTAACTTATGTGGGTATGGATTCTTTGGACTTGGATCTATTTCTCACACTGTTGAAGTTAACCCTCACAAGAAACTATTTTTTGTTTGACTGGAAATTTTATCGCCAAACTAGTGGGTGTGCGATGGGCAGCAATGTGTCGTCGTCATTCGCTAATACATTTATGCTGCAGGAGGAACAATCACTATTTTTTGAAGATCCCAATATATCCCAGCACATTCTATATTATTCTAGGTATATAGATGATATATTTATTTTATGGACTGGCGGCCAAACCAAGTTCGATGCACTAATTGCACATATCAACGACAGGGACTCTCCCATCAAAGTCACAGCAGCAAGCAACCGAGTCACATTAAATTACCTGGACATGAGGGTGTCCATTAACAACAACAGGTTGACAACGGAAGTATTCTATAAACCCACAGATAAGAACACACTGCTCAAGCACAATAGTCACCATCCTGGGGCCTTAAAGAAAGGTTTGCCTAAATCCCAACTCATCAGGGCGGCAAGAATTACCAGCGATCCCACCAAACTAAATGGCGCCTTGACAGAGGTATCAGCACGCTTCAGGGAGAGGGGATATGACTACAAGACACTACAGACCTGTCAACAGGAAGTAGCACAGATGCGTAGAGAGGACCTATTAGTTCAAAAAATTAAAAAAGATACTCAGATTGTGCCATTTGTCACAAAATACAACAGAGCGAGTCCCGTAGTACCGGCCCTACGCGCATTGTGGCCTATCATTGCAACCGACAAATCCTTACCTT
The DNA here is from genome assembly GCF_028390025.1 of Pseudophryne corroboree. Classification (NCBI taxonomy): domain Eukaryota; kingdom Metazoa; phylum Chordata; class Amphibia; order Anura; family Myobatrachidae; genus Pseudophryne; species Pseudophryne corroboree. The sequence goes on from NC_086447.1 coordinate 367,119,775, forward strand.
CTTTACACAAGAAAAGACCTATGGTATGCCATACCAGAGGTAAGAGCATTAAAGATCTGATCGTCCATTCTGATATTACAGGCTTCGTGAACCCTACGTCTACCACGTTCCTTTCCAGGTCCCCAGGGTGCTACAAATGTTTGGGGTGTGAAACATGCAAGTTTATGACCCCCGGGTCCACATTCAAGTCCTGTTCCACGGGCAGATCATATAATATCAGACACGTACTTACATGCACCAGCACTTTTGTAGTGTATTTAGTTACATGCCCTTGCAATTTACAATATGTGGGCAAAACCATTCGCACTGCCCGCGAACGGCTGGCATTACACAGATCAGCCGTAAAATCTGCATTATCGGGCAAGCCATCGGAACAACCAGTTGCCGGCAATTATGCCGAATATGGTCATTCAATGAACGACTTACGGTTCCAAATCATCGACCACTGCCCAAAGAGCTTGAGAGGTGGAGATACAGCTGGGGACCTTTTGAGACTCGAGGCTAGATGGATGTACCATTTGGCAACCATCAAGCCTAAAGGACTGAACGATAAAATACAATGGAGTGTGTTTTGAACAGTCTCCTATTGGCGATACGCACAGATACATCTATCAGTACAATCATGCATTTATGTTTATTACATGCACAGGTACACCACTAAGAGATATCAACTATTTGTGGGTCTAACATTGACAAGTTGTAGACCTTGAATTCCACACTGACTTTATCATATATCTGTGTTTCAAATGTACCAGTTATTCAGTTGCATGTGAATGTAACATGATAGATATTTATGCATTTTAATGTTTTACACTATGCTGTCACTATAGATTGATGCTGCGGCACACTGATGTTTTTAACTTCACTAGCTGTCACTTTGATTTATGTCTTTACAGCGCCAAATCTGGACCACCGCGACCTGATTACCCAGAGGACCCCCCGTTTCCATGACTACACGAGCAGCCGCCCGTCAGGGCAGCGTGTGTGTAGGTGGTTGCTAGGGGAACCTGGACGTTCAACGTCGCGACGCCGGACCATGTGACCGGCGCTTGTGAATGACGTCATCCGCTCACACACAGGGAAGCAAGTGCACGTCTTCCCCTGACTGATTGCTGCACCTCCCGCAGGCGGGACCTCGTTACACATAAAAGGTAATTACTTTGTCACATTATTCACTTTTCACTTGTTCACCTTGACAAAGGGGTGTTTGCACCCCGAAACGTTGTATGGAACTCTTTTACTTTACTATGGATTAAACACTGTTTGTTTTGAAATCATCCATGAGTCTGTCCCTGAGTGCCACTGCATGCTAGGAATCGCTGGATATATATATATATATATATATATATATATATATATATATATATATACATGCCCAAAGAGACATGAGTATACTGGGTCCTAGAGACAAAGCTATGTCGATTTCTGCTTGACGTGTCCTGTAGAATATGCAATGGACAGATGATGCCGACTTAAGAGGCATATGGAAGGCTGAGGATTGTGTGGAGAAGGGTTCTCGGACCTGGTCTCCACAGCTATAGCTGGTAATTCTGATGTTTTGCCTTATATTCCTGCACAGCCTAGGAAAGCACGACATTATCAAATGCAGCCTTTAGAACAAAGAAACAAGAAAGTCCGAGGTGCGTCCTTTCTTGCCAGAGGCGGGGGCAGAGGAAAGAAGCTGCACAACACAGCTAGGTCCCAGGAACAGAAGTCCTCCCCGGCCTCTACAAAAATCCACCGCATGTCGCTGGGGCTCCACAGGCGGAGCTAGGCCCGGTGGGGGCACGCCTGCGTAAGTTCAGCCACAAGTGGGTTCACTGCCTGTTAGATCCCTGGGCAATAGATATTGTGTCTCAGGGATGCAAGCTGGACTTTGAGAAGATGCCCCCTCACCGACGGCCCTGCCGGCTTCCCCCCACAAGAGGGAAACAGTGTTAACTGCAATTCACAGTTTGTATCTTCAGCAGGTGGTGGTCAAGGTTCCCCTCCTTCAACAAGGAAAGGGTTATTATTCAACTATGTTTGTAGTACCGAAACCGGACGGTTCGGTCAGACCCATATTGAATTTAAAATCCCTGAACATATACCTGAAAAGGTTCAAGTTCAAGATGGAATCGCTCAGAGCGGTCATCGCAAGCCTGGAAGGGGGGGGGGGGGGGGGGGTTTATGGTGACTCTGGACATAAAGGATGCATACCTTCATGTCCCCATTTATCCACCTCATCAGGCGTACCTCAGATTTGTGGTACAGGATTGTCATTACCCATTCCAGACGTTGCCGTTTGGTCTGTCCACGGCACCGAGAATATTTACCAAGGTAATGGCAGAAATGATGGTGCTTCTGCGAAAGCAAGGAGTCACAATTAACACATACTTGGACGATCTCCTCATATAGGCGAGGTCCAGAGAGCAGTTGCTGATCAGCGTAGCACACTCACGGGAAGTGTTGCAACAGCACGGCTGGATTCTGAATATTCCAAAGTCGCAGCTGATTCCTACGACGCGTCTGCCCTTCCTGGGCATGATTCTGGACACAGACCAGAAGAAGGTTTTTCTCCCGGCGGAGAAGGCTCAGGAGCTCGTGACTCTGGTCAGAGGCCTCTTAAAACCAAAACAGGTGTCGGTGCATCAATGCACGCGAGTCCTGGGAAAGATGGTGGCGTCATACGAAGCCATTCCCTTCGGCAGGTTCCATGCGAGGACTTTTCAGTGGGATCTGTTGGACAGGTGGTCCGGATCGCATCTTCAGATGCAGCGGCTGATCACCCTATCCCCCAGGGCCAGGGTGTCTCTTCTGTGGTGGCTGCAGAATGCTCACCTTATCGAGGGTCGCAGGTTCGGCATTCAGGACTGGGTCCTGGTGACCACGGATGCAAGCCTCCGAGGGTGGGGGGCAGTCACACAGGGAAGAAATTTCCAGGGTCTGTAGTCAAGTCAGGAGACTTGTCTGCAAATCAATATCCTGGAACTAAGGGCCATATACAACGCCCTAAGTCAAGCGGAGCCTCTGCTTCGCAACCAACCGGTGCTGATTCAGGCAGACAACATCACCGCAGTGGCTCATGTAAACCGCCAAGGCGGCACAAGGAGCAGGGTGGCGATGGCGGAAGCCACCAGAATTCTTCGCGGGGCGGAGAATCACGTAAAAGCACTGTCAGCAGTGTTCATTCCGGGAGTGGACAACTGGGAAGCAGACTTTCTCAGTAGACACGACCTCCACCCGGGAGAGTGGGGACTTCATCCAGAAGTCTTCCAAATGATTGTACACCGTTGGGAAAGGCCACAGGTGGACATGATGGCGTCCCGCCTCAACAAAAAGCTACAAATGTATTGCGCCAGGTCAAGAGACCCTCAGGCGATAGCTGTGGACGCACTAGTGACACCGTGGGTGTTCCAGTCGGTTTATGTGTTTCCTCCTCTTCCTCTCATACCCAAGGTGCTGAGAATCGTAAGAAAAAGAGGAGTGAGAACAATACTCATTGTTCCGGATTGGCCAAGAAGGACTTGGTATCCGGAACTGCAAGAAATGCTCACAGAGGACCCATGGCCTCTGCCTCTCAGACAGGATCTGTTGCAACAGGGGCCCTGTCTATTCCAAGACTTACCGCGGCTGCGTTTGATGGCATGGCGGTTGAACGCCGGATCCTAGCAGAAAAAGGCATTCCGGATGAGGTTATTCCTACGCTAATATAGGCTAGGAAGGACGTGACGGCTAAGCATTATCACCGTATATGGCGAAAATATGTTGCTTGATGTGAGGCCAGGAGGGCCCCTACAGAGGAATTCCAGCTGGGCCGTTTCATTCACTTCCTACAGTCGGGAGTGACTTTGGGCTTAAAATTGGGGTCCATTAAGGTCCAGATTTCAGCCCTATCCATTTTCTTTCAAAAGGAACTGGCTTCTCTTCCTGAAGTTCAGACGTTTGTAAAGGGAGTGCTGCATATTCAGCCCCTTTTTGTGCCACCAGTGGCACCCTGGGATCTTAACGTGGTGTTGAGTTTCCTGAAATCACACTGGTTTGAGCCACTTAAAACCGTGGAGTTAAAATATCTCACGTGGAAGGTGGTCATGCTGTTGGCCTTAGCTTTGGCTAGGCGTGTGTCAGAATTGGCGGCTTTGTCACATAAAAGCCCCTATTTGGTTTTCCATATGGACAGGGCAGAATTACGGACTCGTCCGCAATTTCTGCCAAAAGTGGTGTCATCTTTTCATTTGAACCAACCTATTGTGGTGCCTGCGGCTACTCGTGACTTGGAGGATGCCAAGTTACTAGAGGTAGTCAGGGCTTTGAAGGTTTATGTAGCCAGAACGGCTGGAGTCAGGAAAACTGAGTCGCTGTTTATCCTGTATGCATCCAACAAGCTGGGTGCTCCGGCTTCAAAGCAAACTATTGCTCGCTGGATCTGTAACACGATTCAGCAGGCTCATTCTGCGGCTGGATTGCCGCCTCCAAAATCAGTAAAAGCCCATTCCACAAGGAAGGTGGGCTCTTCTTGGGCGGCTGCCCGAGGGGTCTCGGCATTACAGCAATGCCGAGCAGCTACTTGGTCGGGTTCAAACACTTTAGCAAAATTCTACAAGTTTGATACCCTGGCTGAGGAGGACCTTGTGTTTGCTCATTCGTTGCTGCAGAGTCATCCGCACTCTCCCGCCTGTTTGGGAGCTTTGGTATAATCCCCATGGTCCTTACGGAGTCCCCAGCATCCACTAGGACGTTAGAGAAAATAAGATTTTACTTACCGGTAAATCTATTTCTCGTAGTTCGTAGTGGATGCTGGGCGCCTGTCCCAAGTGCGGACTTCTTCTGCAATGCTTGTATATAGTTATTGCTTACATAAGGGTTATGTTATGGTTGCATCAGGTTGGTCTGATGCTCTGTTGTTGTTCATACTGTTAACTGGGTAAGTTTATCACGAGTTATACGGTGTGATTGGTGTGGCTGGTATGAGTCTTACCCTGGATTCCAAAATCCTTTCCTTGTACTGTCAGCTCTTCCGGGCACAGTTTCCTTAACTAAGGTCTGGAGGAGGGACATAGAGGGAGGAGCCAGTGCACACCAGTATTCCTAATTCTTTCTTAAAGTGCCCTGTCTCCTGCGGAGCCCGTCTATTCCCCATAGTCCTTACGGAGTCCCCAGCATCCACTACGGACTACGAGAAATAGATTTACCGGTAAGTAAAATCTTATTATTTTTCTCTTTTTCTTACCCGTCTATACTTACCTTTGGAGTTTACTTTTACTCCAAAATCTTATTTTCCTGGTTATTCTGTTTGCTCTTGTTTTAACTTTTAACTCAGGATAGTTTAGTTTGTTTCTTTTGGGAATCTCTCAGTTGTCCCTTTTTATCCTGGGCTGGATGCTGCATTGCCTTAAGGTGCACAGATGTAGTTTTCCCAATTTTGAGGGGGTTAGTATAGTGTACAGTAGTTGGGGAGTGTATATTTAGGGATCCAGATATGCTATATGTTTGGGGTATGGTCATACAGGGTGGAGGGGGGTGGTTGGCTATTAAAATTGCTATATTTTGAAATCTCTCTATTTAGAGTAATAAGAAAACAGCATATACTGTAATAAAAAAGTCACTAATGCATAGTCCATATAGATACAAAGGAAATAATACATGAAAGAAGCTCAACTGAATGTACAATGCACACTCACAGTAATAAAAGAACAGCAACAAGTGTGCAAGTGACTGAAGGAAACCGTTGTAAATGTTCCACTAGTGACTTATTAAAGGCACACTTAGAGTAGGAAAAAATAATAAAAAACAAAAAAAGGAAGGGATGGGGAAGAAGGCGAGATAGCTTAAAACAGACATGGAGGATATTATGCTAAGAAAAGAAAAAGAGGGACAGGAACAAAAGTGAAGTTGAGAAAAAAAATAGAGTTGCCACATAGAAGTGACAGATGGAACAAGGGAGACGAAGATGGAAGGAGAAACAAGAATTAAAGGATAGGGAGAACAAGCGAGCAGAGGGTCCATTTGGAGTTTATTTGATTACTCGGTGACTGGAGCAATAACATTATACCTTTAATTTTAATTGCTATATTTTGGATTGTCCTTTTTGAGATTATGGAGAGAGTGTATTAGGTTTTGTTTTCTTTATATTGTTCAGGTGTATTTTTGCTTTAAGAATGATTGATGATGAAAGGTACCTATTGAAGTGGTCCAATTTGGTGTGGGGTGCTGGGTTGTCCCTATTCAGCATGTCTATATTTTTATAGCAATTTAAACTGCTTCACTTTATTGCAACTTCTGGCACTTGCCCCTACTCTTGTGGTGTGTGGGACTGAATGATGCCTTGGGGTCCCCGTTTCATTATTGTGCTGTTATATGGGGTTTATGTGTCGGTAGGATTTATGTACAGTGACCGCTTATTCCTTGGTTTTTGCTGTTTGAGGTGACACTACCCTAATTTCTCCTTTTCTGTTCTATTGCTTATCCAATCGTATTGCATATCCAACCACTGACTATTCTTTGTCTTTTATTCCATGTTTTCGTATTTTTTGCTATTTTATTTCTTAACCTGTTCTACTTTGCATCTGATCTACACAATTTGCTTTGGAATTTTACACAGAAATCCAATTTCCTGTTTATGCTGAACATTTTTTTATTTTGTGTAAGTTTCAAAGTAAATACAATTAAAATAAAACCATTTCCATTGTGTGCATGGGTTCTAAAAAATGTGAATACATATGTGCAGATTGGTTGCCTATGAAACTGGGCATACACTGTACAATTATTTTACAGATCATCTGCAAGATCCGGCTGGTTCAAATGAAAATCTGGTAATCTGTGATTTAACCAATTTGTCTGAATGACAGTTTATGTTAATTTTCCAGTGTTTGGGAGCAAATGGTCGATTGTTATTTGCTCTCATTCATTACCAGATTTTCATTCCAACCAGCCAGATCTGCCAGATAACTGTATAGTGTATGTCTAGCTTTACACTTTTTACTCCAGAGGGAGAACAAGAGAGGGAAGGGCCAGGTAAACAAAGAGTACAGGAAGGACATGTTCACATAATTGTGCCTGTAACGCCTTCTGGTTGATGTATATGCATCTGCTTACAGATCACCTCATACCCCTTTCAGACTGACAGAGCCGGGTCACACCCGGGAATCTGTTCCGGGACGCATCCTGGGATTGACCCTTTTCAGACTGCACTTAGACCTGGGATCGACCCGGGAAAGCCCCATTCACACTGATCCCGGGAAATCCCTGCAAATGCATATGTATGTCATTAGGAATGGACATTTTTCTGGCCTGGCTCACATAGATGAGGTCATAATAGGAAAGCAAAGGGAGGGGTGGGGCCTGCTCATTGCTGTTGTGTATGTATATTGCGTATAAATGACTGCATCCTTCACTGTGCCTGTGATCTGTTTTTTAATCTCCTCCTCACACCTTATGCTGAGCAGCTCTTTCACCTCCTGATCTGTCCAGGTCACCATGACTGTCTCCTCCGCTTCCTTGACGCTTCCCCGTGCTCTGGATGATGACATCATCTTTTCTGAGCCCGGGCAAGCTCCAATGAGAGGCCTTTTAACAGTCCCGGGTACTGAATACCGGGTAGGGCCCATTCACACTACACTGCATCCCAAGACGATCCTGGATTCAACCCTGGTCGAGACCAGGGATGAAATCCCGGGATATTGTTCCTGTACCCTTTCAAACTGAGCAATTTCCCTGGTTGATGCGCGTCCATGTGCAATATCCCGGGAAATTTTTGTCAGTCTGAAAGGGGTATGAGGTGATCTGTAAGCAGATGCATATACATCAACCAGAAGGCGTTACAGGCACCATGAGATGCACTGGTGATCAGCAGTGCACACTAGGTGCTTCGGATTTGCCCTTTATAAAATTAAGCTCTCCATCTGACTTAAGCTGTAATTAACTCATTAGTGTGGCCATTCATGGCTTCAAGCCTCATCTCTATGGTTTCTCTACACTAGATCTGTTGTTAACAACTTAAACCTTGCATGCATGGATACATCCAACTCAGCTCATAAGTAACTATCAATCCTAGCATTAAATTGAATGAATACAGCACCATATGTACAATACAGGCTTTAGAAATTTAGCGTTTCCACAAGATTTAAGCACAAGAAGCTATAAATAAATCTTCCTCCACAACAATAAAATTTACCCTAATGATTGTCCCCTACATGAAATGCATAGAGTAGGAGTTCTTCTGTAGTCCTACTTCCTACCTTCCGCATCCTTGGACGTGAACATTCAGTGCCAGAGAGAGTCTCACTCTGGAAGCTATATGTAGACTCTCCTTGCACTAGGTTACCAAAAATAAGTTGTTTTTAAAATTATTTTACAAATATGCTTTACATTTATTGTAAATAAACAAATGTACTAATACTACACTATTTTTATTTCTTATGTTCTATCATAAGTCATAGTAACCTTTATACCAAACACCTTTGAAGTAATATATACAAGTGCCAAAGAGGATATGAGCAGTGACTTATCTATTTGATCCTTTCTTTTTACTGCAGGTAATTATTCCTACCTTTATAGTTTACACCAATGGATAGGAATCGTACCAGATAAACCTAAACTTAGAAAGGAGATTGTCCATAAGTTTGGATTTCCTGAGAAATGTTATTTATTTTCTCAGAACGGTATATACTAATCAGTCTACTCAAATATTGTGCATTGGTTACCTCTATGACCCCTTTTTGATTCAGAGTGGCAAGAGACAGCGCCGCCCGCTGTTCCCACTGATTTGCAGTGGCTCTGGAACCGCTTGCAAAAACTCTACAACAGTCCCTATATTAGGGCATTATGAACGGAACTGTTGATATTCATCATGCTCTATTTGCTGAAGATATGTTGCTTTTTCTGCCCATTCACCTTCCCATAGTATTGGATATTTTTTTCTGGTTACAAGATTAATATTAAATAAATCCAAAATACTGGCGCTGATGGGTGACTTTTGTTTTCTTCAATCAACTGAGTGAGAGTAAAGTGATCACCACCAATTTCAAATATTTGGGGATTTATGTCCCATGCCAGCTTTCGAGATTATATTCTTCAAATCTTACACCATTATTTGCGTCAATCACAAAACTTTTAGACAATTGACTGTTTATGCCTTTGTCCTTGTTGGGCAAGATAGCTGTTATCAAAACGGTAATGTTTCCCAAACTTTCATACACTATGCAAATGATCCCAATTCATATCTCTAACTTCAATGTTAAACTACTATATAAATTATTTCAAAATTTCATTGCTCATATTAAGCTTCAAATGGCATGTAAAGACGAAGGAGCTGGTCTGCCAGATTTATTGCATTTTTTCTTGTTCTATATTTTTCCACTATATTGCAGATTGGTTATTTGAACAGGCTGTCTATACTGCTCATGCCTTCAATTGTGTGTTTTGTGCTCCTTATTCCCCGAATGTCCTGTTGCATGTTCCGAAAGGCCAGATTCCCCCACATTCCCCCACATCTCTTTGCTAATTTCTTCTTTAGAGATACATATTATGCTTGGTGGGCTATTAATAAAAAACTGTATAGAAACCCACGGAGTTCCAATATGAACCCATATTGGGGTAACCCTTTGTTTTTACCTATCTTGGAAAATTACACATTTGTGTAGCTGAAAGTAAAATACACTGCTCAAAAAAATAAAGGGAACACTTAAACAACACAATGTAACTCCAAGTCAATCACACTTCTGTGAAATCAAACTGTCCACTTAGGAAGCAACACTGATTGACAATCAATTTCACATGCTGTTGTGCAAATGGAATAGACAACAGGTGGAAATTATAGGCAATTAGCAAGACACCTCCAATAAAGGAGTTGTTCTGCAGGTGGTGACCACAGACCACTTCTCAGCTCCTATGCTTTCTGGCTGATGTTTTGGTCACTTTTGAAAGCTGGCGGTGCTTTCACTCTAGTGGTAGCATGAGACGGAGTCTACAACCCACACAAGTGGCTCAGGTAGTGCAGCTCATCCAGGATGGCACATCAATGCGAGCTGTGGCAAGAAGATTTGCTGTGTCTGTCAGCGTAGTGTCCAGAGAATGGAGGCGCTACCAGGAGACAGGTCAGTACATCAGGAGACGTGGAGGAGGCCGTAGGAGGGCAACAACCCAGCAGCAGGACCGCTACCTCCGCCTTTGTGCAAGGAGTGACAGGAGGAGCACTGCCAAAGCCCTGCAAAATGACCTCCAGCAAGCCACAAATGTGCATGTGTCTACTCAAACGATCAGAAACAGACTCCATGAGGGTGGTATGAGGGCCCGACGTCCACAGGAGGGGGTTGTGCTTACAGGCCAACACCGTGCAGGACGTTTGGCATTTGCCAGAGAACACCAAGATTGGCAAATTCGCCACTGGCACCCTGTGCTCTTCACAGATGAAAGCAGGTTCTCACTGAGCACATGTGACAGACGTGACAGAGTCTGGAGACGCCAAGGAGAACGTTCTGCTGCCTGCAACATCCTCCAGCATGACCGGTTTGGCAGTGGGTCAGTAAAGGTGTGGGGTGGCATTTCTTTGGGGGGCCGCACAGCCCTCCATGTGCTCGCCAGAGGTAGCCTGACTACCATTAGGTACCGAGATGAGATCCTCAGACCCCTTGTGAGACCATATGCTGGTGCGGTTGGCCCTGGGTTCCTCCTAATGCAAGACAATGCTAGACCTCATGTGGCTGGAGTGTGTCAGCAGTTCCTGCAAGACAAAGGCATTGATGCTATGGACTGGCCCGCCCGTTCCCCAGACCTGAATCCAATTGAGCACATCAGGGACATCAGGTCTCTCTCCATCCACCAACGCCACATTGCACCACAGACTGTCCAGGAGTTGGCGGATGCTTTAGTCCAGGTCTGGGACGAGATCCCTCAGGAGACCATCCGCCACCTCATCAGGAGCATGCCCAGGCGTTGTAGGGAGGTCATACAGGCACGTGGAGGCCACACACACTACTGAACCTCATTTTGACTTGTTTTAAGGACATTACATCAAAGTTGGATCAGCCTGTAGTGTGTTTTTCCACTTTAATTTTGAGTGCGACTTCAAATCCAGACCTCCATGGGTTAATAAATTTGATTTCCATTGATAATTTTTGTGTGATTTTGTTGTCAGCACATTCAACTATGTAAAGAACAAAGTATTTAATAAGAATATTTCATTCATTCAGATCTAGGATGTGTTGTTTAAGTGTTCCCTTTATTTTTTTGAGCAGTGTAAATTAGATCTACAGCAGATGTGTTTGATCGAAGACTATTTACTTTCTTTTTCAGATTTTTTATTTTAGATTTTTTTTTGTATTCTTGCAGCCGTATCTAGGGGGTAATTCTGAGTTGATCGCAGCAGCAAGTTTGTTAACAGTTGGGCAAAACCATGTGCACTGCAGGGGGGCAGATATAACATGTGCAGAGAGAGTTAGATTTGGATGGGTTATTTCGTTTCTGTGCAGGGTAAATACTGGCTGCTTTATTTTTACACTGCAATTTAGATTTTAGTATGCACACACCCCACCCAAATCTAACTCTCTCTGCACATATTGTATCTGTCCCCCCCGCAGTGCACATGGTTTTGCCCAACTGCTAACAAATTTGCTGCTGCGATCAACTCAGAATTAGACCCCTGAGGCCTTATACTTGTTCCTCCCTTGTCTTGCCCTTGTTTTCCCTTCTCTTCCTTGTGTGTGTTCCAGCTCTTATAGAATATTTCTTAGTACTATGTTCGATTGTAACAATTTATTTGTTATTTGATGCCATACACATGGGTGCAGTGATTATGCAATAATTGCAAGTATTTGAAATTTGTTTATGCGTCTTTTGGGTTTCTAATTTTGGATGTTTGCATTTAAATGTTATATCCATTTATGTGCTGTTATTTTTTTTTTGTGAATAACCGAATAAAGATGACAACATAAATAAATAAATAAATGAAATAGCCCTTTCTTAGGGTTCAGGAAGTCTGTTGTACAAATTCCCCATTTTTGCTCTCTCGGGACTAAATAAGCAAATACAATTGTAGCATCCTCTGGTGAAAAGATAAGATATGTTGGAATGCTCCTAATCTCAAGAAATATATCATGAGAAAATTAAATAATATGTAACTGTTATTATTTAATATAAAACACATCCACATATGATGCATTCAGTACAGAAAATACAACGAAATAAAGGAAAAGTATAGAGAAATTAAAATATTAAAATAGGGCTATGCACTGTCTAAGCACCTATTAATTAGTACAAATTAGTGTGGTGTATAAAATTGTAGATGGATGTCACTTCTATATACACATTCAATTGATAAATTCTAAGGAGATGCGTCATGTATAGAACACAATCTCACACCTACTATATAAATATATTTGGTGTTTATTTCTGTTATGTGTGATTATTAAATAAACATCCATTTAAGAAATGTTATTTATTGAATCTGCTCAGTGTATGAAGCCATTATGTACATAATTCCATCGTAGATGGGTACAAAAAAAAATCAGAGCATGTCAAACAGTAAAACTGGCATATGTGCCATTTATTAATTATGTAACTTCTGATTAATTAAAATTTCTAGGCACATAAACATTGCTGGTATTATAAGTAATATTGCTTTAGATTCTTTTGCCCAAATGTATTTAGCCTTAACAAGAGATAAATTGGAGATGGATAAAGGGGTCTATTCATGAAGCAGTGAAAAGTGTGGAGAATTGAGCCAGTGGAGAAGTTGCCCATGGCAACCAATCAGACACTCAAGTAACATTTATAATTTGCATACTATACCATTGTATGGAGCAGCTGATTGGTTGCCAAGGGCAACTTCTCCACAGGCTCACTTCTCCACGCTTTTCACTGCTTCATGGCTAGACCCCAAAGAGTGATAAATAACCAGCCAAGCAGCTCCTAAATGTCATTTTTCAAACACAGCCTGTAACATGGCAGTTAGGAAGCGGATTGGTTGGGGTGGTCTTCAGGTCGCCGGCTGTCAGGATCCCGGCGCACAGTATACCGGCGCTGGAATCCCGACAGCCGGCATACCGACACTTTTTCTCCCTCTTGGCGGTGTTACAGAATCACCGTCCGTGTTACTACAAATACAGGGTGTCTCAGTGTGTGCACATTCACGCGCAGACGCTACATCTGCCATAGGGCACATGCAGATGGTGGTGTGTCTAGTACCACCAGCCGTGCTACTGCATGTACTAGGCATCTCAGTGCATGCACATTCAGACACAGGGGAAACGCTGAAACTAGCATTTACATACTGTATTATCGCCTCCTTATCTCTCCCAACAGACACAAGTGCGGATGCAGTAGCGTCCAATGTGCTCATACGCAGGTTTTACAGGCACAGTATTAAGAGTTTAATCACGACACTCCATTGAGAGTGAGATAAACCACTTAACTGACGATTTTTCCCTTCAAAATACTTTTTTTTCCCTTTTTTTCCCTTTTTTTATGTAATATAGTTTAAAAAGTAATTTTTAAAAATTTTAAATTTTATATTATGCCCATCTGTAGAACGGATCTTCTCGTCAAAAACTGCGGGACACAGTGGGGAAGGGCACATGTGATTTGACTGATCTGTTTACCCTAGGGTGCTACAATTGAATTATCTATACAACAATTGAATTATCTATACCTTGTGTATAACAGTCTTACACATTTCGGAACTAAAAATAGTGCTTAATCTATGGAAATAATCTATGAATTGACAGCACCAGTTTTACCAGTTTCTACACTACAAGAAGTGCTTGTTACTTACTTAATACATGGTAATTACCTGTATCTTGTCCGCACCAGTTTTACCAGTCTATGAACTATTGTAAGAAGTGCAATTTGTGTTTTACTTAATTATATGGTCATTATTTTTATCTTATCTGTATTAGTTGTACCGGTTTCTGAACTATTGTAAAAAGTGCAAATTTTGTTTTACTTAATTACAATGTGATTATCTGTATCTTATCTGTATTAGTTGTACCAGTTTCTGAACAGCAATAAGGAGGGATATTTTATTTATTTGAATTACTTAAAACATGGTATTCTGCTTCTGCATGGGTGTTCAAGGATTGTTCTGTTAGCCTCTGCTGTAGGTGGTTTGGGACAAGCCAGTGATCATGTCTGCTACCTACAGTGTACATAATCAGTGTGTTTTATTTGTAGCCAGAACTTTGTTTTAAGTGTGTTTATTACAAGTGTCACAATTTATAAAGAGTCATTCTGAGTTACACAGCAGTTAAACAAGAGGCGGAAACATTTTTACTGAAATCACTGTTACAGGAGAACAAACACTATCCTGTGAGATCCCATCAACCTGCTTTTTACACTACCGGCACACTCCCTATGGAATGGTCATTAGCATGGATAAGCTGAATTCCTCAATGGCTTCTTCATCATGGGGATGATGAAGTATGCTGCCTCTTATCACTGCTCTGAGAGGGGATGTAGTTATGTGACCGGTGGTCACAATACCGGTGCTTGCATCCCGTCCCCTCAAAATCCCGACAGTCGGCATACCGGCTAACAGGGACTGCTCCCACTCATGGGTCGATGCACAGCCATTTTCAGATCTCTCCAGAGATGTTCAATCGGATTCAAGTCTGGGCTCTGGCTGGGCCACTCAAGGACATTCACAGAGTTGTCCTGAAGCCACTCCTTTGATATCTTGGCTGTGTGCTTAGGGTCGTTGTCCTGCTAAAAGATGAACCGTCGCCCCAGTCTTAGGTCAAGAGCGCTCTGGAGCAGGTTTTCATCCAGGATGTCTTTGTTCATTGCTGCATTCATCTTTACCTCTATCCTGACTAGTCTCCCAGTTCCTGCCGCTGAAAAACATTCCCACAGCATGATGCTGCCATCACCATGCTTCACTGTAGGGATGGTATTCGCCTTGTGATGAGCGGTGCTTGGTATCCTCCAAACATGACGCCTGGCATTCATGCCAAAAAGAGTTCAATCTTTGTCTCATCAGACCAGAGAATTTAGTTTCTCATGGTCTGAGAGTCCTTCAGGTGTATTTTGGCAAACTCCAGGCGACTGCCATGTGCTTTTTATTAAGGAGTGGCTACCGTCTGGACACTCTACCATACAGGCCTAATTGGTGGATTGCTGCAGAGATGGTTGACCTTCAGGAAGGTTCTGCTCTCACCACAGAGGAATGCTGTAGCTCTGACAGAGTGACCATTGGGTTCTTGGTCACCTCCCTGACTAGGGCCCTTCTCCCTCGATCACTCAGTTTAGATGGCCAGCCAGCTCTACGAAGAGCTCTGGTGGTTCTGAACTTCTTCCATTTACGGATGATGGAGGCCACTCTTCTCATTGGGACCTTCAAAGCAGAAGACACTTTTCTGCACCCTTCCCCAGATTTGTGACTCGAGACAATCCTGTCTCGGAGGTCTACAGACAATTCCTTTGACTTCATGCTTGGTTTGTGCTCAGACATGCACTGTCAAGTGTGGGACCCTATATAGACAGGTGTGTGCCTTTCCAAATCATGTCCAAATCAACTGAATTTACCACAGGTGGACTCAAGTGAAGCTGTAGGAACATCTCAGGATGATCAGTGGAAACAGGATGTACCTGAGCTCAATTTTGAGCTTCATGGCAAAGGCTGCGAATACTTATGTACATGTGATTTCTTAGTTTTTTATTTTTAATACATTTGAAAAAAAACTCAAACAAAAAAACTTTTCACGTTGTCATTATGGGGTATTGTGTGTAGAAATTTGAGGGGAAAAAAATATTTTATTCCATTTTGGAATAAGGCTGTAACATAACAAAATGTGGAAAAAGTGAAGCGCTATGAATACTTTCCGGATGCACTGTATAGTCAAACATAAGCAGCAAAATATGTTGTATTGAACAGCTCAGTGACATTCGACATGACATTGTCACATGATGACACCTTCCCAACAAGTCAGTTTGTCAGATTTCTCCCTTGCTGCACCTACCTGTTATTGCACTGTGGAAACATTTAGGAGCAACAGCAGCTCAGCCACAACACACCCAATGCAGAAGTGCGTAATATTTTGTCCTTGGTAGGAACACTCATTACGAGTTCCAAACGATTCATGGACTGGTTTTCCTTGGCCAAGCAAGCACACAAGCTTGAGATCATTGTGGATAATGCCAAATGTTGGGAATGGCCATTGGATTCTGGTGTAGTGGAAACATGTACCTGATGAATGTGAGTTTGGCGGGGAGAACACTTTGTGCCGGAGTGTGTACTGCCAATTGTAAAGTTTGGTGGAGGAAGAATAATGGTCAGGGCCTATTTTTTGTGGTTCTGCCTGGGATCCTTAGTTTCAAATCTTCTTGCTTCAATATACAATGACATTCTAAAAAATTGTGCTGCAAAAGCTTCTGGAATGGCCTTTTCCACAAAGCAAAGTCCAACAAAAAATGTATTGCAGAGGTTAGTGAGACAGAACCTGAGTGAACTACACAAAGACTCAATCACCCCATCAAACACTTTTGGGGTTGTAAATAATGGGTTATAGCACTCTCCGAACTACGGCCTAACAAATATCCAACACAGTGAAATGTGAAACAATAAAAAATGTAGAATATTTATATTCAGGCGCTGTGCTCTTTTGATCCCATTGGGGTAAAGTTTCACCGAAATTTACAATGGGAGGGAATCACGAGACCGCCTGTCAGGATCCCGGCAATCACAATGCTGACACCAGAATACCAACAGATGGTGAAATGCCGGTGCCGGAATACCGGCGCCACATGCTTTTCTCTCTCTATGGGTGTTCATGATTAAGGGTTATCTACCAAGTCACACCAGGGCATGGTGTTGATTTCTATAGGCAATCCTGGTTAGTTCTAGAAAAGGAGTAATGCTGTTACTTTGAGAACTATGACTTGTCGGGTCGAGTTCACCTTTATCAAATCTGCCAAGTCTCACCCGTGTTCCAGCACTCAAAACTGTGAACCCAAGACTGGCTCATTAAAATATTACTTTATTATGAGGAAAATAAAAAGCACAATGCAAATTTACCTGATGCAATCTGCCAGTTAATCATTACCTGTTATTTTACCATTGCTACAGATACGGGTTTACAAGAATTTTTCTGTTCATACTACTCTGCTATATCAAAGCAAGCAGTTTTTTGTCCAGGCATTAACTGAACTCTGCTGCCCTCCTGTGGCCCAAAACTAAACTGCTGAGGGATAAACTTACTGAAAATAAACCAGACTTCTCAGGCTGTACTGATCATCTAGCAAATGATCAATAAATCTACAGTACATTGGTTTGATATATTTGTGAGCCTATTAAGCAGACTCGAGAGAACAACGCATTGCTAAGCCTGTCAACAAAACCACCATAAACATCACAAAGCTCTCGTCCTAGGAATCCAGGCAAAACAGATCACATACAACAGTCACATAGTCTGGGCTTCTACATCAGCTCACCACATAGAAACAGAGAATTTGATGGCAGATAAACCACTTGGCCCATCTAGTCTGCCCATGTGCATACACACACTAGGGTTCATTTTTATAGTAAGGCAATTAACTTACCAGTATATTTTTGGATTGTGGAAGGAAACTGGATTACGCATAGGAAGCCCATGCAAGCACAGGGATAATATACAAAGTCCACACAGGACCATGGTGGGAACTGAACCCATGACCTCACCGCTGTGAGGCAGTAAGGCTAACCATTAAACTGCCATCAATGGGGGTCATTCCGAGTTGATCGCTCGCTAGCTACTTTTAGCAGCCGTGCAAACACATTGTCGCCGCCCAACGGGGAGTGTATTTTCGCTTTGCAGAAGTGCAAACGCTTGTGCAGCAGAGCGGCTGCAAAATCAGTTTGTGCAAACCAAGACCAGCCCTGTAGTTACTCTTCGTGTGCGTTGATTCTAACGATGGAGGGACAGCTTTTGACGTCAAACACCCGCTCAGCGTTCGCCCAGCCACGCCTGCGTTTTCCTCAATGCGCCTGCATTTTCCCCAACACGCCTGCGTTTTTCTAAGCACTCCCTAAAAACGGTCGGTTGCCACCCAGAAACGCCCACTTCATGTCAATCTTCCTGCGTTCTGCCGTGCAACTGAAAGCTTCGCTAGAACCTGTGCAAAACCACAAAGGACTTTGTACCCGTACGTCGCGCGCATTGCGGTGCACTCGCATGCGCAAAAATGCAGATCTTTAGCCTGATTGCTAAGTTGCGAATGGCAGCTAGCAATCATCTCGGAATGACCCTCATTATGTAAAGCAGATTAATTAATCTCACCCAACTGTGGAAACCCCAGAAATAGCCAGCAGGGCATATCTTCATTCTGGAGAACTTCATTAAATGGAAAATTATGAAATCACAATCTACAGTTAAATAGTCAATATCTGCATATCTATGAGCAGAAAACTTGTCTGTCCTCAGTGGCAACACTCAATACTGAGTTCCAAGTGTAAACACATGAACAGTTTGTCTGTGCTTCAAGGGTTAGGTTATTTATGGCCAGCAGACACATACAAACCTCAGATTACTATGCACAATGCCAAATGTCGGCTGAAGTGAGGCACCCTGCCATTGGATTCAGGAGCAGTGGAAACAGGTAACAAACACACTTCACCCTCTGGCAGTCTGACAGATATATCTTGATTTGGCAGATGCCAGGAAAACTCTTTCTGCTCGAATGCGTACTGCCTACAGTAACGTTTGATGGAAGAGAGAGAAATAATGGTTTGTGCTGGTTTCGCATGGTTTGGCCTGCAACCCTTTGTGTCAGTAAAGTGAAAAAATAATGCTACAGCAGACAATTACATTTTAGAAAATTGTGTGCTTCCCACTTTGTAGCAATAGTTTGGGCATGACCCTTTCCTGTTTCAACATAATGCCCCATACAGTGATGGCCATTTAAAAAAAAAAAAAAAATGGTTTGCAGAGTTTGAGGCTAAAGAATGTGAGTGGCCTGCACAAAGTCTTGACCTCAATACCACCCCTCATAACAACGTAGCTGCAAGCCAGCTATTGCCTAAGATCAGCACCAAAACTCAGTAATACTATAGTGTGTGAATGGATACAAACACACGTAGCTATGTTCCAAATCTAGTGGAAAGCCTTCCCAGAACAGAGGAGGCTGTTGCAGCAGCAAAGAGGCGAGGGAAATCCAAATGAGTGCCCTTGGCTTTGGAACAAGATGCTCAAATATGCATATATGGGTGTGATGGTCAGGTGTCCACATATTGTTAGGGGATCCAGTCAGTATACCGGCTGTCGGAATGCCAGCAGTCTGAATACTCACTCCAGAATCCCAACCCTGGGCAGAAGACAAACGCCAAAATCCTGATATGGATCACAATGCTGATGCCGGAGTCCCGACTGCAGGCATTCCGCCCGTAAGTATGCCGGAACAAGTTAAATTCAGGCTGTGGGGGAAGGGGGGGTCAGGTTTAGGCTGCACAGGGGAGGGTTAGGTTTAGGTTGTGGGTGGGTGGGTTGGTTTAGGCACTAACAAGGGGGGCAGAGGGTTAAGGTTAGGCTGCGGAGAGGGAGGGTTAGATTTAGGCACCACCAGGGTACCATTAGGGTTAGGCTGGGGGTAGGAGGGTTAGGGTCAGGCTGCAGGGGAGGGAGGGTTAGGTGGGCAGGGGGTAAGGGTACACTAATTAGCTAACAGGTGTCGGGATCCTGCGCACTGGGATCCAATTTTACAGGATGGGTTTACTTTGCACACCAAGGGCCTAATTCAGACCTCATCTCTGTTGTGTGAAATCGCACAGCAGCCAATTATCGAATGACTGTGCGAGGCAAAACTGCAAAAAAAAATGCGTCTTTTTTGATCGCTAGGCGAACGCATGCTGATTGACAGAAAGCGGACATTTGGGGGTGCTCACCGGCCATTTTGTAGGAGTGTCATGAAAAACGCAGGCGTTCCCAAACATTTTCAGGGCAGGTGTGTGACATCAGCTCTGGCCCGATCAGCCTGTTTGTATCGCACTGTAGGAGAACGTCCTGGGCTATGCACAGACTGGAAAACTCATTCGTTGGTGAGTGAGTTGCGAACGGATTTGCAGCTGACCGGTGTTTGCAAAGCTTTTCGCACGGCGTACACAGACTTGGATTTTCACTCTGGGTAGTGACTGTTCGATCGCAAACCTCTCCAAATTGGCAGAGGTGCGATCAGGTCTGAATTAGGCCCCAAGTCCTTATGGGTTTTAAGTGTTGACTGCTGCTTACAGGTACGAGGATACCAGGCCTAACTTCTTTGTTGATAAACAGTTGGGAGTATGTAGCGCCCAGCCTATGTGTGTGGTGTGAACAAAGCAGCATTTTATGGTATAACCTGGCTTACCTGTTTCTCAATACACAGTCTTGTTTCACTAATGTGTTCCCAACTGTAAAGCACAATAGAATATGCTGGTGCCATATAAATAACGAATATAACATGCCTAGGCGTTTCTCTCTGAGAGCCTGGGAGAGCAGGAGATGCACAACCACTTGCCAAGATGGAGCAGCCACCATCTGCACAGAGCCCTTAAAGAGGAGTTGACAAGCCCCTTTACTGGGTCCTGTCCAATGTCTCGCTGACTTTGGACACACCCAGTGGCTGTTTTTACATAGGGGCTGCAGCCCTCCCTCCCCACCCCCAAGTAAATAAATCAGGATTCGGTCTCTAGGTCGACAAGGTCTAGGTAGAACACTATTGGTCTACAGTAAGTAGGTCGACATGGCTTCTATGTCGACAGGGACTCTAGGTTGACATGACAAAAGGTCGATATGAGTCCCTTTTTCTTTTTTTACTTTTTCATATTTTACGATCCAAGTGGACTACAACTGGGAACGATAACCTGTGGCAAATGCAGTGAGGCACTTTGCCGAAAGCTCGGGAGCCATGCAAGGGGACACGGTGCATTAATTGGGATTCTCAGTCACACTACGAAGTTAACACAAATTTTTTTTTTTTAACTCATGTCGACCGAGTACATGTTGACCTAGAGTCCCTGACGACCTTGTCAAACTACTTACTGTCAAACTACTTACTGTCGACCAATCCGCAACACACCCTGAGTGAATGTATGCGCATCAGGTAAGGTCGCAATTTTCTCTGAAACCAAACCGACAAGGCAAAAATATGAACCTTGGTGGAGGCCAGACGAAGGCCCAAGTCCAGGCCTTGTTGTAGAAAGGCCAAAAGTTTGGCCGTACTAAACTTGTAAGCGTCATGATTGTTAGATGCGCACCAAGCAAAATAAGAATTCCAGACCCTATGATAAATCTGAGCAGAAGCCGGTTTCCGGGCCTTCAACATGGTATGAATGACCGCCTCAGAAAATCCTTTGGCCCTTAAGACGGAAGCTTCAAGAGCCACGTCGTCAAAGCCAATCTGGCTAAATCCTGATATACACAGGGGCCCTGAACGAGGAGATTTGGGCGCTGCGGAAGTAGAAGGGAACGCTCTATCGAGAGACCCTGAAGGTCTGAGAACCAATGCAGTCTGAGCCATGCTGGAGCGATTAGAAGTAGTATTCCTCCTTCTTGCTTGAACTTCCTTATTACTCTGGGCAGGAGTGACAACGAAGGGAACACATATGGCAGCCGAAAGTTCCATGGAATTGCCAGTGCGTCCATGAACGCTGCTTGAGGATCCCTTGTCCTTGCTTCGAAGACCGGAACCTTGTGATTGTGTCGAGACGCCATCAGGTCCACATCTGGAATGCCCCACTTGTCCACAAGGAGTTGAAACACTTCTGGATGGAGGCTCCACTCTCCGGCGTGTACGTCCTGACGACTGAGAAAGTCCGCTTCCCAGCAGTGGCGGTTCTTGCCACGGGCAAGCGGTACTTTTGCCCGGGGCACTGCCTTCCGGAGGGCGCCGGCGCCATCCGGAGGGCGCCGCACCAGGGCAAGATCCGCCACTGTGCCCCCCCGCAGTGCCCTGCTGTGCCCCCCCGCTTTGAAGGGAACCAGACGCGTAGCGTCTAGTTTCCCTTCATTGAGAAGACCTTAGTTGTGCGGTGCGCGATGACGTCATCGCACACCGCACAGCAAAGGTCCTCTCCATGAAGGGAAACTAGACGCTACGGTCTAGTTTCCCTTCATGTAGAGGACCTTTGCTGTGCGATGCGCGATGACGTCATCGCGCACCGCACAGCATAGTGGCACAGACACTAAGGGTCATAATTGACCTCTAGTGTCTATGCTGTTCTCTGGGAGAGACGTAATAACGTCTCTCCCATAGATCGAAGAGAGGAGTAGAGCGGCGCCGCCGGCGGAGGGGTCTGCAGCGGTCTGGATCAGGAACGGGGATGGTAAGTATACTTTTTTTTTATTTCATTTTTTCTTTCAGCGTCGTGACCACGCCCCAATTTGAAACCACGCCCCTTTATTTTGCCCGGGGCACCACAAGTTTAGGACCCCCGGAATGAACACTGCCGATATGGCTGGCAGATGGCGTTCTGCCCACTGAAGAATCAGTGATACTTCCATCATTGCCATGCGGCTTCGAGTGCCGCCTTGATGATTTATGTACGCCACCGTGGTGGCGTTGTCCGACTATACTTGAACAGGTCTGTTCTGTATCAAACGCTGGGTCAAGTTCACACCGCCCGCAATTTCAGAATGTTTATCGGGAAGAGACACTCTCCTTGGTCCACCGACCCTGAAGGGAGTGTTGCTCCAACACCGCGCCCCAACCCCTCAGACTGGCATCCGTCGTCAGAAGGACCCAGTTGGAGATCCAGAAGGGACGACCCCTGCTCAATCGATGGTCCTGAAGTCACCAGCTTAGTGACCAATGGACCTCCGGAGATAATGAGATCATACGAGACCTGATCTGGTGAGGCAGGCCGTCCCACTTGGCAAGAATAAGCCTCTGGAGAGGGCGGGAATGGAATTTTTTTTTTTTTTAATTCAACAATTTTTATTAGATTTTTTATAGAAAAACAAGAACAGGGAAGACCTTCATGATATAGACAAACCAAAAACCGGAGAAAAAACGGTATAGTTACAGTGTTTCAACATAAGGTATTTTTAAGTCACATCAGTGAAATCAACAAATACATACATAGTCGGTAGCTGTAAGCTTGGGTAAGAGGCAAAGGATGGACAATCTTAACCTACATGAGGTCTAGGAAATGATGAAGACAGTACCGGTGTACGTCTCAACATAAGAAATTATCATATACCTAAGGCCAAGCACCCAGTTCTACCTGAGGATTTACAGAACATCAATATACCCGAGAGGTCAGTAAAGAAGACAGACAAGAGGAGGGGGGGGGGGAGGGGGGACAAATGGGGAAGACAATACAAGTATAATCAGCTCATGAATGAGTGGCGTCCAAAGACATCTTAAGTAAGACTAGTGAAGAGGCATTTCAGGCATGTTTAGCCACTCTAACCAAAGAGAAGGTTCAGTACCTATATGGCATCAGACTGAACATACAGCGTGGGGTATTAAAATTAATATATTTACATTTCTAGGAAAAGAACAGGAGATCTCAAAGGAACAGTACATGGGCCTAAGTTGTCAAGAGGCTCTATCGATTTGTCTATATAGGTACCACGTTGTGGTCTCAAAAAGTTTATAGATGAACGTTTGAATATCCGGGTCTAGAGTATCAATATACCTTTCCCACTTCCTGGTAAACCGCCTGACCCCTAATTCAATATCAGGAAGAGTAGCACGCCTCTCAAAATAAATAATCCGGAGGGTCATGTGTTTCACAGCCATCAAAGAAGGGGCAGACGGTTTGATCCAATTGTTAAGAATTTGTTTCTTGGCTATTGTTAGGATAACAGAGAGTACCGGAACAATGTCCCTATCTTCAGGCCCAAGAGACCACTCCCTAAAATCAAGTAACAAACACGCCTTCGGGCGTTTTATTAACCGTAAGTTAAATACTGTGTTGAGATAAGCAACCACCTTGTACCAAAACTTAGATATTTTTCGGCAAGACCACATATTGTGGTACAAGGTGGCACTCTGCGCAGTACATTTGATGCAGCAGCCAGTGTCGTCTGGGACCATGTGTGCCCTCTGATTAGGTGCTATATATGCCCTTTGGAGCGTCTTCAAGTGTACCTCTTGCAAAGAGGCAGAGTGTAAGAACCTAAAAGTGGGTAAAATGTTATCTAGCAATTCAGCGCTCGATCCCATATTGGGGATATCTCTGGACCACGAGGACAACGCAGGGTCCCAGAGCCGGTCCCTATATGAGACCCTAAAGGTGTTTCTGAAGTAGCTGAGATGGTAAGGACAATCTTTAGTGAGCACCATTAAGGTGCGCAGCGGGTCTGTGGTAGCCTCAGAAATCATAGGATGAGACTGGGATTGAGCAAAATGTCTAGCCTGCAGGTACATAAAAAATTCTCGGTGGGAAATACCAAATTTTGTCTGGATATCAGAGAAAGAAAGCACTACGTTGCCTCCTGGGTCGTATATGTCTCTAATAGCTGCGATCCCCTTTTCTCTCCAGCTCAAAAAATGTGTGTTATCAAGGCCAGGAAGGAAACATGGGTTACCCCAAAACGTAGTGTGAAGAGAGGTGTCAGGTTTTCTCTGTGCTTTGGTGTGTGTGGCCTGCCATGCTCGATATGTATGCCAAAATAAAATATTATGTTTTATCCCAGATGGGAGACGGGAGTTTGGGGTGTGTAAGAGTGCAGCAGGGGAGAAAGGATGGAATACGGCCAGTTCAAGTGTCAGGTTCGTAAATACTGATCTGCCCCAAAGCCAGTCTGTGATATACCTGTACATTGCTGCTCTGCTAAATAGGACAGGATCCGGGATTCCCATACCTCCCTCTTCACGTAATAGCTGTAATCTAGCGTAGGGGACCCTTGGTCGTTTTCCGGCCCATAGAAATCTAGTGAAACATTGTTTAAGGAAAAGGACATCTTTCTCAACGAGGGCAATAGGGAGCATAAGCAGAAAATAAGCAATCTTGGGAAAGATCACAGATTTAATAACTTCTGCGCGACCCATAAGAGATAGGGGCAGAGACGACCAGTCAGTAAGTATTTTAGACACTTTGGACAAAATAGGCCCAAAATTAATCGCATATAGATCCGGGAGGGAAGTAGGGATCTGAACTCCTAAATATTTAAGACTATCTCGGGTCACTGGAAATCGGGACAGGACCGGGTGAAATGGAAAGAGGGAAGAGTCCCCTGAAAGGAGGAGAAGCTCGGATTTAGATATATTAATCTTGTATCCCGCAAAGGAACCAAATTGTTCAATCAGGGAGACAATCGCAGGGATGGACATATCCGGATGAGAAATAAATAGAAGCATGTCGTCGGCATACAGTATAATTTTACCGTGGTGTCCATGATTTTTATGCCTGTAAAGTCGGAAGAATTTCTCAGGGAAACAGCTAAGGGTTCTAAAGCTAAGGCAAACAATAAAGGTGACAAGGGGCAGCCCTGTCGTGTGCCACTCTGGATAAGGAAAGGGGAAGAGAGAATATTATTCCCTAAAACTTGAGTGGAGGGAGATTCATAAAGCCGGGAAATAAGAGAGACAAAGTCTTCAGGTGCACCAAAGCGATGGAGCGTTTCATACAAATGGTCCCAAGTGACCAGGTCGAACGCCTTTTCGGCATCAATGGATAATAGAACATTAGTGTCAGTGGGCTTGGAGAGCTGGAAGGCCTGCATAACAGTCAAGACCTTTCGGATATTGCTCACTGATTGCCGACCCCAGATAAATCCAGTCTGGTCAGTATGCACTATATCAGGGACTATGAACTTGAGTCTATTAGAGAGGATTTTAGTGAATAATTT
Source organism: Pseudophryne corroboree (assembly GCF_028390025.1). NCBI lineage: Eukaryota > Metazoa > Chordata > Amphibia > Anura > Myobatrachidae > Pseudophryne > Pseudophryne corroboree. Next base: position 367,145,490 of record NC_086447.1, read on the forward strand.
ATAATCCGTGTTTAAAAGGGAGATCGGACGATAAGAATTGGGAGACTCAGGATCCCGGCCAGGCTTCGGTATAACCTTTATGACGGCTGAATTAAAATATTGGGGCAAGGAAGCACCATGCATAAAATAACTAAATAAGACAGAGAGAGGTTCGCTCAGTCTAGTAGATAGAATTTTATAGTAGTCATTGGCGAAACCGTCAGGGCCCGGAGTCTTCCCAGTCTTCAGCCCAGCTATTGCTAGAGAAACTTCTTCAGTGGTGATAGGTGCAAGAAGAGAGGTACAGTGCGACTCTGACATTTGAGGCAGATCAGTAGAAGACCAAAAGCTAGACTTGTGTGTCTGATTAATAGGAGGACGTGAATACAGTGTGGTATAAAAAGACTGTAGCACCTCAGCAATCTCGGCCGAGGTCCGCACTCTGTCCCCACCTTGGGTGATCAGAGAGTGAATGACCACTTTAGGGTGCCTGCCTTTTAACAAACGTGATAACAGTTTGCCAGACTTGTTGCCATATCTGTAAATGCTACAGTCCCTTGAAAATTAATATTTCGCTTCCATTTGAGAAAGGAGGGTATCAAACAGTGTTTTTTGTGTAAGGTATCGTTCTCTAGTAGAAGGGGAGGGGGAGGATTTAAATTCCTGGAATGAGTGAGTAAGGGCCGCCTGGGTTTCCAAGTATTGTGAATTTAAATCTAAATCCCTTTTTTTGCTATAGGAAATAATGTGTCCCCGTATAACTGATTTTGATGCCTGCCAGAAAAGAGCAGGATCATCGCTCAGAGTTTCTCCATTGTGCGTATGATAATCCAGCCACGCTGCATCTAATGAGGAGCGGAATTTCAGAGAGCCACTTAAATGAGAAAGGAAGTGCCAGGAGCGAAAAGGGGATTTTTCTGAGAGGAGCTTCAATTTCATCCAGCATAAAGCATGGTCTGAAATACAGATATCCTCGATTTTAGAGTCAGCCACTTTTGAGAAAAGGGAGTCAGATAACAGCAGATAATCAATCCTCGAGAACGTGTGGTGCGCAGCTGAGAGACATGTAAATTCCCTTTCTAATGGTTAGCATGCGCGCCACACATCTACTAAGGACAACTGCGAGCAGATATAGGGGATACCAATACGTGGTAACGAGGGGGGAACACGAGGGGGAGGGGATTTATCCATGGTTGAAGAAGAATATAGATTAAAATCTCCGCCCAGGATTATGGGAATTTCAGAGTAATTTAGTAGCTTAGTGACCAGGTTCGTGTAAAATTGCTTAGAGTATTGATTGGGAGCATAGATATTACAGAGTAGGAACCTGGATGTATACAATGTGACCTCTGCCAGTACATACCGACCCTGAGTGTCATCTAAAATCGCTTGGACAGAGATAGGGACCATGTGTCTTGCTAATATAATCACTCCCCTAGCCTTAGAAGAGAAGGAGGAAGAGGCTACCACAGACCAACCCATAGTGTTCAGTTTCACCACCTCATTTGGCATAAGGTGAGATTCTTGAATGAAAACAACATCCATCCCCACCTTCCGAAGATAGAGTAAAATCTTCCAGCGTTTAGCTGGGGAGTTGATCCCTCCCACATTCAACGTGCCGACCCTTAGACTAGCCATGCATCAAATGAACTGGGAGAACCTGAAAACCTGCACAGTAACCATAATATCTACAGTCGCCGAGAAACGAATACCAATCATACCAGGGTGGACACATGAGGAGAAGAAGGGGAGGGGGAGAAGAAAAGAAGGACAAAAACAAAGAAAACACATAAAATATAACATTAACATTGTGGAAGAAAGTCCTGCTAAGGACAATCGTAACTTCAGAAAACGAGAACAACCGGTTCGAGCAAGCACAGAGGCCGTCTTAGACCGCCACTGAGCCAGCCAGAATTTGATAACCTGAGGAAAAAGTGAGGGGAGGGGCGCCCTTACCCACCCTCGGCAACATAATATATGAAAATATACATAAGAAAAATAACCAGAAAATATCAGAGCACACAGAGCTTGTTACAGACAAAGAAAAGTGCAGCCTGTCACATAAGTAGAAGGGGGAAATATCTCCGCTAAGCATATATAAGCATTCTAGAAAGATTGCACATCCAGGAAAAAACAACAGATGAATAAGAAAAATCTAGAACATAAAACAAAGCAAAATGGTTCGGCCCGTTGTATAGGACCAAAGGCTCTTTTGGGGGGAAAAAACACCCGCAGCGGCTTCGACAGCAATAATTAATTTGAATTAGATTGGCGGACATAGCCGGAAACAGAAAAGTCCAGGAGCAATACTCAGCCATCTCGCTCCAGGGTGTCGTCCACCTGAGAGGAGTCGTCATCTGCCTGGGAGGCCTCGGAGACATAAGCTTCTGCATCTGCATGATTTGTAAAGTCTCGAAAAGAATTTCCATCAAACAGACGTAGTCTTGCGGGGAAGAGCAGAGCGAATTTTTAATTCGCCTTTACCAAACGGGAGCAAAGGGGGGTAAATTCTCGACGTGCCCGGGAAACCTCCGCGGAGTAGTCCTGGAAAATGGCCAAACGAGCTCCCTCCCATTGTAAATTCCTATGCTTCCTGGATGCCGACCATATTGCCTCCTTATGGAGAAAGTTCAGACATTTAAATATGACCACACGTGGTCTGCTATTAGGTGCAGAACGTGGGGGACCCAGTCTGTGGGCTCTCTCAATAACTAAGCCAGTGCATTCATCCTGGATATGCATTAAATCAAGGAGGGACGTTTGCAAAAACAGAGTCAAATCAGGACCTTTCAATGATTCAGTGATCCAGCACCCGAAGATTCGATCTCCTCGATCTATTTTCAAGATCGTCAACCTTGTTCAGCAGTTGAAAGTGAGATTTCTGGAGCTCATCATATCTGTGTTTAAGATCCCCAACATCCTGAAAAGTCTCCCCCAGCCTTTGTTCGTTTGTAAGAACAGTCTTAGATAGCTGCTTAATTTGGGATTTTAGATCTTTTACTGCTTGCAGCATTTTAGCAGCATGTGCATCCATGATAGGCTCCATGGCATCCCTAACAGCTCTTACTACATCAGCATAAGTCACTGGAGAGGCAGGGGTACAGTCAGGCTCACCTGAGGGAGAAGTGTGTTTTGCAGGAGCCTGTTTGATGCTGCCAGCAGCCTGCAGGCTCGTTTGTGAGTTAGGTGCGGCGGCCATCTTGGATTCTCCCGGCCGTTTTTCAGACCTCGATCTCTGGACTTTAGGGGGCATAGGGGAGGACAGAGATCTTTCCATCCAGCTCTCTACACCTTCCCACTGATAGTGTGCAGCAGGCGCGGAGAAAAGCCGCGGACGGGAGGCGCTGCGTGCTCCGGTTGCCGAGGGTGCAGGAGAGCTGCAGCAATCAGCTTCTCCTCACATGGGCGCCGGAACCGGAAGCCGGGCGGGAATGGAATTGAGCGTACTCCATGTCGAAAGCCGACACCATGAGACCTAGCACTTGCATTGCCGAATGTATCGACACTTGCGGATGAGATAGGAAGCATCGAATCCTGTCCTGAAGCTTCAGGACTTTCTCCTGAGACAAGAACAACCGTTGGTTGTGAGTGTCCAACAACGCTCCCAGGTGCACCATGCTCTGATCAGGGACCAGGGAGGATTTCTTCCAGTTGATAAGCCACCCGTGGGCTTGTAGAAACTGGATAGTCAAATACAGATGACGTAGGAGAATCTCTGGGGAATTTGCCAGGAACAACAAGTCGTCCAAGTACGGTAGGATCCTGACCCCTTGATGGCGGAGTACAGCCGTCATTACAACCATAACCTTGGTGAAGCCTCACGGAGCCGTGGTCAAACCAAAAGGTAACGCCGGAAACTGGTAATGGAGGTTGCCAACCGCAAACCTCAGGTACTGTTGATGCGACACTGCAATGGGAATATGCAGGTAAGCATCCTGTATGTCCAGTGAGACCATATAGTCCCCAGGCTCCAAAACCAGAACAAAACAGCGAAGAGTTTCCATACGAAACTTGGATACCTTCACAAATTTGTTCAAGGACTTGAGGTTGAGAATGGGCTGGGAAGACCCATTTGGTTTCAGGACTAGGAACAGCGGTGAATAGAACCCCTTTCCTCTCTGAGCCAGAGGCACCTGTACTACCACTCCTGTGTCCAGGAGGGACTGTACCACTGAATGAAGAGTCTTTGCCTTCACCTGATCCGAAGGGACGTCTGTCAGGCAAAATCGATGAGGGGGACGATTCTTGAAGGATACGGCGTAACCTCGAGTGACGACTTCCCGTACCCAGGCATCGTAAGTGGTCTTCAACCATTCCTGGGTAAACCCTAGAAGTCGGCTCCCCACCCTGGGATCCCCCAGAGGGAGGCCCGCCCCGTCATGCGGCAGGCTTGTCAGTTTTGGAGGCAGGCTGACGGGCAGCCCAGGCCCGTTCGGGTTTGGGCTTATTGGGTTCGGAAGTGCGAACCTGTTTTGTGTATGCCTGACCTTTTGCTTTCCCTGAAGGACGAAAGGAGTGAAAGAAAGTACTCTTAGCCTTCTGCACCGAAGGAGCAGTACTAGGAAGACATGTTGTTTTAGCAGACGCTAAGTCAGCCACTATCTTGTCAAGGTTTTCTCTGAAAAGAATGTCTCCTTTGAAGGGCAGTACCTCCAGGGTTTTCTTAGAGTCCATGTACACAGACCAGGACCGTAAACAGAGAATTCGGTGAGCCAAAATGGACGTAGTAGACGCCTTGGCCGCCAGAATACTGGCATCAGAAGCCGCCTCTTTAATGTAATGAGACGCTGTAACAATATATGACAGGCATTGTCTAGCATGATCAGAAGCATTGGAAGGCAACTCCGCCTCCAGCTCCTGAGCCCACGCTTCCACAGCTTCCGCAGCCCATGTTGCTGCAATAGTGGGCCTATGCACCGCACCGTTTAGGGTGTAGATTGCCTTCAAACAACCCTCCACACGCTTGTCCGTCGGCTCTCTCAAGGACGTGACAGTAGTTACAGGCAGAGGATACTACCAGCCGCGCCACTTGCAAATCTACTGGCGGGGGTGTTTCCCAATTTTTACTAAGCTCCGCAGCAAGGGGGTAGCGAGCCAGCATCTTCTTGTGAGGCGTGAACTTCTTTCCTGGATTTTCCCAGGACTCCTGACGTATGTCAATTAAATGTTTAGAGTGAGGTAAAACTTGTTTAACCACCTTCTGACGCTTAAACCTGTCCGGTTTCTTAGGGGCAGTGTCAGGCTCCTGTTCATCATCAACCTGAAGAATGAGCCTGATAGCCTCTAACAAGTCAGGAACATCCACCTGAGAAACAACTTCCCCATCAGAAGCATCAGGATCAGAATCTGTGGGGTCCGTATAAGCGCCATCCTCATCAGACGAGGTATCTGGGATGTGGGGAAGTAATTGCCCGCTTAGAGGACCCTTTGGTATTAGGCGTGCAAGGGTTAGACTTTTGAGTAGTCAGTGATTGGTTCAATTGCTGTAACTGATTGGACAGTTGATCTGCCCATGGCGGATTAACCGCGGGGACCATAAGCGGTTGTACCGGCGCAGGAGGTCCCATAGGGGGCGTTAGTCTAGTTACCAGTGTATTCAATAGCGTGGAGATGGTAGCCCAAGGTGGGTCATTTTGCACCACCATTGCTACACTCCCACTGGGGGGCAAGGAACCTCCACAACCTGAACCCTCAGCTGCTATGTTATCCTCAAATGTGTCTGCAGCGTCAACACCACGCAGTGTGGGATCAGCCCTAGCTCCGTTGCCCTTTGTAGCCGACATAATCAAAAGCTCAATGCAAGGCAACATAGTACAATATCAGCAGCACAACACCTGACAAGAACCCCCTGTGCAGTGTACCAGCACAAACAGGGAATTCAAGAGGTATATGGTGACTAAAAATCACAGAGAAAAATACACACTGAGTATATCCTGTGAACTGCCTATATTATTATAAACCTGACACACTTAGCCCCCTCAGGTTATAGAATATAGGGATAGCAATCTGAGTGAGAGACACGAAATGGAGTTCACACAGCAGCTATATGCACACACACATAGTCACAGTTTGTACATTGCAGAAATTATGACATGCAATAAAACTACACTGGACTAGCAACACAGAGTAGTACTATGTATAGCTATACACTGAATAGATATAACAATGCACAGTAAAGACTAGATGTATATCACAGGGTACTTGTACTAAATAACCCTGACTAAATGCACTTTTTCTTAACTAACACTGTCAGCAGACATGTAGAATACTTAAGTGTCATGTAAAATGCACAGCGCTGACAGGCAGGCGGATTTACAGAGGAGGATTTGACCAAACAGTCCCAGGATCAGCTCTGCTTGCTATAATGGCGCCCAAACGCTGACAGGGTGTGAGGGAGAGAGAGAGATGCAGCTCCAGGGCGGGAACATTTCCTCTAAATGGCGCCCTGGGGCTGGGGGAGGGGCTACAGGTCAAAGCCTTATCCCCCGTTGGACTTCACCACTGAGTACTGGGGGCTTAGTAAAACAGTTTTATAAGAGAAAACCGACCTGTGCCCATGCCCTGGTAGTCTAGAGGGGTCCCTGTACTACCAGTGTCCACACCGGCCACGCGATTAAAAGCGGGTCCCGTTGAGGGGACTCCTTACCTTCTCCCTGTAATGTGGCCACCCGATCCGGGAGAGCAGCGGTCGTGTGTGTGACTAAGAATGAAGAAAACCAGAGCCTCCGCTGTAGGTACCCAGGAACCAGGGTGCGGGAGTATACAGCGCCGCTGGGGAAGGTGATGCAGCTGCAGCAGGAGATGTCTGACTGACAACTAACACAGTCAGTGTCTCTGCAGCAGCCCTTGAAGTCTTCAAAATACTTTAAAAGCTTCTTTCAGGGCTGCTGAAGCAGCTCCCCTGTTAAGTGCCTGCTTTACTGCATTGCACCAACTACAAAACTGAGCTCCTGTGCACGGAGCCGGGGTGATATAGGAGGCGGCTCTATGCATCTTGGGAAGAAGGTCAAAGCTTTGAGCCTGTTGGTGCCTCGGATCAAGATACTACTCTACACCCCAATGTCATTCCTTGTGGAGCCCAGTATACCCCGCAGCAGAAATATGTATTTTTTTATAATATTTGCAAACTTCTTGATCCAGGTTGCTGTGAACTATTCTGTAACCCGTCACTTGCTGGTAACTGCTTGTGTTCAGTTGCTAATTGGCTACCTGTGGAAAAGCTGTGGAAAATGAACCTGCATCGTGGTACTTTTACCCTGTGTATGTCATCCATGTCACAATAGCTACATAACCATATAAGCACACTGCATGGCCAAATGTCATGCTTTGCTTTTGTGCCCTGTTTTGCAGTTTGCATTATGCTTTTAGCTGGGATCAAAAGATCCCGTGAGCACCGTTTGCTAACGTGTTTAAAAGCAGGGGAACATGGAGATGGCCATGCAACTTCTTGAAATTAATAACAGTACATTCCGGTTTAAATGTTATTGTTTATCTATAGAAAACAACCATATTATCAGCGCTTTATAGTGAATTTCTTATCAGTTCTAGCCACATTGACACTTACAATCTAAATTCTGTAATACACCTTGTTTTTTTTCTTTTCTTCCAGTAAACCTATCGGTATGTTCTTGTTCAATATAAGAGAATATATGTATTGTGGTACTCAGATTTTATAATTTTTATAATTATACATTATATAATATTCCATTATCAGCGCCGTAGAAACTTTTCTTTCGTATGCATTTTTTTTGTCTATATGAGAATACAGCACGACTCGGAGGTTAACCACAAAAACAGTGAGAACGTTAATAGTGGCCTGGTTTGTATCGAACAGATTGCCTGCTGTGAGGCAGCAATGCTAATCAGTTTGGTATTGTTCTGGGTCACTAACAACTTAATGTTCTGTGCAGTATCTAATGGATTTACTAATATTCTGATACAAAATGCTACATTGCAGTGTTTAATAGGAAAACTGTGTAGTGTACAATTTTGTATGCAGATACAGTCACGGTCGCACACAAAATATAGGCATGCCAATTTAATCATCATAAGCTGCTTGTACGTTCTATTCACATTCCCGAAAAAGACGCATTTAATGGAAAAGTTGCACACAAAGACACTTGGCGCTACCAAGTTACGCCACGGCACAGCGTGACTAGAAGGGCTGTTTAACGTACCAGGAGGCTAGATGTATGCGGACACATCTGTACATGTGAATTTTCTTAGCAGTCTTCAGTTTTAAGAAGGTTCCATTCTACATTTAAAACACCTTTAAAATACATCTTAGTAGGAATTATCCAAAATCTTACAATCCTTACCAGCGTTCCATTGATTGTTGCCTCCAAAGAGTCTACAAGCTCAGCAGTGACGCCAATCAGTTTATGGTAATCAGTCTGCATCTTATTAAAGCGCTTCATATAGGTGATGGCTTTATGCTCAGCTTCCACCAACTGCTGCTGCAGTTGCAGGTCTGCAGAATATAAAGGTAGGAGTTTAGCGTCTGTTTGCAAAGAGTACCTCAGTTATCAAATATCATAGCATGTAACCAAGACACATCTTTCATGATTTCTTGCCCTAGAATTACATTTTCAGATACTGTACATAGCTAAAAAATACAAAAAGCCATAAAACGTATAACATAATATAGTGTGGAATTCAATTATTTTCACCACCCCCTGTCGCGCCCGCCTACAGCTATTCAACTGTTTCTGCCGACGGGTGCAATGTCATCATTCCAGCTCGCTACCCCTGGGAGCTGAAATGCGCAAAAAGTGACCCATTTGAGTGCCCAAATGAGACTTCTCCCAATTGGTCTATGACTTCAGTTGAGTTTTGCCGCTTTACGCGGCTAAACCTGACTGATATGGGCGCGTTCAGCGAGATAAGGGGGATCAATTAAATATCGCCCTGCAATCTCCCATCACTTTAGATAGGAGATCGGGCACAAGAAAACAATTGAATTCCGCCCTAGAATGAATTCCATAAAAGAAATAACAACCTAAGCATATACTTTAGGAGACCATGAAATAATTTGATCGTGCTAGTCTAATTTGAGGGAGATGTATGAAGCAGTGAAAAGAAAAGGACCAGTGAAGAAGTTGCCTATAGTAACCAATCGGCTTTGAAGAAACATTTATCAAGTACACTTTATAAAATAATAGGTACAATACATGCTGATCGGATGCTAGGTCTTCATTGGTCCACTTCTTCACTCTTTTCACTGCTTCATACACCAATCCCTTCATTCTAAATAGGCATAGTTGGGAGGTACAGATTGAAGAATCTAACATACAAACTGGTATTAGTAAATAGAAATTTGTCCGAGATTGTAATATAACATTCCTAATTCTGCTTTCTTCATATATTTACAATTATGTCATGCTTGGGTGATCAGAAAATAGGATTTTAAATACCTACCGGTAAAACCTTTTCTCATAGTCCATAAGGGATATTGGGGACAGATTAGTACGATGGGGTATAGACGGGTCCAAAGGAGCCAGTGCACTCGTACGAGGCCACAATCTTTCCCAACAATTTTATGCAAAGATGAATGGATACTCAAGCAGGTCGGAGCACCATGCGAACCATTTCTTGAAGTGTTCTCACTTTTTCCTCTGGGAGGAACACTTTCTGTGCTACCTTATCCAGGAGCATTCCCAGAAACAGGAGCCGCTGAGACAGTTCCAGGTGGGACTCCTGCAGATTGAGGATCCATCCGTGGTGAGACAGTTGTATCGTGCGATCTATATGGAGCAATAGAAGCTCCCTGGAACTCACTTTTTTTCAGGAGATCGTCCAGGTATGGAATTTACGTTGACCCCCTGGACCCTGAGCTGAAACATCATTTCCACCATCACCTTCGTGAACACCCTCGGAGCTGTTGGGCCTAATTCAGAGTTGATCGAAGCAGCAAATATGTTAGCAGTTGGGTAAAACCATGTGCACTGCAGGGGGGATTTGATATAACCTGTACAGAGAGAGTTAGATTTGGGTGGGGTGTGTTCAAACTGAAATCTAAATTGCAGTGTAAAAATAAAGAAGGCAGTATTTACCCTGCACAGAAACAAAAATAACCCACCCACATCTAACTCTCTCTGCAAATGTTATATCTGCCCCCACCTGCAGTGCACATGTTTTTGCCCAACTGCTAACAAACTTACTGCTGCGATCAACTCTGAATTACCCCTGTAGACAGGCCGAACGGTAACGCCTGAAACTGGTAGTGATCGTTCAGAAGGGCGAACCGCAGATAGGCCTGATGAGGAGGCTAAATTGGGATATGGAGGTAAGCATCATTGATATCCAGGGACGCTAGGAATTCCTGTTGGTCCAGGCCTGCGATCACCACCCTCAAAGATTCCATCTTGAATTTGAAAACCTTCAGGTGAGGATTCAAGGACTTAAGATTCAGAATGGGTCTCACAGACCTGTCTGGTTTTGGTACTACGAACAGGCTGGAGCAGTAACCCTGTCCTTGTTGTTGTAGGGGTAACTGGAACAATGACCTGGGACTGGACCAACTTGTTTATGGCCAGTAGCAGCGTACCACGCATATTTCCAAAGCTGGTAAGCCCGATTTGAAAAATCGTTGGGGAGGAGCACCGTCGAACTCCAGCTTGTAACCCCGAGAGATGAGGTCCCTTACCAAACCATCCCAGATGTGGCTGTAGTGACGTAACCGAGCTCCCACCACGAGATCCCCTCGGAGTGGTTGGGCACAGTCATGCTGAAGTCTTTGCGGAAGCAGAACTGGTGCTCTAGTCCTGAGATCTGGCAACGGCTGGTTTCTTAGGTTTTCCTCAGGAGCCTCTAGCTGCGTTGGAGGCCCCCCTGGCCCTAGATCGAAATCTGGAGGACCGAAAGGACTAATTAGATCGTCCTGGGTAGGTACGTCTAGCAGGCAGAGCCCCCAAAGGGAGAAACGTGGATTTCCCAGCAGTAGCTTTGGAAATCTATGCATCCGATTCACCTCCAAAAAGCCATTCACCTGTGAAGGGAAGAGATTCCACATTATGCTTGGAGTCAGCATCAGCAATCCACTGATGCAACCATATGGTTCTGCGCGCAGACACAGCCATAGCCGTGGTCCTAGCATTAATATTGCCACTCTCTATAAGGGAGTCACAGAGGACTCTTGCCACGTCCTGATTGTGTTTCAGGAAAGGTACAGTAGTAACTAAGGTCATATCACCTGAGAGACCTTCCTGAATTTGAGTAGCCCAGGAATGAATTGCATGTGTCATCCAGCAACCTGCAATGACCGGTCTTTGAGCTACACCTGCAGCAGTGTAGATAGATTTCAGAGTGGTCTCAATTTTCCTATCTGCCGGGTCCTTTACCGTAAAGGAGCCCGGAGCAGGAAGTACCGCCTTTTTAGAAAGGCGAGGGACAGACGTCTACTGCTGGAGATACTTCCCAGAATTTCCTGCCTTCAGCGGCAAAGGGGAAGGTATGCAAAAACCACTTGGACACCTGATATTTTTTTATCTGGATTTTTCCAGGCTATTTTAAATAAGTCATCCAATTCCTTGGAGTCAGGAAATGTGACTGTCATTTTGTCTTGTGGGAGGAAAAATGATTGCTGATTATTAGCATCCTCCAGCGGGAGCTTTAACACATCCCAAACAGCCAATATGAGGGGTTCAATACCCTGTGTAGGTGTGGCGTCTCCACTTATGGATCCACATCATCCTGTATATCATCATCAGTATCTGACAGTAGTGCAGGTAAAGCACGTTTTTGTGCACCTGCAGTAGACAGGGGGGGGGGGGGGATGTTTAGCAGCTAGATTTGCCACTGCTTGTTGCAGTTCCTGAGTTTTATTGGCATTTGCAGTGAGTTGAGATGACATACCAGACATCATAGTTTTTATAGCCCCCAGCCAGGGGCTATTAGTAACCATTAGTAACCGCTTAGAAATCACTAGTTTCTTATCTGGGGAACCCCACGCTTCTTCACACAATTCATTTAACTCATCAGATGGGGGAAAAGTCACTGGCTGCTTTTTCTCCCCAAACATAATACCTTTTTTTGTGGTAACCGGGTTAATGTCAGAAATGTGCAACACATTTTTCATTGCCGTAATCATGCATCGGATGGCCCTAGTGGATTGTACATTTGTCTCATCCTCGTCGACACTGGAGTCAGACTCCGTGTCGACATCTGTGTCTGCCATCTGAGGTAGCGGGCGTTTTTGAGCCCCTGATGGCCTCTGAGATGCCTGGGCAGGCGCGGGCTGAGATGCCGGCTGTCCCAAAGCTGCGTCATCGAACCTTTTATGCAAGGAGTTGACACTGTCGGTTAATACCTTCCACATATCCATCCACTCAGGTGTCGGCCCCGCAGGGGGCGACATCACACTTATCGGCACCTGCTCCGCCTCCACGTAAGCGTCCTCATCAAACATGTCGACACAGCCGTACCGACACACCGCGCACACACACAGGGAATGCTCTGAGGATAGGACCCCACAAAGTCCTTTGGGGAGACAGAGAGAGAGTATGCCAGCACACACCAGAGCGCTATATAACAGAGGGATATACACTATACACAAAGTGAATTTTCCCCCAATAGCTGCTTATATCACAATTTGCGCCTAAATTTATGTGCCCCCCCCTCTCTTTTTTACCCTTTCTGTAGTGTATACTGCAGTGGAGAGCCTGGGGAGTGTCCTTCCAGCGGAGCTGTGAAGAGAAAATGGCGCTGGCTGTGCTGAGGAAGATAGCCCCGCCCCTTCAGCGGCGGGCTTCTCCCGCTTTTTTTAATGAAAATTATGGCGGGGGATTAGGCACATATACAGTTTAGAACTGTATTATGTGCAGTTTGCCATTAAGGTATACTAATTGCAGCCCAGGGCGCCCCCCCCCCCCCAGCGCCCTGCACCCACCAGTGACCGGAGCGTGTGGTGTGCTGTGGGAGCAATGGCGCACAGCTGCAGTGCTGTGCGCTACCTTATTGAAGACCGGAGTCTTCAGCCGCCGATTTTCTCCGGTATCTTCCGTCTTCTGGCTCTGCAAGGGGGACGGCGGCGCGGCTCCGGGAACGGACGATCGAGGTCGGGCCCTGTGTTCGATCCCTCTGGAGCTAATGGTGTCCTTTAGCCTTAGAAGCACAAGCTAGCTGCAAGCAGGTAGGTTTGCTTCACTCCCCTCAGTCCCACGTAGCAGTGAGTCTGTTGCCAGCAGATCTCACTGAAAATAAAAAAACCTAACAAATACTTTCTTTATAGTGAACTCAGGAGAGCCCACTAAGTGCATCCAGCTCTGGCCGGGCACAGATTCTAACTGGGGTCTGGAGGAGGGGCATAGAGGGAGGAGCCAGTGCACACCAGATGTAGTACCTAATCTTTTTTTAAAGAGTGCCCAGTCTCCTGCGGAGCCCGTCTATTCCCCATGGTCCTTACGGAGTACCCAGCATCCACTAGGACGTCAGAGAAATAGGTACAATACACATACAACACAGCCTGAAACACAATACAAGCTTGCCCTATTGCATGTGAGAGGAGACACAGGAGAGATGACACCAGCACACCCATCGCTGCACAGCCCCAGTGAGGCCCGCGTTTTACATATACATAACCAACAGTGAGACTGACTTATGAAAACTCCCTCAGAGGAATAATATTTGTGCACAATATAGCGACTCTCTCCCTCTACACCCGGTACCAGTGATCCAGCGTGTGACCTTTATGGAGGAGCTGTATGAGGCTGCTGCTGCGTATGCGGAGGAAGGCGCCAAAATGCTGCTGAGCCCGCTCTGATGTAGCTCCGCCCCCGAATAGGCCCCAGAGATACTGTGTAATATTTATACTAGCCATGTCTCCCTATGTGTTTGTAGCCTCCCAAAAATGCTTGGTACAAGAAAATTTAGCCAGTCTCACACAGGGGATACAGAGGGTCCCCCCCAGGAGGGACCCATACGCCTCACCCGCGCTTCTGCCGCACAATGAACCAGGGGACCCCCTTAGCAGGGTCCCCGGTATGTACTCACCACCAATGGTCACCTTCAGGCAGAGTTAGGGGTGTACGGCATGCTGCGGCTGCGACAGCCAAGGTGCCATGCCCCGCTGAACAAACAGCCCCTCAAGACGGTGGTCCTGCAGTGGGGAAGCGGCTCTGCACCTCAAAAGGCCGGTGAATGCCCCCCCCCCACACCCCGCCCCCTAACTCACACGGCACAGGTATGCTGTTGCCCAAACAGCATACTGAAAGAAATAAAAGTTTAAAAGAAATTGAAGAAAAAACTTTGGAGCTTGCAGAGTGTGCATCCTCTCCTGAGGGCACTTTTTTCTAAACTGATCTGTGGGAGGGGTGTGGTTCATCAAATCGACAGTGTCTAGGTCGACAATGTTTAGGTCGACCACTATAGGTCGACAGTCACTAGGTCGACATGGATGGAAGGTCGACAGGGTTTCTAGGTCGACATGTACTAGGTCGACAGGTCTAAAGGTCGACATGAGGATTTTTTTTTTTTTTTGTCGTTTTCTTCGTAGAGTGACCGGGATCCCAAATTAGTGCATGGCTCGCTTCGCTCGCCATGCTTCGAGCATGGTGCCTTCGCTCCGCTACCGCTTCGCTCGGCACACTTTACCGTTCCAATCGCAGTCCACGTGGATCGTTAAGTATGAAAAAATTCAAAAAAAGAAAAAAAATGTGAAAAACTCATGTCGACCTTTAGACCTGTCGACCTAGCACATGTCGACCTAGAAACCCTGTCGACCTTCCATCCATGTCGACCTAGTGACTGTCGACCTATAGTGGTCGACTTAAACATTGTCGACCTAGACACTGTCGATCTTCAGACCGGATCCCCTGTGGGAGGAGGCATAGAGGGGAGGAGCCAGCACACCCAGTTGAAAAAAATTAAAGTGCACTGGCTCCTTTGGACCCGTCTATACCCATCGTACTAATATGTCCCCAATATCCCTTATGGATGCTAGAGAAATACAAAGTAGAAGAGTCTGTGAACCATTTTCCCTGTTAAAAAGTTGCTTCTTACTGTTTTAAGTGTTAAAATTATCTCTATGTTGTACTTTACCCTTAGCAGGGACAGCGTCTGAAAAGTCAGAATATCCTGCTGAAACAGGGAGCTATGTACTGTAAGCATAATAAAGTCTGGTGCTGTTGCTATGAATCCAGATTTGGCAGGAGTGTTGGTGGTGTGCTTGGAAGGTGTAGATTGCTTTGGGGGTGTGGGTTTTGATCAAATGCTTTTTATCATATTCTTTGGAATTACAAGTGAATTCTATTATTTTTGGAATGTCAGTATTTTACTATAGTTAAAATGGAAGCTGCTCACTCAAATTAAGTAATGCCTCTCAGGTGCTGTAAGGGATGGGTTGTTCCAAACTAGAACAGTACACAAAACAGATTTTCCCCAGCACACCAAGAGGCATTAGCAGTAAGATTTGAAAAACTACACGGTAGCAGATAATTCAGAGATCTTAGTTACATATATTTGCGAAGATATGGTAAGCCTCCTGGCCAAATGTCAAGGCTTCTCTGATACTAGAGGTCCCTACACTGTAAGATAACAGTACCCACTCTGGGCCATATAATGGTCTACTGTAAGGATACAACAACAGGAGACTTCTGACTGACTGCAAGCTGCTTTTGGGGATCAAGCACCATTCTGAACCACTATGTTTGATTGGTTTGCAGAATTTCGGCACTGGAGACAGTCTCTGGAAGATGACCAGTGTCACCATCATCACGGGCAGCATTGATGCCGCACGGGCCATACTTGAGATGGACGCCAGGGTGACCATGGCCCAGTTAGAGAATGAGATAGGCATCTCATTAGGATCCATCTGCTTGATACTCAATAAAAAGCTTGGCCTGAGCAAGGTTTCTGCACGCTTGGTGCCACATCAGCTGACTTAAGAGCAGAAGGAGGCTAGGGTGACTTAGTGCCGCAACAAGCTGGCCAGGCTTGATGGACGTTGCTCATTCTCTGTCTGGGAGATCATCAGTGGTGATAAATTCTGTATCTACAGTTTGGACCTTAAGAACAAACAGTCAGTCCAGTGGATCCCAGTTTGAGGTGCGCCATCACTTATGTTCCAAACGTGAGTGCAGCATGGCCAAGCAGATGGTGGCTGTTTTTGTGGTCAAGACTGGTTGTGTAGCTACAGTAACCACTTGTGCAGCAGTGCACCATCACTGGGGTTTGGTATGTCAACCAATGCCTGCTGCAAGTGCTGGAAGCCACTTCCAGGCGCTGTCCAAGAATTCGCACTCATGGTGCCTTTCTCCAGCATGACAATGAACCTGTTCACAAGTCCACTAAAGTGGTGGATTTTCTGGTCCAAGAAAGCATCCAGGAGCTTGGTGATCCGCCAGACCTGGCCCCTTGTGACTTTTTCGTGTTTCCATATATCAAGTGCAAGATGCATGGGAATACTTTTGAGTCACCGGAAGCTGCAGTGGAGACCTTTCTCCAGCATACAGAAGACATACCTCCACTCTATATTATTCTTCTGAACAACACTACTGTACTGGAATTCTGGCTCCTCGATCCTGTCCCATACCAATCCTCACTGCTAGGTCACACACACCCAATTTCCAGACCACCCACACGCATTCAGAACTAAGCCAACCTTATCGCCATCTCCTCGGTCCCTTCCCTTCCTTTCTCCTGTGCACTCTGGAATGCTAGATCAATCTGCAACAAGCTGCCAACTATCCACGACCTCTTCATCTCCCACTTTTTTTAACCTTCCCGCCATCACTGAAACCAGGCTCTCCTCCTCTGACACCACCTCCCCTGCAGCCCTCTCCTATGGAGGCCTCTCCTTCATCCACTCAGTCAGACCTGACAACCGCCAGGGTGGAGGAGTGGGCATCCTTCTCTCCCCAAACTGCACCTTTTGTGTCATCCCACCTGAGCCCTCCCCCACCATCTCCACCTTTGAGGGCCACACTATTCGCCTCTTCTCCCCCATTTACCTCCTTGTGGCAGTGATCTACAGCCCCAATGGCCACTGTTCACCTTTCCTTGACAACTTTGCTGCCTGGCTTCCCCACTTACTCTCCTCCGACCTCCCCTCTATCATCCTCGGTGACTTTAACATCCCTATTGACATCACTAATGCAGCTTCCACTAATCTTCTTGCCCTTTCAACCTCCTTAGGACTTTCTCAATGGACCCCTACTCACAATCTCGGCCACTCCCTTGACCTTATCTTCACCCACCGATCTGATCTCTCTGATTTCACTAACTCATCGTTCCCTCTCTCTGACCACCATCTGCTTTCTTTCACCCTCTCATCTTCACATCTCCTCTCCACACCCAGACCCTCTCCTCTGTCTCCCTCCGCCGCTCTAAACCCCAACCCTGGCACACCAAAGTAACACGATTCTTACAAAAATGTTCACGCACCGCTCTCACTCTCTGGCGGACTACCTCCATTTCAAGTTTATTCTATCCTCCTACAGCTCTGCTCTTTCCCTCGCCAAGCAATCATCTCTTCTCAGTCCTCCAGTCCACACCGTCTCTTTGAAACTTTCAACACTCTCCTTCACCCCCCTCCTCCTCCCCTCCCATCCTCCCTTACTGCCACTGACTTTGACTCCTTCTTCATCTCCAAAATTGAGGAAATCCGACACAATATATCCTCCCATCACTCCGCTGCTGGACCCCTGTCCCCATCATCCTTCCCCTCCATCTATCCCACCCTGTCCTCCTTCCATCCCACTACAGACAAGGAAGTCCACTCCCTCATCTTATCCTCCCCCCCCCCCCCCCCTCAACCTGCCCTCTGGACCCCCTCCCATCTTCTCTGCTCCCTCTCCCCCACTGCCTGCTCCCACCTTGTTCACCTTTTCAACCTATCACTCTCTACCGGCATCTTTCCCTCACCATTCAAACATGCTCTGGTCTCACCTATTCTCAAAAAACCCAACCTCGACCCTTCATCACCCACTAGCTACCGCTCCATCTCTCTTATCCCATTCGCCTCCAAACTACATGATCTACTGGTCTACAACCGTCTCACAAGTTACCTCTCTGACAACTTCATCCTTGATCCACTACAATCTAGCTTTCGCCCACTCCACTCAGACTGCCCTGGTGAAAGTCACCAATGACCTGCTTTTGTCCAAATCCAGAGGCCACTTCTCTCTGCTTATCCTTCTGGGCCTCTCTGCTGCCTTTGACACTGTGGATCATTCTCTCCTCCTCCGCACACTCCAAAACATTGGCCTCTCTAGCACTGTCCTTGACTGGTTTACCTCTTAGCTCACTAACTGCTCCTTCTGTGTCTGCCTCTGGCACCACCTCACAACCTTCCATCTTTCCTGTTGGTGTCCCTCAGGGTTCTGTCCTCGGCCCCCTTCTGTTCGCCATGTACACCTCTTCCCTGGGTGCGCTCATTAACTCCTTTGGCCTTTAATACCACCTCAATGCTGATGACACACAACTCTACCCCTCCTCTGCTGATTTGTCCCCCTCTGTCCTCTCTCAGGTTTCCAGCTACCTCCCCGCCATCTCCTCCTGGATGGTGGAGCGTTATCTGAAGCTCAACGTGGACAAAACTGAACTCATTAGCTTTCCCCCAGTCAGAGTAACACACCCTACCAATATCTCTATCACTGTTGACAACACCATCATCTCCCCCGTTCCCCAACTCCACTGCTTGGGCGTAACTCTTGACTCCTCCCTCTCCTTTGCACCCCATATCCAAGCTCTGGCACAATCCTGTCGGTTCCAGCTATGCAACATTGCTCGCGTCAGGCCATTTCTCTCCCAGAGTGCAACTAAACTTATCATCCACTCACTGGTAATCTCTCGGCTCGACTACTGCAATGTTCTCCTCACTTGCTCCCATCTTGCTCCCTTCCAATCTGTCCTCAACTCCGCAGCTATGCTTATCTTCCTCTCCCGCCGCTCCACATCTGCCACTCCCCTTTGACAAAATCTGCACTGGCTCCCATTCCCCTACAGAATCCTCTTCAAACTCCTCACCCTCACATACAAGGCCATCTCTAATTCCTCTGCTCCCTACATCTCTAATCTCCTCTCACTTCATACTCCCTCCCGCCCCTTACGGTCGGCCAATGACCGGTGCCTCTCCTCTACCCTGGTCACTGCTTTCCATGCTCGAGTTCAAGATTTTGCACGTGCTGCACCCCTTCAGCTCCATTAGACTCTCCTCGACCTTGCAAAGCTTCATCTAAGCTGTATTATGTGTTTGGAATTGTGGTGCTCTTTGTTACCTGTACTCTATTTTTGTTATTTATTTACTGTAATGTTAAGTTTTATCTCCCTGTGCTGTTCTTTGTACGGCGCTGCAAAACACTTGTGGCGCTTTATAAATAAAATGTAATAATAATAATACCTGCTTCAGACTGGTCCGGCTGCTTCACCAAGTGGTTTGAGCGCATTCAACTTTGCATAGACTCCTCTGGAGAATACTTTGAAAAACTGTACTGCTCACTTCGCTTGTAATTAAAAACTTTTTGTGCATCTGAAAACTTACTGCACATACCTCGTGTATGCAGAATACAGTCAGGCTATTTCATGTAATCATAGCATACAGGGCCTGATTTGGAAACAGCATGGTTTTGTCCAGTTGAACAGCTACTTGCTTTTTTCTTTGTTTTACTTCCAGATTAGAATCAGGCCCACAGTACTTCTCTCCCAACACAGTCTGATAACTATCAATTTAATGTTCCAAAATGGTTTCTCTCAGACTTTGGCTGATTTCCCAACTATTTCTTTACAGACCAGGAAATAAGTTAACTCATTGCCCTCCCCACAATCAGAAGTAATGCATAATAATTACAAAGATTATGGATTATTTTATTACTGCATTTTCAAAATACACGTTGAAAATGATAGATAGATAGATAGATAGATAGATAGATAGATAGATAGATAGATAGATAGATAGATAGATAGATAGATAAAGAAATGAAGCGGCACTCTCAGGTCCAATATGGAAAAAGTCACACAGCAAGGTCCTCAATCAGCTTAGCGGGACCCAAATGAAGTCAACGTTTCATTTATTTTCAATGTATTGAAAATAAATGAAACAACTTCATTTGGGTCCCGCTAAGCTGATTGAGGACCTTGCTGTGTGACTTTTTCCATATTGGACCTGAGAGTGCCGCTTCATTTCTTCATACATATGCCTCTACTGAGGGCACCCAGGCAAATACATATTTTACTGTCAGGAGTGCCGGTCATCTATGAATAATACATATATTATTGCTTTACCAGGTGATTTAAATATCATCATATCTGAAAAGTTCAATATTTTGCACAGGCTGTTCAGTTTGTTAATGTTAATTAGGTTGCAGAACACTTTAAGCCAATTCTATAATAAATACAAGAATATTATTAATTCACAACAGACTACTGTAGTTTGAGATGCATAATCAGTTACACGTGATATATGCAGCATAGATAGTCTTAGTACGTACATACATCCCTTAATTAAAAACATTGTGCAATACTAAGATCAGATAAAGACCACACAGAAGTGATAACACTTGTAGTCGCAACTTTACATATGGCAAGTATTAATCTCAAGACACAATAACTTAAATAAAAATGACAATACATTTAAGATTACCTCTGTTGTAGTGGGCGCTCTCTTTCTTTATTAAAACATGTTAAAGAAAAAGGTATGGTTTAATGGTAAGATCACTTATCTCAATAGATTTTTTTTCACATTAGAAATAGTTTAGATTCCTATGTAAATACTGGCCTAAAATAGTTGCAAATCTCTGTGAACATCTCACAACTGCAGCCAACACAAGTGTCTCCGATCATTATATTGTGCAGTGGTACATCTCAGAGTTGTGTCTTCATTCCCCAACCTACAGCTGTATAACTTACACAGCTGTAGGTTGGGGAATGAAGACACAACTCTGCGATGTGTAAGGTTTTGATAAATCAGTTTAATTTTACAGCACGTAACTTTGCATCTGGAATAAATCATGGTGCAATTCAAGGGGTGCATGCTGGGTAAAAACGGGCTACTTTTGCATGTAACTCTGAAATACTAAGCACATTTATTTCTACACTGCAAATCAGGTTTGAGTTTGGACATATTCATATCAAATACAAATCTCTCTGCATATTTTATAGCTGCCCCACCTACAGCGCAATATAAATTTTACCAAGGTGCAAAGAATGTGTTTTGTAAAAATGTCACACCTTTCATTCCAGGGGAAAACTTGTGCTCCAGCTAAGATAAATGAGGATTGTCCTGAGTGGCTAAATACAAATGGACCGATTCAGAGTTGCATAAAAGTTGGCAGCAGATCAGGACGCATTGCATGGTGGGGGGGGGGGGGGGGGGGGGGGAATGGAGCTCTTGTCTGTATTCAGGTTTGGAAAAAATCTATGCACTTGTGAGAGCAGCAATCATCACCCTCAGCGCACATCTGCACAGCTCCTATCCTTGGAGAAATCAGATGGATCTCTGTGTACCTCTGAATTACCCACAATTCTGTCAACAAGACCACAAAACACCCTTGGAACACAAAGCCTACATGCAAACACACAGCTGCAAGTAGAGACGCACACAGTTCAGAATCATCCATAGTAACTCAAATTTACATATGCTTGGCTAAGGAGCATGCATGATAGAAAAAACAGCATGATCCATCCACAAAATGTACTTGTGTGCAACTCTGAAACAACCCGTTGTATGTAATAAGTTCCACTGGCTGTGGCAGCAGCATCCGGCTCCATCTTATTGCATATTGGTTTTTGTATTGCATGATAGAGGAGAGAAGAAAAATGTCTGGCTCATTACAAAGCTTACATACAAAGTACTAAAGAATAATAAATAATAATAATAATTAGATTTAAGATATGTTTGTTTCATACGGGTACGACTGTGGTGTTAGCGCCCGTAGCCACCTAATTTTGGTTTTAGAAGAAAAACAGTGCCCTATTCCATGGGAACAAAATTAAAAATTCATGTTCTCTCCACAGTAAGGGCACAGATTAGTAATGTACTTGTACCATTAAAGTGATGTTTTTAACAATTCTGCATAAATGTGCGCACATGTATTTTTCCTGCAGATAGCTGTCAGACATATGGGGCTAACTCTTAGATCAGCTCTATGCAATCTTTCTCACAGGAATATATTCTCAAACACACTAAACAGTTTAACATTTGTAAAAGCACTGGTAAATTACATGGTGGTGCCAATGAGGCATCGCACCAAGGACAAGTTGTTTAGGAGAACTACTAGAACATTATCTCAGCTTAACCACTGGACCCAGTAAGTTGCCTTGCATGGTCACATCAGATGCGATGATTCCATACTGGACTTCCCGTGACACAGTTGCACCTGATGCGACCATGTTATAGCAGCTGCCAGGCCAGAGAACCTGGCCAGTCCCTCAGCTGCTGTGGCAACCTCTCCTCAGCCCAATTCCACTTGTATGTTGGGTGCCTCAGTATACTCTCCTCAGCCTAATCCTGCCGGCTTGGTTTCAGAAGGGCAGGAGATCCTGAAGGCAGTCTTCCTGCAGCCTGAGTTCAAGGGGAACAGGGAAGCTGCTGCTTCCTTTCTCTTCCCCGGCTATAGTCACTTCTGGGGGAGGACAGCCTTACCTTCCCTGCTCTGTTTCCCTCACAGGTAGCAGTCATGAGTCATTCTCTGCTTCTGCTTGCTGGGCTTGTTGCAAGACTGTGAAGTCCTAGCAAGAACTGGAAAGTTAAATTATATTTAATATAGTTAAAAAGTTTAACTATTTCCCCCCAAAAATGATATCAGTAATGTACCTGGAAGCAATTTAACCCCTTTTCATTATAATTTTATTACCAAATCTGCATATCTGTTACTAACATTATACTGAATTGAGTTTAAATAGCTATTGTTTGCAGGGACGTGCAGTGAGGAAAATGGCTGAGGAGTCACTGGCTAGTACCAGAGCCACATTTACACACAATATATGAGCCAAAGGGTGCATATGGGCATTATACACAGGTGCAGCAGGAAATATTGCTGGAAATTTGGTGAGCTTTGATCAGAGATGGGTGGAAAAGATAGGCAGGTCAGGCACCGTCTCTCCTGCCATAGACTTTTTACTCCAGGGATTTGACTATAAAGATTATTAAAATAAAACAAAGAAGATATTTCTAATATATTCTTTTTATTTTTCATATACTTTATACAGTCAAAACTCTGGTTTACACCAGTAGCGGCTCTTGCCACGGGCAAGCAGTACTTTTGCCCATTAGGGCCGCTACTAACTAGGATGGCGGTGGCGGTGGGTTTGAAAAGGTCCTCTCCGCGAAGGGAATCTAGACGCTAGTTTCCCTTCGCAGAGAGGACCTTTCTGTGCAGCGCTATGGGACAGACGTCATGACGTCTCTCCCATAGCTCAGAGGAGCGGCCCCGGAGACAGAGTGCAGTGGTCGGGAACAGGAACGGGGCTGGTAAGTATTTTTTATTGTTTTTACTAGGTGCACAGCTACTTTTGGGCACTACTAATGGAGGCACAGCTGCAGCGGGCATACTAAGGGGGGCACAACTACTGGGGCCACAACTAATGGGGGCACAGCTGCAGGGGGCACACTAAGGGGGGCACAACTAATGGGGGCACAACTAATGGGGGCACAGTTGCAGGGGGCACACTAAGGGGGGCACAACTAATGGGGGCACAGCTGCAGGGGGCACAAATAATGGGGCCACAGCTGCAGGGGGCACACTAAGGGGGGCACAACTACTGGGGCCACAACCAATGGGGGCACAGCTGCATGGGGCACAACTACTGGGACCCCAACTAATGGGGGCACAGCTACTGGGGGAATAACAGCTACTGGGGGGCACAACAGCTGCAGGGGGCATAACAGCTACTGGGGGCACAGCTGCAGGGGGGCACAACAGCTACTGTGGGCACAGCTCTACAGGGTGCACAACGCTACAGGGGGCAAAACTGCAGGGAGCAAAACTGACCATGCCCCTTTCCTATGAAGGGGGGGCGCCAAAGGAAACTTTCGCCATGGGCACCACAAGGTCAAGAACGGCCCTGGTTTACACATTAGTATGACAGGAAAGGCTCTGCCAAAACCCACCACACTGATTTTTTTTTTTTATATCTGATTATGCAAACAAACAAATGTCAATTTTGGGACATTTTTGGGACAGATCTGAGGCAGTTAAGTGGTTACCAGTCTTTGCTGCTGCTATCCCAGTGCTTCCTCTAGTGATTTCTGCAGCATCCTTGGCTGTAGCAGGTTTCACTGACAGTTTCTGGAAGTGCTGCGAAACTAGTGTCCTGTCTCAGTGACCAGCAGCGAATATGATGGCTAATAGCAGGTAATTACTGGTCAATGACACGAATGCTCTAGATACATAAGCACTTTCCTTTATAAAGTATGGCTGGTTTGCACAAATAATCCTATCTACAGTATGGCACCTCAGAGAAGGTAAAAATAAAATTAGTTTTCGTGACAAAGTCTGCTAACCCGGGGGCATGGGCCATCCCTTGAAGTTCAGTTAAAACAGCATTGAATACAGAAATGTTTGCATTTGCACACAATCCAAGGTACACCAAGCCTGCATTCAGCAGTAATTCAGCAATACACCTAGTTACTGCCATCTTCCACCCTCAGAAAAGCAAACCTCTTGCATCAATCACCTTGCAACGTTACACTGCAGCAGGTCTTTTGCAGCTTTGAAAAGGATAATTACAGTAGTCTCGGACAAAATGGAATGAAAGACTGAGGGTCCTGTCAAGGGCGCAGCTACCATATATGCAGGGAGTGCAGCTGCTATGGGGCCCAGAGCTGAGAGGGGCCCACCTTCCCTGTCACAGTTACACGTACCGAACCCATACAAGGGGCGTAGCTACCATAGGTGCTTGGAGTGCAGCTGCTATGGAGCCCAGAGCTGAGAGGGGCTCACCTTCCCTCTCACAGTTACATGTGTTATATACAGGGGTGTAGCTACCATAGGTGCAGGGAGTGCAGCTGCTATGGGGCCCAGAGCTGAGAGGGGCCACCTTCCCTCTCACAGTTACATGTGTTCCGGTCACACATACCGAACCCATATAAGGGCGTAGCTACCATAGGTGCTGGGAGTGCAGCTGCTATGGGGCCCAGAGCTGGGAGGGGCCACCTTCCCTCTCACAGTTACATGAGTTATATACAGGGGTGTAGCTACCATAGGTGCAGGGAGAGCAGCTGCTATGGGGCCCACCTTCCCTGTCACAGTCACATGTGTTATATAAATTTTTCATAACTGGTGGTACATAGGGGCCCTTACAAACTTTTGCCTTGGGGCCTACAATATATCTAGCTATGCCTCTGGACCTGTTCATTGTAATGTGGTATAATATGAATGAACTGGAGAGCATTATCATGTGATATTATATAAACTGGGTATTGTAATGTGGCACGATATGAAGTGGAGGCACTATAGTGTGGCATAATATGAACTGTGGGCACTGTATGTCATCATGTCAAGTGAGAATACGGTGTGGCAAAATGTGTACTGGCAGCCCTACTATGTGACATAATGTGAACTAGGGCACCACTATGGTTTATAAAATAAACTAAGACACTTCTATGGGGCATAGCAGTAACTAGGGCACTACTATGGTTCAGAAAATGAACTAGGGCACCATTATGAGGCATATAATTAACAACTGCTGCAGAGAGATGTCTCTCAAGAAGCCCCTTCAAAATGTTGCTATGGGGCACACAAAGTTGTGGCTATGCCCCTGGGTTCTGTACTGCTCTGTGGTAGCAAATCCTAGGCATGACAGGGCCTCAGAATACTATTTACATTATAGCATTATTCCCCGTTATTGTAATATATAGGATATATATATATATATATATATATAAAACAAACAGAAAAAATTGAGCGGCACTCGGCGTCTTGATCAAAAAGTAGAAAAGTGTATTAAAACACCAACATGAACCAACGTTTCGGGACACGCAGGTCCCTTTGTCAAGGTGTACATGAAAAGTATATATATATATATAATAAATTCACACTGTGGCTGTGTGCATGGCATTTTAAACAGAATTATGCTTAAGACATTGTATTTTAGCTACCAGAACTGAATAGTAGACACCAGAATGAAACTATATACCACATGGGATAATGTGTATGGTAAAATGGTCATCGCACACAGAAAAACAAAAACCTTACAACTGAGTTTTGACTAATTTGTTTTGAGAACTTACTTTTAGTGCATATTACTATAATGAAAAAAAATATCATGATCCAATAATGGCGTTGCTAACGAGACTCAAATCTGTAATGTTTGGCTGATCCGTTCAACAAGCGCTTATCGCTTTTTTATCCCTTCTCCAGGTTAATACATCTGTCCCTATAGTCCCTACCACATGTCCTCGCACACACATTCACACTAGGGTTAAATTTTATTTGAAGCCCATTAATATAGCAGTATATGCAGCTGGACCGCCTAGACTGCAACATAATAAAATGAGAAAATAACAAAGTTGAGCAATTATTCATCTGAAATTACAGCCTCAAGAGTGTGTGGTATAGAATGGAGATTAAAATCAATCCAGATATTCCAGTTCAGTCAGTGGCGTCACAAGGGGGGTGCAGGCGTGCAGCTGAGGGGTGACACCAAAATGCTTGCTCCTGCTCAGAGATAGGAGCTGGGTGCTGCACTGTAACATTATATGCAGCACTCGGCTCCTGTCACTGTGTAGGAGCAGACACCGCAGCCACAGCACTTCCCGGGGGCAGACGGCATCTCCCGAACCCCCGGAGTGACGAAAATGGGAGTCGGGCTGTGAAGCCGCCCTTCCTGCCAAACCCCGTCCCTTCCAAAGAAACCCCACCCCTTTTTGCGGCACCGTACAGGGTTACGTGATGCCTCAGCAGTCACTGATAAAGTTATATTACCAGTTAGTGGTAACAACATCCACTTGTGGGCCCTATAGCAATATCTTGAAGGGGCCCCTATGCTTTTAGAGAGACATGGCTCTGTATCAGTTGTTATTTTTTTTTCCCCATAAAAAGTGCCATAGTTCATTTACCCCACAAGCTCACTGCCTAGGTGTCATCATTGACTCTGAATTGTACTTTGTTCCCCACATTCATTCAATCTGTCTCTATATCATGTTACATACATCTAAAAAACATATCCAAAATACAACCATACCTTACACAAGACACTGCAAACACTCTAATCCATGCACTCATGTCCAGCACTGATTATTGCAATTGTCTCCTTACTTGACTTCCCAAAATCAGACTCTCACCACTACAATCCATTCTGAATGCAGCTGTAAGGCTAATCTACCTCAATAAACGTTCATCGTCTGCTGATCAGCTCTGTCAGTCCCTCCATTGGTTACCCATCTTCTAACGTATTCAATATAAAATACTTTTACTTAAACACAAGGATATTAATCAAACTGTACCTACAGACATCTCTTCGCTTATCTCTAAATATCTCCCTACCCGATCTCTCCCTCTTTTTACTCACTCCCAGTCAAGACAGCAGGACTTTCTTTGTGCTGCACCCACTCTGTGGAATGCCCTCCCTTGCACAAAAAGGCTCTCCTCTAGTCTCTAAACCTTCAAGTTTTACCTGAATACTCACCTCTTCAGGCAAGCTTATCAAATTCTGAAACTGCCCACATAACCTTCAAAAACTTTCCTATCTAATTACATCCCCTCTGTACAGTTCACACATTTTTTTTTCTCTTTCTTCACTTTCATATCAATTTAACCCCTGGCCAACATTACTAAGTGACTATATCATACAGCCCAACAAGAACCTTTGCAATCTGGGTGGACCATTTTGCTATAGATAGCACCTATACTCAGTGCCAGATTAAGGTCCATATGGGCCTGGAGCTGAAATTTAGGAAGGGCCTATTGTGTGCCTCGGCAGGAGGTGTGACAAGCGCTGCGGTGGTGTGACTAGTGATGTGGGTGTGTGATCAGTGTGGTGTGGGTGTGGTCTAAATAGGGGGTGTGGCCTATGCCATGTGAGTGACACAGTCACCACTTACTGACAGACACTACTTACTGACACACACACACACACACACACACAACACAAAGCTTACTGACACAATCACCACTTACTGACATACACTATTTACTAACACACGCACTCACAACACAAAACTTATCGACACAGACACTTACTGATAGATATTACTGACTGACACACACGCACAACACAGATAAACTTACTGACACAGACATTACTTACTGACACACACACAACACAATACTTATACCGTTCTCCCATCACAATGCCGGGTCCCACCTGGGAATTGGAAATGGGTCCATTCCTGGGTGGGACCTGGCATTTGACCCTACACACCGCCAACCCGACCCGGCAATTTGCCGGTATGGGTTGCCATCTGTGGGCGGAGATGGAGTCGGCATCAGGTGCAGAGGCGGTGCTGGGAGATGAGATCATCCCTATGCAGTGAACGGGTCCCGGGTTGCATCGACCTGGGTTACCCGTTCACACTGCACCGGACCTGGTATTTAACCCGAGAATAACCCTTCTTTATTCCCGGGTTAAATTACTGGGTCAGGCAATCCAGAATTCGCCCATGACCCCTTTCACAACACACATCGGAACGTGTCGACCCAGCAATATACCCAGTCTATACCAGGTTATTTTTGCGGTGTGAAAGGGGTATTACTGACACAGACACCCACCACTTACTGACAGACACTACTTACTGACACACACACACAGTACAAAACCTACTGACAAACGCTACTTACTGACACACACAAAACTTACTGACACAGACACCATGCAAAATTTACTGACACAAACACTACTTACTGACAGACACTTCTTACTGACACTTGTGGTGCACACAGCATTTTTTCTCAGTGGTACTGTGCCTGCGTGCCGTGGGCGTTGTCACATGTCATTAAGGGATGTAACCATGTGACACTAGGTGAAGTGGTTATATATTATGTGAATCCATGGCACAGACACCCCCTGTCCCTGCGGACTACAAAGACAAGGATAGCAGGATGTGACACTTGTTATAGAATAAAAAATATGATATATAAGCTGTGTACCCAGCACTCATCCTGTTATGATGTGAATATTTGCTCCAGTGCCCTCCTTCGGTTTTTCAAGCTGTGGACAGAGTACAATGAGGCAGCACTCCCGAGTCTTGCTGGTGCAGTAAGATTTATTTAGTAAGATTCTGGATCAATAAATCTTACTGCACCAGCAAAACTTGGTAGTGCCGCCTCATTGTACTTGTAGGGAGGGGTCCCGACCATTAGAGTTACTCACCGGGGTGTAGTATGAGTTGCCGGCGGCCGGGTCCCCGGTGGCCAGCATACCGGCGGCGGGATCCAGACTGCCGGCTTCCCGACAGCAAAGTGAGCGCAAATGAGCCCCTTGCGGGCTCAGTGGCGCGCGTAAGCGCCACGCTATCCTCCCTCCAGGGGGTTCGTGGACCCCCAAAAGGGAGAGAAGGTGTCGGTATGCCGGTTGTCGGGACTCCGGCGCCGGTATACTGTGCGCTGGGATCCGAACAACTGGTATACTGAATACCACCCACACACCGGTGGCCCGGCACCCCATCGTCACTTTTTCTCTGCCAGTCTGCCAGGTGCGGGATGGTGATGACATCACCTTCATGCTCCCAGCAGTCCTTTTCCTGGAAAAGGAAGAAGGTGCTGGCTGCGCCTCCGAGCAAGATCTAGGAGCTTGGTGGTGGTGTTTTACAGTGTGGCGGGGGTATGGCGTACTGGCGGACACATTCTTAATGGTACGCCATACCGGAGCGTACTGCCAGACTTGCAGGACTGACTAACACACACACACAACGCAAAACATATTGACACACACGACACAACACAAAACTTACACAGACACACACAAAATGCAAAACTTACTGACACAGACACAATGCAAAACTTACTGACACTACTTACTGACACACACACACACGCAAAACCTACTGACACTGACACTACTTACTGACAGACACTACTTACTTAGCGACACACACACACATCCCCCTCTCCCTCCCCCTTCAAAACTTACTGACATAGACACCACTTACATAGGAGACCTCGGGGCCTGGTGTGGGCTGCTACTCACATGGTTTGCATGCCCCCTCAGCTCTGACATCCAGGGACCCAGCTCTCCTAAAAGACAGCAGCCTCCTGTCAAGACCCTTCCCCTCTTTCAATGTTATTGTTGGGAAGCTGCAGCAGGAAAGGTATGCTGCAGCAAAAACATTTACGGTTTGATGAACAAGGGGGCGGGGCTTCTGGTGGGTTCGGGGGCGGAGCCTCGGAGATATCTCCGAGGCTCCGCCCCCATGCCCATCCGAAGCCCCGCCCCCTCACCCATCAAAACATAATTGCTTTTGCTGCAGCATACCTTTCCTGCTGCAGCTTTCCAACAATAACATGCCTCATGAAAGAGGGGCAGGGTCTTGACAGGATGCTGCTGTCTCGTAACTATTTACGTGGCTCCGCCCCCTTGCCCGTCCGAAGTCCCGCCCCCTTGCCCGTCCGAAGCCCCACCCCTTGCAACACAAAGCGGTCAGGACACAAGCTGACCAGTTTGGGGTGGGGGTGAATGGGCAGCCGGAGGTGAGTGAGCTGATGTATGTGCTGACAGGAAATGTTTTTTTTCCTGGCAGCACTGGCTACTGCCTGCACTGCAGGGGGGTCTGTGGGCCTATTTTCAATGGGGGCTTGGAGCTGCAGCTCCATCCGCCCCATTGTTAATCCGGCCATGCCTATACTTGTGTATCAATGCCTATATCCCTACAGATTGTAAGCTTGCGAGCGAGCAGGGCCTTCCTACCTCTTCAATTACAGTCGAAAGACAGTCTTGTTGGAAAGACGTCAGTTTTTGACTTTTTAAGGTCGGAAGGGGTCCCGACCTATTCAATCCCCCACTCAGCTTTCCAACAAGTCGGGAAATTCGGAATAGCCACCGATCCGCGTGCTTTTGTCGGAAACGGGACCAAATTCGACAGGTTTTGGTCCCGTTTCCAACAATCTCAATCCGACTTTAAAAAAAAAGTTGGATTAGGCTCAAATCCGACAGTTGGATTTAGCCACTCAATTGAATAGGGCTTGTCGGATCCATTCCGACAAATGCATGTCGGAATGGATCCGACAGTAATTGAATATAACCCTTAGTCTGTCTGTTATTACCCAGTTTTGTACTATCACTGTTTTTTCAAGTTGTAAAGCGCAACGGAATATGCTGCGCTATATAAGAAACTGTTAATACTAATAATTTTCTAAACCATAGTAGTGCATTAGTTAATGTTGTGCCCCATAGTAGTACCCTAGTTTATTTGATGAACCATAGTACGTAGTGCCCTAGTTCACATAATGTCACATTGTAAGGCCGCCAACACACATTATGCAACACAGTACCCTCAATTCACATTATGACATACAGTGTCCCTAGTTCATATTATACCACATCATAGTGTCCCCAGTTGACATTATACAATACCCTTCAGTTAATGTTATACTACTTTATTATACAATGAACAGGTCCGGAGGTAAAAGTTTGTAAGGGCCCCTATGTACCACTCAATGTTGAAAAATGTATGTAAAACATGTAACTTTGACAGGGAACGTGGGCCCCTCTCAACCCTGGGCCCCAGGCCCCATAGCAGCTGCTCTCCCTGTACCTACGGTAGCTATGCCCTTGAACCAGTTAAAGAGACACTAGCAGACAACTAAAGCAAGGGCTATCCAATTAGCCCAGATGCCGGCACTTATCCAGGAAGGCTTTTTTTTTTTATCACGGTTGCGGCCACGAAAAAATTTGCATAGCTAATTAAATACCCCCTTTATCTCAATTCTATATCCAAAGCTCACACATCTGAGGCTGTCAGTTCAGATGAATAAGGCATCAACTTCATATTGGGCACATTATACTGGGATGTAATTTAGTCAGTCCAGCAGCATATAGCCAGTACATGTGTTTATTTTTCATTCTTTCTGATTGTTATTATACAGTTATTTTGATATTAAATATAAGTGATCAATTTTGTTCACAAGACATATGCATTATTTAATGTTTATTCATATATTTTTTCAGAATGTTTTAGTACTGTTTACTTGATTGTGGATTAAGCACATAGTATATTGAATTATTTACTTACTGTTGGGAGTACCTCTAAGTCTAAAATGCTTTCCAGGTAAGGAGATCTTTCATTTGTACATATTCTACATAAAAAATAAGAATTTACTTACCGATAATTCTATTTCTCGTAGTCCGTAGTGGATGCTGGGGACTCCGTCAGGACCATGGGGAATAGCGGCTCCGCAGGAGACAGGGCACAAAAGTAAAAGCTTTAGGATCAGGTGGTGTGCACTGGCTCCTCCCCCTATGACCCTCCTCCAAGCCTCAGTTAGGATACTGTGCCCGGACGAGCGTACACAATAAGGAAGGATTTTGAATCCCGGGTAAGACTCATACCAGCCACACCAATCACACTGTACAACCTGTGATCTGAACCCAGTTAACAGCATGATAACAGCGGAGCCTCTGAAAAGATGGCTCACAACAATAATAACCCGATTTTTGTAACAATAACTATGTACAAGTATTGCAGACAATCCGCACTTGGGATGGGCGCCCAGCATCCACTACGGACTACGAGAAATAGAATTATCGGTAAGTAAATTCTTATTTTCTCTGACGTCCTAAGTGGATGCTGGGGACTCCGTCAGGACCATGGGGATTATACCAAAGCTCCCAAACGGGCGGGAGAGTGCGGATGACTCTGCAGCACCGAGTGAGAGAACTCCAGGTCCTCCTCAGCCAGGGTGTGCCCCTGACCAAGTAGCAGCTCGGCAAAGTTGTAAAGCCGAGACCCCTCGGGCAGCCGCCCAAGATGAGCCCACCTTCCTTGTGGAATGGGCATTTACATATTTTGGCTGTGGCAGGCCTGCCACAGAATGTGCAAGCTGAATTGTACTACACATCCAACTAGCAATCGTCTGCTTAGAAGCAAGAGCACCCAGTTTGTTGGGTGCATACAGGATAACAGCAAGTCAGTTTTCCTGACTCCAGCCGTCCTGGAAACCTATATTTTCAGGGCCCTGACAACATCTAGCAACTTGGAGTCCTCCAAGTCCCTAGTATCCGCAGGTACCACAATAAGCTGGTTCAGGTGAAACGCTGACACCACCTTAGGGAGAAACTGGGGACGAGTCCGCAGCTCTGCCCTGTCCGAATGGACAAACAGATATGGGCTTTTGTGAGACAAAGCCGCCAATTCTGACACTCGCCTGGCCGAGGCCAGGGCCAACAGCATGGTCACTTTCCATGTGAGATATTTCAAATCCACAGATTTGAGCGGTTTAAACCAATGTGATTTGAGGAATCCCAGAACTACGTTGAGATCCCACAGTGCCATTGGAGGCACAAAAGGGGGTTGTATATGCAGTACTCCCTTGACAAACTTCTGGACTTCAGGAACTGAAGCCAATTCTTTCTGGAAGAAATTCGACAGGGCCGAAATTTGAACCTTAATGGACCCCAATTTGAGGCACATAGACACTCCTGTTTGCAGGAAATGTAGGAATCGACCGAGTTGAAATTCCTCCGTGGGGCCTTCCTGGCCTCACACCATGCAACATATTTTCGCCAAATGCGGTGATAATGTTGTGTGGTCACCTCCTTCCTGGCTCTGACCAGGGTAGGGATGACCTCTTCCGGAATGCCTTTTTCCCTTAGGATCCGGCGTTCAACCACCATGCCGTCAAACGCAGCCGCGGTAAGTCTTGGAACAGACATGATCCTTGCTGAAGCAAGTCCCTTCTTAGTATCTCTTGAAGTTCCGGGTACCAAGTCCTTCTTGGCCAATCCGGAGCCACGAGTATAGTTCTTACTCCTCTCCTTCTTATAATTCTCAGTACCTTGGGTATGAGAGGCAGAGGAGGGAACACATACACCGACTGGTACACCCACGGTGTTACCAGAGCGTCCCAGCTATTGCCTGAGGGTCTCTTGACCTGGCGCAATACCTGTCCAGTTTTTTGTTCAGACGGGACGCCATCATGTCCACCTTTGGTCTTTCCCAACGGTTCACAATCATGTGGAAGACTTCCAGATGAAGTCTCCACTCTCCCGGGTGGAGGTCGTGCCTGCTGAGGAAGTCTGCTTCCCAGTTGTTCACTCCCGGAATGAACACTGCTAACAGTGTTATCACATGATTTTTCGCCCAGCGAAGAATCCTTGCTGCCATTGCCCTCCTGCTTCTTGTGCCGCCCTGTCTGTTTACGTGGGCGACTGCCGTGATGTTGTCCGACTGGATCAGCACCGGTTGACTTTGAAGCAGAGGTCTTCCTAGGCTCAGAGCATTGTAAATTGCCCTTAGCTCCAGTATATTTATGTGGAGAGAAGTCTCCAGACTTGACCACACTCCTTGGAAATTTCTTCCCTGTGTGACTGCTCCCCAGCCTCTCAGGCTGGCATCCGTGGTCACCAGGACCCAGTCCTGAATGCCGAATCTGCTGCCCTCTAGTAGATGAGCACTCTGCAGCCACCACAGAAGAGACACCCTTGTCCTTGGAGACAGGATTATCCGCTGATGCATCTGAAGATGCGATCCGGACCATTCGTCCAGCAGATCCCACTGAAAAATTCTTTCGTGAAATCTGCCGAATGGAATCGCTTCGTAAGAAGCCACCATTTTTCCCAGGACTCTTGTGCATTGATGCACTGACACTTGGCCTGGTTCTAGGAGGTTCCTAACTAGCTCGGATAACTCCCAGGCTTTCTCCTCCGGGAGAAACACCTTTTTCTGGACTGTGTCCAGAATCATCCCTAGTAACAGCAGACGTGTCGTCGGAATCAGCTGCGATTTTGGAATATTTAGAATCCACCCGTGCTGTCGTAGAACTACTTGAGATAGTGCTACTCCGACCTCCAACTGTTCTCTGGACCTTGCCCTTATCAGGAGATCGTCCAAGTAAGGGATAATTAAGACGCCTTTTCTTTGAAGAAGAATCATCATTTCGGCCATTACCTTGGTAAAGACCCGGGGTGCCGTGGACAATCCAAACGGCAGCGTCTGAAACTGATAGTGACAGTTCTGTACCACGAACCTGAGGTACCCTTGGTGAGAAGGGCAATTTGGGACATGGAGGTAAGCATCCTTGATGTCCAGGGACACCATATAGTCCCCTTCTTCCTGGTTCGCTATCACTGCTCTGAGTGACTCCATCTTGATTTGAACCTTTGTATGTAAGTGTTCAAAGATTTCAGATTTAGAATAGATCTCACCGAGCCGTCTGGCTTCAGTACCACAAATAGTGTGGAATAATACCCTTTTCCTTGTTGTAGGAGGGGTACTTTGATTATCACCTGCTGGGAATACAGCTTGTGAATTGTTTTCAATAATGCCTCCCTGTCGGAGGGAGACGTTGGTAAAGCAGATTTCAGGAACCTGCGAGGGGGAGACGTCTCGAATTTCCAATCTGTACCCCTGGGATACTACTTGTAGGATCCAGGGGTCCACTTGCGAGTGAGCCCACTGCGCGCTGAAACTCTTGAGACGACCCCCCCCCACCGCACCTGAGTCCGCTTGTACGGCCCCAGCGTCATGCTGAGGACTTGGCAGAAGCGGTGGAGGGCTTCTGTTCCTGGGAAGGGGCTGCCTGCTGCAGTCTTCTTCCGTTCCTCTACCCCTGGGCAGATATGACTGGCCTTTTGCCCGCTTGCCCTTATGGGGACGAAAGGACTGAGGCTGAAAAGACGGTGTCTTTTTCTGCTGAGATGTGACTTGGGGTAAAAAGGTGGATTTTCCAGCTGTTGCCGTGGCCACCAGGTCCGATGGACCGACCCCAAATAACTCCTCCCCTTTATACGGCAATACTTCCATGTGCCGTTTGGAATCTGCATCACCTGACCACTGTCGTGTCCATAAACATCTTCTGGCAGACATGGACATCTCACTTACTCATGATGCCAGAGTGCAAATATCCCTCTGTGCATCTCGTATATATAGAAATGCTCTATAGTCAATAAAATACTGTCCCTGTCAATGGTATCAATATTTTCAGTCAGGGAATCCGACCAAGCCACCCCAGCGCTGCACATCCAGGCTGAGGCGATCGCTGGTCGCAGTATAACACCAGTATGTGTGTATATACTTTTTAGGATATTTTCCAGCCTCCTATTAGCTGGCTCCTTGAGGGCGGCCGTATCTGGAGACGGTAACGCCACTTGTTTTGATAAGCGTGTGAGCGCCTTTTCTATCGGGGGAAACCCACGCATCATCACACACTTCAATTAATTTATCTGATTCAGGAAAAACTACAGGCAGTTTTTTCACACCCCACATAATACCCTTTTTTGTGGTACTTGTAGTATCAGAAATATGTAACACCTCCTTCATTGCCCTTAACATGTAACGTGTGGCCCTAATGGAAAATACGTTTGTTTCTTCACCGTCGACACTGGAGTCAGTGTCCGTGTCTGTGTCTGTTGTCTGTGTCGACCGACTGAGGTAATGGGCGTTTTAAAGCCCCTGACGGTGTTTGAGACGCCTGGACAGGTACTAATTGGTTTGCCGGCCGTCTCATGTCGTCAACCGACCTTGCAGCTTGTTGACATTATCACGTAATTCCCTAAATAAGCCATCCATTCCGGTGTCGACTCCCTAGAGAGTGACATCACCATTACAGGCAATTGCTCCGTCTCCTCACCAACATCGTCCTCATACATGTCGACACACACGTACCGACACACAGCACACACACAGGGAATGCTCTGATAGAGGACAGGACCCCACTAGCCCTTTGGGGAGACAGAGGGAGAGTTTGCCAGCACACACCAAAACGCTATAATTTTACAGGGACAACCTTATATAAGTGTTTTCCCTTATAGCATCTTAATATGTAATAATATCGCCACAAAAATGCCCCCCCTCTCTGTTTTAACCCTGTTTCTGTAGTGCAGTGCAGGGGAGAGCCTGGGAGCCTTCCCACCAGCAGTTCTGTGAGGGAAAATGGCGCTGTGTGCTGAGGAGAATAGGCCCCGCCCCCTTTTCGGCGGGCTTCTTCTCCCGTTTTTCTGACAACCTGGCAGGGGTTAAATACATCCATATAGCCCCAGGGGCTATATGTGATGTATTTTTAGCCAGCATAGGTACTTTCATTGCTGCCCAGGGCGCCCCCCCAAGCGCCCTGCACCCTCAGTGACCGTTGGTGTGAAGTGTGCTGAGAGCAATGGCGCACAGCTGCAGTGCTGTGCGCTACCTTAAGAAGACTGGGAAGTCTTCAGCCGCCGATTTCTGGACCTCTTCTCTCTTCAGCATCTGCAAGGGGGTCGGCGGCGCGGCTCCGGTGACCCATCCAGGCTGTACCTGTGATCGTCCCTCTGGAGCTAGTGTCCAGTAGCCTAAGAAGCCAATCCATCCTGCACGCAGGTGAGTTCACTCCTTCTCCCCTAAGTCCCTCGATGCAGTGAGCCTGTTGCCAGCAGGACTCACTGAAAATAAAAAACCTAACAAAACTTTTACTCTAAGCAGCTCTTTAGGAGGGCCACCTAGATTGCACCCTTCTCGGCCGGGCACAAAGATCTAACTGAGGCTTGGAGGTGGGTCATAGGGGGAGGAGCCAGTGCACACCACCTGATCCTAAAGCTTTTACTTTTGTGCCCTGTCTCCTGCGGAGCCGCTATTCCCCATGGTCCTGACGGAGTCCCCAGCATCCACTTAGGACGTCAGAGAAAACTGTCATTCCAGCACTATACATTCTAAATTTACCCTAAAATTGATTTATATACAATTGGAACTTAATTTGTTTCAGTAAAGGCCACTAGGGGGCTCAAGAACTGTACAGTTCTGAACCTAAATGGTTTCTCCTCCCACGCCTATCTACACAATTCTTCAGTGTGCATTTAACAGGTTCTCTGTAACTTCTCATATCCAAAGCTGCTAAGCAAACAGTAACATCATCTTAAACATCCTGCATGACTGATTTGTTTATCATATAAGAGATGCTCGCCTGCACATATAACCAATGCACATTCAGTGATAGCAGCATTACGTACGGACAAAGAGAACTACGTCTGTCCGCTTCTAAATCTTGCAAAGGATACATATAATGTAAGAAGACGGGGGGTGGTTCCAGCTTTCAGGGTCAACGACAAGAACTTTTCCAATCTCAATTTCAGCTCAGGAGCCCATGAATCCTGTCAATGTACCACAATATATACATTTTAAAACATACACACTTTTTGAGCACAGAACACATGGTGTTGCAATGGGAATTCTAAAGCATCACATGGATAATCTCAAAGTGTGACAAGCAGAGAATGTTGTAAACATGGAAGTGAGATCCCAGACATCACAAACTCCCATTTACCCCATCACAAAGCTCTCTTCAAGTTAAAGAATCTCAGTGAGCTCACAGATAGGGCGGGTGGTATGTGATGATTCAATATACCGGAACGCTGAACATTTCACATTTGCAAGAGGGATTTCTACTTATAGTTTTTTTTCCCAGATCATAGGGCAACTATCTGCAGCACCCGGCTCCGCTTGGAGATGGATGGACGGATGGATAGAGTCCATTATTCTTAATAAGGATTGGTTAGTCAAGATTAGATGCAATAAACTAGTGTGGTTATTGTGCAAACAGCAACTTTTCGAATCAGTGTGATTCTTATTCAAGCTCAACCACATATAAAGCCGAAGGCAGAGTGTGTTCAACCACCCAAGGCGTGTGTATATCATAGCTTGACTGCACACACACGAGTGGTATATCTATCTTATTCAATGGTCCCTCTTGATACGGAATAGTTTTCCGCGAGATGATGTAGTGTGTAACAGATACACAGTAGGAGGAAAAAAATGTCAGCGATGCGGTGATATGCTGCTGCCACCGAGGTGGTGATGTGCTCCTGTCAGCCAGGCGGTGATGTGCTGCTGCCACCAAGGCAGGGATGTGCTTCTTTTATGTGAGTAGTGTCTCAGTGAATGATGTGTTTACAGTTGTGGAGTGATACAGTTGTAGCTCTGTCGTGTTAGTGGGATTTCTATCATTATAAACACACCTATATATACACTCCCCGCCCACAGACCCCTAACGACCAATTGTGATGATACTTCGCTTAAAACCTGCCTGGGAAAATCACCTACACAATGGTGAAAACCTTATCATACTCAGTTCAGCGGTGTCAGAGTTTATCTCTATCAGACAAACAGACATACCTGATTTAATTTATAAAGATGTATAGATAGATATGACCAAATGTCAGAAGCAGGGTTTGCACTTTTTAGAGTTTATTTTCTCCCGATTACAGGGAAATTGGTTTCTGATAAAGATATATGGCCTGATCAGAGATGTCAGCTAAAGCTGCAGCCACCTGGATATTTACGGAGGTGCCCACCGGCAACATTGCAAGCCCAAGCAGGTTGCATACAAAGATGCAGCATCGGTCACAGTTCAGTCAATTATTGAACTTCTGAGTAGCCCAGCAGTGGCGCAGTTTGGCTTCGAGAGTATGACGTCGGAGCTACTGCAGCTGTGGGATTGCACACCCAGATAATGGTCACAACACATGAGTTTTTGCCGCCACTTCCCATATCTGCTCCCAAACTGTTCATCACTTTGCAAATAAATCCTCCATCACACCACCCTTGTGGAAAATGCGTCTAACTTATTTAATTGGAAATCAGGTAAAATTACCTTTTTAGCTTTTGCCAGCTTTAATGTTAGGTATGTACAGTACCACAGCATTTCAGTGCAAATTCTGACAGGGAATTTCAAAGGAAATATAACAGGGAAAACAGAAAGAAACCAGGACTTCTAGAAATACTGGTGATTGTGGCCATCCTTACACTTTCGGCGCAATGGAACATGCTCACAATGTCCATCTGATGGGTTAAAGCAACGCAGCCAAGGTTACAATGTAAATGCATTGGCAAGAGACAGCCAACGAGTCTCCTTCCACAATGTTACTACAGTATATCACAATGGCTCTGGCTTCCCTGGCAGAAGCAGGAGAGTTTTGGAAGAAAAGCAAACCCATTTGTATGTGAAAATGAATACATTTTAAAAACATTAATGTAGAATTAAATTCTAATGTATTATGTAAGCGTAAGCAAGACTTGTGAACACCAATAACCGTTCATTTGCCACAGCAGTTTACAACCAAGACCCAACAGTAACAGAAGAGGAACCAAAGTGTTGCTCACAGATGTACTTCATTTAATGTCAGTGTAAGGCTGGTATCCTATTAGCCACAAAAACAAGGAAATTTATTGCAGGTCAACTTTACACGGTTATCGTGCAAAAAGTGCAGCAAAAACGGCATTTTGGAAATATGCGCACTCTGGGTTATCAACCTACTCTATTGTAAAAGTGCAAACATTGGATTCATATGATAATTTTAGTCGGCAAAACCAGTGAAAAGTGTAGGGGAAAATGGAGAAATCTGTCTGTACCACAAAATAAGATTAAACTACAGTAATATAAGATTACTGTATAAAAGTGTATTAGTGGCCATAATAAAAATAGCTAAATTGGGACAAATGGCTGTAATACGCATTTTTTTCATGAGTGCTAAAAATCAATTAGGGGTACATAAAAACGGGTAGAAGATGATATTTGGGTAATTTTAGCCTAAAAACACTTCTCCCACTCATAAAGCTCCCCAATATACCTGTCATGTACCTTTCAATCACTTTGCACTTTTTCACGAAAACAATTACATGTCATTATTGGCTAATTAAAAACTTCTAAGTACCGAATTAGTCATTCAGAGGACTGTCCCAGTGGTTCTAAACCAAATGGTGGTGAAAACCAATTTGTGGTGAAGCCTATGGAGAATTATGGCGGGTCCATTTTTGCAGACAATTGGATAGGGTTTTTTTGAGCTTAGTGACAAAACCCTCATTTCTATCGTGAAGCCACGTTTTTGCAGCTAATAGATAGATACCCCCTTTTAATGCAAAGCATCAACAGAATCCTACTTTGTTGGTGGGAGAACAATTGTTACCATTCCATACGCAGAACTATTACAATAACAAAACTAGATTTCATGAATATGGTGCAAACATTGGGGGTTATTTAGCATCAGTTGTAAAATTGCAAAAATCGCCAAATGGCAGTCTACGCATGTGCTGTGATCACGCGCGTGCGGACTTTCACAATGCGATTGCAGCCCTGCATGATGCGGTTGCATGGTGATTGACAGACGGCCTGTGTTTGAGGGCAGCAAACACGCCGATGGTCGGGAGCGGTGTGGGTAACGCTGGCGTATCATGGCAGTTATTGGGGCGGGCGACGTCACCTGCAATTGCTGCGTATGCAAGGGGGCAACCGGTATTTCCGATGTTACACAATTTCTGCACTGCGTTCACATTTCAAATTGGAACGCAGCGCTGGGTGGCACTTCATTGGCTGGGCGGCTTTCAGCAGGCGATTTGAAGCAGTAGCAAGTTCTGCGATTTTAGTCTATACAGATGGGGCCTCCGTTATCTTGCCGTCTTCTGTGACTAGACGCCCCCGCCTGGGCACACCTAGTCACTATGAGCGTCTCCGTCAGGACGGGAGCGCGCGCCCGGACGAAGATGCTCTCCTTTCCCTTTAATGGAGAGCGTCTCCGTCCGCGCGCCCGGACAGAAACGGTCTCAACTGGAAGAGGCTCATGAACTCCCGGCATGACTAGGCGGATGGTTCGCCTAGTCACGCCGGGAGTGCACGCCTGCGACTAAGCAGGCAAAGATAAAGAAGGTGCCATCTGTAATTAGGAATACGTTTTTCTTCTATGACAACATGGTTTG
This sequence comes from Pseudophryne corroboree, assembly GCF_028390025.1. Taxonomy (NCBI): domain Eukaryota; kingdom Metazoa; phylum Chordata; class Amphibia; order Anura; family Myobatrachidae; genus Pseudophryne; species Pseudophryne corroboree. Next base: position 367,187,212 of record NC_086447.1, read on the forward strand.
TTTTTTTGCATTTAAACATTAACTTATTCACGAATAATTGTGTGTAGCAATTCCTTTTCTTCTTTATGTAAACATGTTGTAAATGAATAGCTTAGTATTTATTATAAGAAACAATTTTTTAACGTGAAGATTATTTTTGGATCAGATTATAAATATTTACTGCACTACTACTTAAGCAAAACAGGATTGCTGGAATATGTGCATCACTTCTATGTTCAAAATATGTATTTTCAGTCATCATATAATAATAAACAAGATCTAGTTTATTATCATACCACCACATAAGTCGCTGAAACCTGGCAGACACTTGGCAATAGTTCCCCAGAGGGTCGCACTTTATGTAGAGTCTCTTGACCCATGGAGTCATTTTATCATACTCAAGAAACATATCCTGTGAGTACTCTAGACTTGTTTCCTAACTTGAGTGCCTCTCAGATTGCCTCGAGTGTTTTGTACAGACTGTTGTTCAGACTAAGATCACAGTGACATGTCTATTAGTAAAGGGGTTACAACAGAGCATATTAGCATGAATCGGTACTCAAGTGTTTCTATTTCCTGTGTATTACTGACAGGTAAACTAATTGTAGTCTCGTGAAAGAAAATTGTTCTAATCAAAAATTTGATGAATTAAAGAATTAGGGGTCTATTATGAAGCCTTGGATGGAGATAGTCGTTGGAGATAAAGTACCAGGCAATCGACTCCTAACTATCATTTTTCAAACACAGCCCGTGGCATAGCAGTTAGGAGCAGATTGGCTGGTACTTTATCTCCAGCGACTTTATCGCCAACCAAGGCTTAGTAAATAGACTCCTAAAATAGATGTAATAAATAAATCAGACATATTTTCCATCCGGGTATTTCAATTCAAGTTTTTAGCTACCTGAAAAAGCTCTTTGAAAGATGGATGGGCAGCTGGATTAGGAACAAAGGGAAGGGCATAAAATGGAAGGAATTCTGTAGTCTGACTCAGTGCTGCTCCGCTGGTTTCCAAGTACGTTTTGAAGTGAGAAATCCTCTCATCACAGTCAGCTCGGTCCTAAAAATAAACCACAAAATAACATGCTGTATCAATGTTATTTATTATTGTTAAAAACATATTGCGGTACATGCTGCAAAAACAAAATTATTTAGAAAGTGGAACTAAAATGTAAAAAAACAGAAACACTACATTCATACTTCCACAGTTCTCACATGAGGGCATTCCTTTACCCATGTTCCCTGCGCCTCCAATTGACCTATATGTGATGTGACAGTGCATTTTATGCTCTTTTACTACTCTTCCTCTGGCTGTTTTTGACTCCTGTCCTTCTTTTTCCTAATCTTCTTACCATATACGAGACCCTTTTTATAGTGTCAAAATTTACTATGTTACTTTCCCTCTATCCTCTGACCTGTTTTCTCTTCCCCCCCCCCCCCTTCTCCCCCTTTCCTTCTAGTATTGTAACATTTCCCATCGGTGATGGCTGCTTTGCACGTGAGGGGTGGGGTGGTGGGCTAACATGTAGGGGGAACTGCAGAGCTGTGTGTTTTACAGCAGCTGCTGCATCAGGGGATGCCGCATTCGTCTTCCCTTCTCCTTTTAGCCAATGGGAGTCTGGGGTCGGGCTTAGGAGGAGAAGTGAAGCCAAATGCTGCGTCCCGAGGGCAGCGGTGGCTGTAATTCACTCAGCGCTGTTGATTCCCAGGGACAGGCAGCCAGCACATATATCACATACAACATTGCATGTATATTTAGAAGTGTTAGCCCCCCCTCCCCATGCAAAGTGTGATGAGCGCTGCAGTCCACTGACAGAAGCCGCTACTGATGGGAAGTGTTACAAAACTGGAAGGAAATGGAGAAGGGGGGAGGGGGCAGAGGTAAGAGGGTAAAAGGACATCAGAAATTCTGACAATTGTACAGAAAGCTGCAATAATAGGGTCTCGTATATGGTAAAAAGATTATGAAAAAAGAGGGGCAGAAGTCAAGAACAGCCAGAGGAAGAATTGTAAAAGAGTGAGTATGTATTGTCACATCACATATAGGTCAACTGGAGGAGCAGGGAGCGAGGGTGAGGGGGTGGCCTTATGTGAGAACCAAGGAGCACAGACCAGAGCAAATATGTGGCCTCTGTCATGGAGGTAATAGGTAATGTTCTCCACAGACACTATGGGATTTTAGGGCAGAGAAAGACTGAGGATAAGGATTCATCCAATTATGAGATATGAACCTGTTAGCAGTGACTAAGATGTGGGACGCCAATTTAGCTGAATGTTCAAAAGGTCAGGAGGAGGGTTACATAAGAGAAAAACACACAGATTTTTTTGGTATTGCGGATTCAAATAAGCTATTCAGTAGTGTATGGATTGCTGCCCAAAAGGACTCAAGCACAGGACATGTCCACTTGGGAACCGCAGTGGCCACAGTCTCTCCAACAGAGGGAAACATCTGAGAGTCTTGCTGGGGTGTAGTACCAGCGGTAGCGTAGTTTATAGGAGATTTCTTTAAAGGTGTGTGGAGATGGAACATTTAGCAATAGCTAATCTCATGTCCTCCCAGACTTCCTTGGAAGGCTAGAAATGTCTGTTTCCCAGGATGATTCATGGGGGTTTTGATCAGGGAGAACAGCATCAAGATGGATGCCATAAACCTAAGATATCATGCCTTTGGATGTGGGGCGATATCTAAAAAGGCGATCAAAAGGAGTGAGTTCGCAGAAAGTGTGATCTGTGCTACAGAGCATAAGAAGTGTCCTATGTAAAAATAATCAAGAGTTGAGGGTATGGGTGAAAGATTTCAGTTGGAGGGCTGGAAAGCCAAAGCCTGCATGAACTGAAATCAGCTGGGAATGTAAGGGATGCTGCGGCCTAGGGTTAGAGATCTGGGGAGTGTATACAGTTGGACTCAATATCAAGCCAAGATGAGGTCCCCAGAGGGAAATATGAGGAGGAAATTTGGGAAAAATGTGCAGCTAGGTAATAAAACTTGATATCATGGTGTTCTCTACTGCCACTAGAAATAGGCAGTGTTTGTGTGTGTGTGGAGGGGGTTCTACCATTCCAAATAAACCATGTGAGAGACTGCTGTACTTAATGGAGGAGGAAAAGGGGGGCTGCCACTGGGAGGGTAGTATCAGCATTTATAACTGCCATCAAGATTTATGTAAAAGCAGAAGCACAGGGTGGCCCAAAAGTAGGTATACCTTAATTATCTTCCATCGGTTACCAGAAATGTGGTTTACTATGATGGGATTTTTTTTCTTACAGCATACTTGTGCCCCACCATGTGCTATTCCTGTAATGTGTACCTCCACTGATTGCACACACTGCCAGCGGCAACCTACGTAGTGCACCACTAATGGATGCCTTGAATAGTTTGTCCGAGGACAGGGTGTACAACATGTGGATCTTTAAATGCAGGGTATATCATATGACTACAAAAGTGTCAGTTTTCCCATACATGCCTTCGGTCCTTCTATGGTTCACCTCCCCCAATGTAACCTTTGTAGTGTGATCAACATGGCTGCCTCATCTGGTACATTCGTGGATGGTATGAAAAATACGTGGACCTGACTGTTTTATTGGGACCCTACTCTGAGCATTAGGATGCTGTAATCACCCCATTTTTTTGTCATCTCTTCTGAGGGTAACCTATTCCACCCAGGGTAACCCTACGTAGTGTGCCCAAGATGGCTGCCTTAGCTGGTACCTTGTGAGGGTGGAATATACAACCCGTGGAAGTTATTACCCAAAATGCCTACACCAAGCCTGATTATGCTTATTTTGCGCTCTACGGTTTCCATGACACCCATAGAGTGGGAATAGAACCTTTGGTGAGCGTAGTGAGCGGCTTTGTTACCGGACATCTAACTGCTGGGACATCTAACTGCCGGGATCCAGGCGATGGCATTATGACCGGCAGTCTCCTGACCACAGGTCAAACATACCCAACGCGACCCTAACACTTGCAGCATCATTTATGGTAAAACACTAGTTTGAAGTAAACTAAAGACAAATTATAACTCAAGTTGCATTCGGCATAGTCAGTGGTCAGGATTCCGGCGTCGGTATACTGACGCCGGGATCCCGACTGCCGGCAATATAATTGTATCCCCTCAAGTTAGTGGTGACCAGATGTCTTACTTACAAATCTGTACAAATGACTCTGGGACACACTTTACTTTATACCTTCACTATGGTCTAATTTTATCAGTTATCTGTATCCCATGCCTATTGCAGCATAACATAAAATATGCCTATTGCAGCATAAAATTAAATATAAGGGAAGTACAGAAATAATATAGCCAAGTAAAATGGGAGTAGAGGACATTAATAATCATAGACAATAGACCATTCAAATGTTGCCATGACAAGGATATGAGTAGCTATCTTTGATGGGCCAAGAAAAGCAAGCCTCACCGGAGACTGACACATAAATTAAGATAAATTCAGTAAAATCATCAGTCAGACGTGTAAGAAGGAATGTATGCACTGAGCAGACACCCTCTGAGTTATAGGAAAGAAAACCTAGAATGGTACAGTAGCTCTACACCCGTGTCTGGAGTTTCCTGCATGTCCACCCCTATGTGATCCTACGGATTATTACTTGCAGAGAGAAAACATTTTTACATTTTAGAATGTAGACTCTATTGCACTAGATCATTTACTAAAACCATTTTATTCTGACTACATCCATATAAATGAATCGTTCAGTTCACTGAAAGAATTTTTATGCTGTAATAACTGCATTTGAACACAGTTCTCCAACTCTATGTTTACAAACCCATCCATCTTGCTAAAAGAGCTATTAAATCTACTAAGGCGGATTAATGTATATCCCACCTTGGATCAAAATCATGTGAGGTTAGTCTCTACATAACATAACACATTCTCGCTCATAGATCCAGTCACACGTGAAGCTCTGTGCAGAAGCCAAACATCCTAAAGACGCAGAGGACTAGGGCTACACTACAGCAATGCATGCAAAGTCTATACTGGTACCAAAAGGCATCTACTAGTTACAGATCATTTCATTTGACTTAGGGTAAAACTTACTAAGCGGCAGGTTAGGCCACGTTTTAAAACGGATAGACATTTCTGCAAATTGACGGAAGGTTCACGATCAAAGTGACTGAATTTATTAAAGTTTTCTATAGAGGATTTTTATTTTTTATTAAAAATAAAAAAAATAAAATGGCAAATTCCAACACTAGGCTTCTAAGCATAGGTAAGATAGTGGATCCTGTATGCCAGTGTATGCTGGCACTTGTGGCTCCTCAAGTACCAGTATGCCCTGGCAGCTATTTAACGGAGCTTGCAGGTACTTATAGGGTGCAAGTAAAGAACACCATTAATTCTATTCTTATACAATATTTATTAAGCTCACACTCATCGCACCAGAGGTATGGGAAATATCCCGCAGTTCTAACACAGAGCTGGTTCATCTAGGAGGGCATACTTTTTTCTTTTTTTTTTGCTGACTGAATTCCTCTAGGGATTCAAGCATGGTGATGGATGGCCTAGTAGGCACTTTGGCAAGTAGAAACCACACTACATGGACCCTCTACTAGAATTCCATAAGCCATGGCTGGTAAAGCCTAGTGCTGGTTAAGAGAAAATTTAGGGTGATCCCGTGCTCTAGGTCAACCTGATTTTCCACTGCCAGCCTAGGCTTAAAGGCATATTGCTGGTTATGTATTTACAGGGGGATTGGTTAAGGAAAAGTCTTAGAGAAGGCTGCATAGATCATAGGGATCTGTGCAGTTCTTCAGACCTCTAAGGGGCAACTCAGTTTTTTGGGCGATTTTTGCAGCAGGTTTCAAACTTGGTAGTTTGTGTCCTTCTAATGGAGTAAAATCTGGATGGATATTTGTGCTGTGAAAAGTGGGTTGTCTGCGGTTTCAGCCAGTTTTAAGCTTAGTTAATCTGAGGGATTGCAAAAACGCAATAGACAGCGGCAGTAAGGTGAATAGGGGAATGAGCCAAAGATTCTGAAGGATCAGCTGGTTAGTTAGGAAATGATCCAGGAAAGACCTGCATCATGAAGGCCTATGAAGTGAAGTGTGTGTACAGTAGGACAATAGTGTAATGGCTGTTATAATGTGCAGGGAAGTGAGGATCGCAGGAATAATGCAGAAAAAGCAGCAACAGAAGCCAGTGCAAAGAATGGGTCAGAACCCTTTATAGTTTCTTGCTCCTATGCAGCAAAATAGGTCACACACAGGTTTGTACTGTACATGTTGTGTCTAACTCACATCTTTAACAGAAATGCAGAGTTTAAAACACTTATTTAAAAATGAGAAAAGAATCGCCCCTAATCTTTATTCTCTGCATGGAGGCCTTGGCAGGATCCATTAGGCTAAACCCAAACATTTCAGGACTCATGGTGGGAGACAGAGAATACAAATTTGCGCTGTTCGCAGATGACCTACTAGCTATCGTATCGAACTCGGTGATATCTATTCCTAATCTGATGTCCGAATTAGATAGATATGGCTCCCTGTCGAATTTTAAAATTAACCTTTCTAAGTCAGTGGCGCTGACTGTATCAGTGCCCTCTCAAGCCCTTGACGACCTTAAACATTCTTTCCCCTTCCACTGGCATCCTTCTAGCTTCAAATACCGGGTGTAGTACGGCTGACCGGCGGTCTGCTGACCGCCGGTCAGCTTACCGACGCCGGGATCCCGGAAGCATACCGACGCCGGGATCGCGGCGGGGAGGGGCGAGTGCAGCAAGCCCCTTGCGGGCTCGCTGCGCTCGCCACGCTGCGGGCTCGGTGGCGACCGTTCTATTCCCACTCTGTGGGTGTCGTGGACACCCACGAGTGGAAATAGTCCCTGTTGGTCGGCATGCCGACCATCGGGACAGTGACCCGTCGGGCTAGTGGAGGAGGTCATGTGACTGTCGGTCAGCTGACCGGCGGTCACATGAATACCACCCCAAATACCTGGAGGTCACATTAAATAAGGACCTATCGCGCCTTTTTGATGAAAACTTTAAAAAACTACTGGCCACACTTCGCTCCGAGTTCCGGGACTGGGGTAACGGGAGATTATCCTGGTTGGGGAGACTCAGTGTTATTAAAATGAACGTTTTGCCTAGAGTCCTTTATCTCCTCCAGGTGCACCCAGTCTCCATTCCCAAAACTTGGTTCAGGGACCTACACAATTCAGTTAGAGATTTTGTTTGGGGCGACAAAAAGCCTAGTTTCCAACATGCCATACTCTTCCGTCGTAAACACATGGGTGGTCTTCAGCTACCGCATTTCTCACTGTACTATGATGCTGTTGTTCTCCATAGGATTATGGAATGGTCACGCTCACATGACACCAAACAATGGACACTCATTGAGGAGGCAGCTCTGCCTGCTCCCATTGCTTACTACCCATGGCGCTCAAAGATACCAATCATTGCACATCCTACCATTGGCCCTACACTCTCACGCTGGAATAGGCTCAGAGTTCTCACGTATATTTCTTCCAAATACTCTCCTCTGACTCCACTGTTTTACAATCCAGATTTCCCGCCGGGTGCCTCATGCCGGGGGTTTGACTCCTGGAAATTAATGGGGGTGGCGCGTGTTGGCCAGCTGGTGGAACGTGGACAGAGAGTCCCCTTCCCTTCGATGCAATCGAGGTGGAATCTCCCTCCATCAGAGATTTGGAAATACCTTCAGCTTAAACACTTTGCCTTGGGAAGTAATGTCCACCCAAGTCTGACTAGACCCTCAATGATTTTTGAGACTGTGCGCTCAGATCCATCTCGCCCGATACATTTTCTCTCAAAATGTTACAGATTTCTGATTGTGAACAAATTTCGAGATCTCTCTAAGTATACCAGAGACTGGGACCGTGACCTTCAGATTGATTTCTCAGAAGAAGATTGGGAAAAAAAGTTTCCAAACCACTTTTGTAAGTTCTTCTAGTTACTCAGTCCTCGAAACGCAATTTAAAGTTTTATCTCGGTGGTACAGGTGCCCTCTCACATTGGCTAAATGTTCCCTGATGTACAAGACACCTGCTGGAGATGTAAAAGTGAAACAGGATCCCCGATGCATATCTGGTGGGACTGTTCCATACTCCTTCCCTTTTGGGACGGAGTTATCGCAATCTCGAAATTGATTGTGGGTTCAGAGGTTCCCTCTGAGCCTGTCTTCTGGCTTCTCAACTTCATTACGTGCCCCCTGTCGACCTACAAAAATTAATTTACTAAAGTTTCTTAATAGCGCCGCCAAAGCGGTTATTCCGGTTCGCTGGCGTTCTACTGACCCACCCATTGTGAAGGAATGTGTTGCCAGACTGGACTGGTATATGTCCATGGAGGAATTGCGGGTAACACCAGATAATCATCGGAGATTTACGGCCATTTGGTCCCCTTGTTTGGAATTCAAGTCCTCACAAGCATACTCGACACTTGACTTGAACTTGAGCCTTTCACAATGACCTTATTGTTAATTGAAGCTAGGTGACGATTCTTTTGCTCTTTGGTCCGAGTGGACAATGGAAAGCCCACACTACCCTTACCCTCCCTTCCCTCTTTTTGGCTCTCTACCTCTTCTATCCGGCTTTCTTTCCTGTCCTTTTTTCTTTATATGTTCTTATGTTACGAAATGTCTTGTTTAGACAGTCTATTATTTAGCGATGTCTGGTTTGTCTGGGATTATGTCGTATTCATCTAGACATTTGAGTTTATATATGTGACTGTATTGACTATGTTTAACTGCAAGTGCCCACATCCATTGGATTGTATTTCCGTGTGATACCAGTCATAATGTGTGTGCTGTCTTCTTTATTCTGTTATAAATCAATAAACATTGGGGAAAAAAAAAATATATGAGAAAAGAAAATAAGGTTAGATTTTCTGTATCCATACCCATTTGCGCTTATACTAACCTGCATTCAAATTATATTTATGTATTTTATGTCAATCTCCATTTATTTCAATGGCCCAATCAACGCAGTGGGATTTTGCACTATGCCATTGCAATGATTTTGCCACAGACCTGGGACATCCCAGTGCTGGTAATTTTGTTTATTCACCCATATCAACATGGATTCAACAAATCTCAGTTTATGTGATCAAAACAGAAAGCCTCCAGGAATCTCCTTACCACCAATCACATCACAGCTACAATAGGAAACCACTTGTGATTGACTGAGGGGATAGGGGATGAATATGTTTTAATTAATAAATTGCTGAACAAGGGTTTACCAAGTTTTTATTTCAAATAAAGTTTATTCTAGTTTATTATAGCTATACTCTCAGTCAATGGTTGCTGTCAGCACCTTTCAGCGCTTATAGTTAGTGTTTTTCAGATGCAGTTTGCACTTATATTTTACTAACATCAGTTGATAACCAGTGACAAAAAAAAACAGATATGAGAACCAGCAGGGCCGTAACTAGATGTGTGCAGAGGGGCACCGCACATAGCGCTGCAGGGTAGGGGGCACTGTTAGCGGCATTTTGGCAATTATTTGTTTTATTTACGTTCACTTGCAGCTTCCACACTTTTTGAAGCCCAGCATCTCCTGACCTCCCGTCTCCTACCCTGACCCCTTCTGTCGTTAATACCTACACAACATTCATGAACTCAACTTGAGATTTCTGTTTTTCAGTCACACTGACCTTTGTTACATTTCAAGATGCTGACATACCTGGGATTCAAACCCATTGCCTGTGGCATTGCACTCAGACAATCTATTCATTGAGCTATCTGCCCTTGCATAGAAAGGTAGATAATTCTAAGCTAGAGAATTCTAACTATTTGAAGCTTACCTTTGTGAAAAAATGATCAGCATTGCGGATGAGCAGATTTTTGTAGTGTATGGCACCAAAAAGTCTACTTACAGCTCTGAGAACCAGAAAGCTTCTATTGTAGTGAACTGAGAAGAGTATCATGTAAGGGGCCAGCCTAGCTTTCAAACAGTACTTGATCCATGTCAGATGAAGCCTACAGCTCCCAACTGGTTACATATTATTAGAAATGTTAAACATATGCTTATTTGCCTACCAGAAATACAGCAGAAAAGTTAAAAGCAACATTTTGGAAACTACTATACAGGTTGAGTCTCCCTTATCCAAAATGCTTGGGACCAGAGGTACTTTGGATATCGGATTTTTCAGTATTTTGGAATAATTGCATACCATAATGAGATATTATGGTGATGGGACCTAAGTCTAAGCACAGAATGCATTTATGTTACATATACACCTTATACACACAGCCTGAAGGTCATTTTAGCCAATATTTTTTATAACTTTGTGCATTAAACAAAGTGTGTCTACATTCACACAATTCATTTATGTTTCATATACACCTTATACACACAGCCTGAAGGTCATTTAATACAATATTTTTAATAACTTTGTGTATTAAACAAAGTTTGTGTACATTGAGCCATCAAAAAACAAAGGTTTCACTATCTCACTCTCACTCAAAAAAGTCCGTATTTCGGAATATTCCGTATTTCGGAATATATGGATATGGGATACTCAACCTGTATAACCAATACAATTGGCCAGATGTAATAGCGCAGAGTTTGCCGGAGGTGCGGTATGCCGGCAGAACTTGGACGTTTTTTTAAAGGGGAAATAATTTACAAGGTATGGTTTTGCCTTGTAATTGATTGCCCCTTTAAAAAAAAGGTCCGAGTTTGGCCGGCATCCTGCACCTCATGCAAACTCGGCCGCTATTACATCTGGCCCAAAATATATGAACTAAAGGGCCCCATACACTAGTGAGATATTGCACGTTTTCGTGCAATTGCGACGAGTTCCTGAGATGGATAGCATGAAAAATAACAAATTGCATGTACTTTTCTTGCAATTGCGTGCTCCCGTGTGTCACCCATCGCAATCGCAGATCACACAGGCTGCACGTAATATTTATCACAATTGCATGGAAATAGGTGCACATCGCAGTGCTTTTGAACACTTGCGATCCGGTCGCATGTGATTCATCACAGCAGTCTCTAGACTGGCAGTTTGGACACTCCCACACACACCCCCAGCAGCGGAACGGGACAGCACACTGCTATTTGCAGTCCGTTTGGAAGAAGGAATCACAATCAGATTGCAAGTGAGTACCAGCACCTGCACCAATCACACTAGCTACAAAGTATTGCTTGTAAACACTGTCCACCACTGTTTAAATCACTGTACACTGCCCAGTTCCCCCAAAACCCCATAACATGTGCATCCTGTTTATGTGTCCCAGCTTCTCCTAAAGTGTTTATAGAACCTGTTGGTGCCCATCATCATTACCTACATTGTACCCCTATTGTGGACCATATTCCTAATGTTGTGCCAAAGTAATTAATGACACATTTATTTCCATCCAAACTTTATTTTTTAAAATTTTAACATTAACCATAAAACAACAAAATTTATACATAAAGTAATAAAACAATTTTTTTTTTGCCTGGCTCCTTTTTCTGCAGATATGTCTCTTGACAAAAATTTGGATTTCATCACTGGCTTCATAGAGCTGGTACAGTCCAAGGAATGCTTGTGGAAAGTCACGTCGAAGGACTACTCCAAACGCCTTTCCGCCAATGAGGAGCTTGTGGTAAATTCCATGGCAAGCTATTCTTTGCGGCAGCTGATTTGGAGTGGGTTAAAAAAAGATGGCACAACCTCCGCTCAGTCTACAAAAAAGAACAGAAAAAGCACGAGGATTCGAACCGGTCCGGGGCAGGAACTGACCAAATCTATACGCCTACATTATGGTATTACAGCCAGATGTCCTCCTCGATGAGGCAGACCCAACAAGGAGTGGATTTTCCTCCATCCCAGAGGAAAGTGAAACGGGTGAAGCTTCGCTGTCCGCATCTGTAAGTATTTAGTCATTGACACTTTAATTGCCCCCAATCCACCACACACGTGACTTTATTGCAGTCTCCTGCCTGCGCCATTAAAATAGGCCAGGTACTTCTCTCTCACCTGGTTTGCACGAGCAGTCTCCTTGGAGAGGAGAGGAGGTGCTTGCAGGGAAGGCATAGGTGAATCCTCCTCTTCCGGTGCTGCTGCCTTGACCATTGTCCTATGCTGGCTTGTTTGAGTGTTTTGAAAATTGAGGCCGTGTGTTGTTTCTCCTCTAGAAGCCAAGTTCATCTGGTTTGAGTCAAGTGTCTCATAAAAGGCAGTGTTTTTGGAGCCACCATCTGTGGGCCGGCCATTCTTACCAACATCAACAAAGAGAAACTCGTAGTTTGCATTTACCACTGCCTTCATAACGATGCTAAAGTACCCCTTGTAGTTTTAGTACATCGATCCGCTGTCGACATGTGTGTTAATGCGGATGTTTCCCATTGATGGCTCCAACACAATTAGGAAAATTCCACCTGTTTTCAAACTCTGCCAGTTGGCTTGCCACTCTTCAACACTTGCAGGGAACTAGGGAAAAAACTAAATTATAAAATTACCATATGTTAACAGTTTGTCTTTTTACCCCCCAGTTTTCAACTTTGGAGCCAGAAATGTCCAGCACCCCACACCTCTCTGCTTTGGTGGAACCAGAGGATACCACACAAACCCGCCAGCACATCAAACAAGTCCACCTGTGCCTTCTACCCCCCCGTCCACAATCTTCTCGCAAAAGAAGACAAAAGCACAAAAACACCCAGGAGGATGAGGAGGAAGCTGCTTGCTACCAGCAAATCAAGAGAGCGTTAACAAACCCTCCAAACCGTTTTACAGAGTTTGGAACATTCACAGCAAGGTGTACCCATGATGCCCCTCTAGACCAAGCTGAACATTATTAGCGACTGGCCCATGAGATGGTGTGTTTATGATGAGGAGAGGCCGTCTGAGTGATGACACGGTGATCGGTCACCATTTCACAGTCAGCTCAGATTATATGGCACCACCACAGCCTACCCCTCCCACCCAATCTCAGTCTATTCCTCCCACCCAACTCCAGCCTATTTCACACACCGTTTCAGCACCTCTTCCTTCCGCCAATGCCGAGCCTACTCCTCCACCCATCTTCCCTAGATCTTTTTTTACTGCTATGCTGGAGGGTAAGGATGATGCATTTTAGTTTTTTTGGGAAAAGTAATATGTTATATTCTTAATAAATATGGTGAGGTTTGGTGATATATGGTGCTTTGGCTGCAGAGTTTGGGGGGGGGGGGGGGGGGGGGGAGTAGGATACACACATGCTTCAAGTGAATAGTCGTGGGGCCGGGACCACTGACTCAGCACTTTACAGCAGGTGTATATTCTCTGGGTCCAATTTGCCTGGGGGGTTTATGTGTCAGCAGTCATTGTGGAGAAAGGGAGGGGGAGATTCCAGCTGTTCTGCATGATCCAGGGATGTTTTTACAAACCTGAACAACCTAGACCATACAGGGATGCTGTAATCTCTCTCTTCCGGGGTACCGCAATGACAGTAGACATATACACCCCACCATGCTGAAGACCCCACAACCCGGGGCGTATGGGGATGTGCAGTACTTTCTCCAAAATTGCTGGGATTAGTGCAGGGATCTGATACGGTGTGGCATAGGGGGCTCTGGCCGTTTCTGGCTTTGACCCAATCCCTGTACTATGATAGTTTGTTTATTTTATACTGTTTTTGTGTATTTATGGTTGTTGAAAGCCATGTTGGCTACAGTGCAAAAATGTCACATTGGCAATAAAATGCACTTTTTGACTTGTATGCTACTTTAGCAAAAAATTTACCACTTAAGCCATGTTGGCTACAGTGAAAATATATGCCATAATGGCATTTGTAATGCACTTTTTCAGATGTTTTTTTACTAATCAAGTAAACAAGTGTCTAAAAAAGGGGAGGTAGAGGACTGCTGCGCCTCAGAGAGCTGCAGTAGGGATACCAACAGATGATCACTCAATCACCCTGGAACACAATGCACAAGAAAATAAGGGATCCCTTCTGCGCTCATCCAACAACAATAAACAGTAACGCAATAAATGATAGGTTCCCAATGGATAAGTCTATGACTAAATTATAGTCTCTTTTAGTTCTTATACAAAGCGGAAGTGCTGGATGTAGGGAGACTCAATGCATACCGTACTCACAAGGAGTCGTGGTATGTCCCGCATGTAGAGGTGTCTTAAGTCGCTTGGTTCTTCTTTACCTTCTCCGAGGTGGAAAGTTCTTGTCCTCGTAGTTGGATGACCTTAAATGCAGAGATCTGACCCATCTGTGTCTGTCCTGTGCCGCTGTATGTACATCGGGTGACAGCAGCCCATGTGCCGGGGGGAGAGCATGAAAGGGCACGCTGACAGTAGGGAGAGAGCCGGGGCTGGCGGGCGACCTGCTGTCTGTCACCTGACGCCCTGTGTGTGCGGTAGCAGCGCCGGCACTGGAGGGAGCGCTGTGACACTGGCAGGAGAATGGGGAATTCCCACACCGGGAGCGGGGCCCGGTGTGGGAATTCCCCATTCTCCTGCCAGTGTCACAGCGCTCCCTCCAGTGCCGGCGCTGCTACCGCACACACAGGGCGTCAGGTGACAGACAGCAGGTCGCCCGCCAGCCCCGGCTCTCTCCCTACTGTCAGCGTGCCCTTTCATGCTCTCCCCCCGGCACATGGGCTGCTGTCACCCGATGTACATACAGCGGCACAGGACAGACACAGATGGGTCAGATCTCTGCATTTAAGGTCATCCAACTACGAGGACAAGAACTTTCCACCTCGGAGAAGGTAAAGAAGAACCAAGCGACTTAAGACACCTCTACATGCGGGACATACCACGACTCCTTGTGAGTACGGTATGCATTGAGTCTCCCTACATCCAGCACTTCCGCTTTGTATAAGAACTAAAAGAGACTATAATTTAGTCATAGACTTATCCATAAGTAAACAAGTGTGTTGTGTTGTTCTTTTACCTTAAAATACCGGTGATTTTGCAGAGGTGAGGGTCCCAAAATTTAGATCTTCCAGTGAACGGCCGGTAGCCAGATACCTCAAGGTAGCCGTCAGTCTCTCCTCAGGCGGAATGGCCCTCTGCATCTTAGTATCCTGCCTCTGAATATAGGGCGTCACCAGGGCCAGGAACTACTGGAATGTATCATCATCCATACGCAGGGGTTGTTCTCCTCTGGCTGCTGTTTATATATGCTAATTTTAGCCCACCCCATCAGATCCATCATATGTGAAATTGCAGGTTAAAAAAGGCCCATAAGATATATGGCATGAGATAGATAGCAGTGCGTTAGATTGCCTGAGATAAGTCACATGTAAAAATACACTAAAGTATGAAATCGCAATTCCAGGCCTCCCGGGAAGCTCCCGGCCAGATTGCAGGAAAATTGCATGGAAGTCATTGCTGAGATACATCTCCCTAGTGTATGGGGCCCTTTAAACATAAATAATCAAAAAGAAAAACCATGGGCTTCACTATTAAGTGCCTGCCAGGCTGGAGTCAGAAGGACCTCAGCACAATCAGCCACCTAGTGAGCACAGACTGTCCTAAACGGATGATCATGCACTTTCCACGAGTTATTTACTACGTAAACATAAAAATAATAATCCATATTACTTTTCATTAAATAGATATTGTGTTGCTCCTTGTTTATATAGTCATGTCCCCACAGGAAAATAAAATAAGTTTAAGTGAGGCAGCAAACTTACAATCCGGCCAACAGTATGCTTTAAGGGGAAAATGGCAAAGTGAATATGCAGGTAAAACTCCAACTTCTGCGCCAGGGGGTCACTGCTGCGCATCTCCTGAGGGACATGCTCCTCCCACTGTTCAAAAAAAGCTTTCCTGTCCCCATCTTCAAAAGCATGGAGGAGATCTTTCTGCAAGAAAAGAGAACGCATTATTGCCATCAACCTATATTTATGTAGCGGCAACATTACACAGCTCACTACAGAGAACGTTTCATCCCATCCGTATAAGCTCCAATGGAACTTCCTGTCTACACACACACACACACACACACACACACAGATAGTGCCAATTGGATAAGAACCCATGGCCCCATCTATGGGAGGCAGCAACGCTCATCTCTGCCACTGTGACCTGCAAGCCACTTATCCCATATTAAAAGTCAGGTATATGAAAGGAAAACCAAGTCCTGAGATCTACCTTTTTATAGTTATTTTTTAGTAAAATAAAAAAATATATGTTTATTTACTGTAAGGTCGACAGTTTTGCAAAAAAAAAAAAATTTCAACTAGAAAAAAACAAAATTGAGAGGAGCATTGAGGATATTGCTAACCACATTTTTACATTGTCCGGTCATTTGGATTGTGTTTTGAGCACAATTAGAGCGGTCTGGCAGCACTGATGGTGATGGTCATTTACCAATTAGTGTTCCAGACAGGGGCGAGCTATGTGAAATTTACCTCCCAATACCACCAACACCTAGGCCCAAGGTTCTTATATTTTGCAAAACAATTTCTAAGTCTAATTGATCATACACATCCTATCGTCCATACAGTATGTCGGTATATGTGCCAAAATCTCCTAAGGACTGATGGGCAGATGCTGCAGTGTTCCTCTAATCTGCTGGAAGAGATGATATGTTGTATTAGTTTGTTTTTGTGGCGGGATGACAAGGAGACAAGAACCGGGAATAAAAAATTATTGACGAGAAAGGGCCATAAAACATGGTGTACTATTGGGATTATGAGGTCCTTAATGTCTCTCCAAAGCTGAGAATTTGGGAAACTCCCACCAGACATTGACGAATAACCAATGCAATACAGGTTGAGTCTCCCTTATCCAAAATGCTTGGGACAAGAGGTATTTTGGATATGGGATTTTTCCGTATTTTGGAATAATTGCATACCATAATGAGATATCATGGTGATGGGACCTAAGTCTAAGCACAGAATGTATTTATGTTACATATGCACCTTATACACACAGCCTGAAGGTCATTTTAGACAATATTTTTTATAACTTTGTGCATTAGACAAAGTGTGTCTACATTCACACAATTCATTTATGTTTCATATACACCTTATACACACAGTCTGGATGTCATTTAATACAATATTTTTAATAACTTTGTGTATTAAACAAAGTTTGTGTACATTGAGCCATCAAAAAACAAAGGTTTCACTATCTCACTCTCGCTTAAAAAAGTCCGTATTTCGGAATATTCCGTATTTCGGAATATTTGGATATGGGATACTCAACCTGTATCAGTATCTGGTACTGGAATACATTTTATGCAGTTTAGTGGGAACATGGAAACAATACATTAAATGCAATGTTTTTCATATGTGATGTATGATCTCTCCTCATCTAGGGACTTATTAATATCCATTTCTCACATCAGTTCATGTGGTTCTTTCACTGAAGCATTTGTGATGGATTAGGACATATTTGTGGCTAGGAGACCAGTTGGCAGCATATTCATTAACCAAAATTCTGAGTGGATTACTGGGCATTAGATGCTCGAGCTATGGAAATGCCTAAGCTATGGGAACTCCGTTGCATTTACTGGGAAAGCTATGCCACAAGACAGTATTTTTTTAAAATAGGGAATGGGTAATCAGTCTCTTATGGTAGAGTGCTGCAGTATCTGGATCCTCATTTTAGGGAGCTTCTCTGCACATTATATATATATATATATATATATATATATATATATATATATATGTAATATGGAAAATGTATTAAATATGTGCTAGGAGAGGGGGATGTGTAGAGTTTGAGATAAAAACCTAGAAAACAGAAACCCATTAATTATAACTGCATCCATTCCATCCATGGTAGTGAGATAACTAGTAAAAGAAAATGAGTTTGTCTGTAGACACGGACGTGTAACAATATATATTTGTCCAATATGGCCAAGTTTGTAACATGAAGTGATGTGTTACAATGTATTCTGATGGCTAAAGCTGATTAGTACGAAGAAACAAGAAAATAGATTTAATAAAAGCACTGACAAGCCAGAATTTGCATGACTAGAAGATCTAAGTATTCAGGACCTAGTTCAGAGATGTTTGCAAACCCGATGGTTTACGTACTGTACATCTGCAGTGGTGTGAGACCTGCGTATGTGTAGATCTTGTAGAAACAAGAGAGCAGGTGCACCATAAACCATTAGAATTATAATAAATGTAATAATTATACATCATACCAGGTTTCTGGCATAAAATTGGCCAGTATATTATGAGCCTGCCAACCAATTGTCAAGGTAACCTAATCGGGCAGGTCCTTAACATTATAGGGGTTTGCCTCTGGGGCGCAGGGCACCCCAGCCAAACCTCCCCAGCGCACCACACAAAGGATAGCCAGTGAAGGGATTAGAGGATGGGTGTTATGTGGCTAGAACGGGGCTGGTTGGTTAATAGCCTGGCAGCTGTGTTTTGCACCATCTGTAAGTGGTGCAATTCTTTTGCTGGGAGACCAAGGTAGAGGGCATTACAGTAGTCTAATCGAGATGATACAAATGCATGTATGACTTTCGGCAGATCATCTGAGGGAATTAAGTGATTGATTCTGGCTATGTTCCTCAGGTGAAAGAATGAGGATGTGATTGTGGCTGATATCTGATGTTTAAGTGTCAAGCCACCATACAGGACAACGCCAAGATTCCGCACACGATCAGTGGTTTGTAATTCTGAATTCCAGAGTGTAAGTCCAGTTGGTTGGCTATGCTGCAGTCTTGTCCTTTGATGTTGGGGTCCTATCATAAGGACCTCTGTTTTATCCGCCAACTGGCCCTCATCCACTCCTGGAGCTCAGCTAGACAGACATTCAGGGTTGCTATTGGGTTATCAGTGCCCGAAGGAAAGGACAAGTAGAGTTGTGTATCATCTGCATAGCAGTGGTAGATCAGGCTATGGCGCCTGATTATTTCACACAGAGGGAGCATGTATACTGCATAAAGCATGGGAGATAGTATAGAACCTTGTGGGACACCACATGGCAATGGCACTGATGGTGTTGAGTATACTCCAGACGATACTCTCTGTGACCTGCCTGTGAGAAATTATTTGAACCAGCTTAGGACTGTGCCATCCAGTGCACAAAAATGTAAATATATCAGTCGCTCAATCAGGAGCCCATGATCCACGGTATCAAATGCTGCAGAGAGATCCAGAAGGATTAATATTGAACAGTTACCTCTGTCTCTTGCCATCAGAAGATCAGTTAACACACACACACCACGGCTGTTTCAGTGCCATGTCTTCTCCTGAATCCTGATTGGAATGGATCATAAATATCATGGGTTGTCAGACGGGTTTCCAATTGATTTGCAACCACTTTTTCAATAACCTTTCCTACAAAAAGGAAGGTTTGATACCGGTCTGTAGTTGGTTATGCAGTAGGGATCTAAATTAGGTTTTTTTAAGAAGAGGTCTAACAATTATTTCCTTTAGCGGTCCAGGAAAAATGCCTGTCTGCAAAGAGCATTGAACAATTTTGTAAAGACAGGACCAATTATATCCATACAACTTATTAGAAGCATGGTTGAGGTCAGGTCCAGATCACAAGTGGTGGGACGCAAAATCCAAGCAATTTCAGCAGTGTCCTTGACATCCACTGGGTCAAAGCTGGTCCATGAAGGCAGGTGGCTTATATTGGCAGGCTTTGTAATTTGGCACTGTGGAGATTCCAGCCCGGATGGTGGATATTTTATCTGCAAAGAAAACTGCAAACTTGCTGCATCTTGTCTGGGAGAGGGTTTCATCAGTCTGCAGGCATGCTGGCTTGCAAAGCATCTCCACTGTGCGGAAAAGTTGAGCTGGCCTATTGTTTGCTGCTGTGATCTCATTTGACAGGAACTGTGCTTTCTTACGAGTGATTGTCGATTGATATTCTTCGTTATGCTTTATTAGTTTTATTTTGTCATCCACTAGGTTAGTCTTCCTCCATCGTCTTTCCAGTCTACGCCCCCTTTTCTTGAGCTCACTAACACTGTTGTCGAACCATGGAGCTTGACGTTGTGGTTTACGAGGTCTTAAACACACAGGGGCGATAATATCAATTGCAGCCATAACATCCCTATTATAATAACGGACTAGGGAACAGGGATCTTCACAGGCACCCAGTATAGCAGAGAGATCCAGATTTGCTGCAAGAGCCTGGGGAGTCATACCCCTCCTTGGACGATACCTGGTCAACTCCACGGGCAGAGATCTTAATTGAGGGGTTGCAACTGAGAACCAGAGGGAGTAGTGGTCTGACCAGATGACTGGGTTTATTTTTAGGTCAGTGACTTCTACTCCAATCTGAAAGACAAGGTCGAGAGTGTGACCACTTTTATGTGTGGCAGAGGGAATGACCTGTGTGAAGCCCAGACCATTCATTGTGCACAGGAGGTCTTGGCCAAGGCGTGAGAGCTCATCATCCACCCATGCATTGAAATCCCTGAGGATGAGCCATCTTTGATGTTCCAGAACCAGGCCAGCAACAGTGTCTGCAATTTCTTGTAGAAATATCTTTCCATCTCCAGGGGGCTGGTAAAATGAGAAGTACTCTGAGACCTAATCCTGGCGAACTCCGGGCAGCAATACACTCAAATGAGCAAGTCATTTCAATAGGGTAGACCATAAGTTTAAGTTCTTTTTTGAAGCAGATAGCCACCCCGCCACCCCTGCGGTCCAGTCTTGGGTTGTGGATGACAGTAGTTTGTTGGAACCACAGCCTCCAATATAGGTGCTGCATTTTCATCTAGCCAGGTCTCTGTAATACAGGCTAGATCTGCAGATTTAATAAGGTCAGCAATTGTTGCAGTCTTGTTTCTTATAGATCTGGCATTACAAAGGACTGACCTGATTGGGCATACCAGAAGGCCTTCAGTTTTCTTTATGTTAAGTATAGGAGCTCTGGGTATGGGGGTCACAAAGCGAGAGTTGACAGTTCTGTTCTTCCAAGCACAGGGCCGTCTTTTGGGTATCCCTTTTATTTGATTGTTCTTTGAATCTGGAAGTGAGCAGGTGGGCAAAGGACTTAAGTCGTTACCGTGTAAAAAAAAATTTCCAGCCTGCTCGCTTTCCACGAACGCGCCTGTGTTTTTTGTTATTTTTCCTTTATGAAAAAATGGCAATGGATTGGAGAATAGAAGCCTGTGACGGTGTAATAGGAACTGCAGTACATGGTGGGCGGAGTGAAAGAATGAAGCTGGAAAA
Source organism: Pseudophryne corroboree (assembly GCF_028390025.1). Taxonomy (NCBI): domain Eukaryota; kingdom Metazoa; phylum Chordata; class Amphibia; order Anura; family Myobatrachidae; genus Pseudophryne; species Pseudophryne corroboree. Next base: position 367,208,252 of record NC_086447.1, read on the forward strand.
ATACATTGGGTCATCAATGACAGATTACTATAAGTATGACCTGCATATGATAATGAGAGAGGGAGAGAAAATAAGATTTTACTTACCGGTAAATCTATTTCTCGTAGTCCGTAGTGGATGCTGGGGACTCCGTAAGGACCATGGGGAATAGACGGGCTCCGCAGGAGACAGGGCACTTTAAGAAAGAATTTGGATTCTGGTGTGTTCTGGCTCCTCCCTCTATGTCCCTCCTTCAGATCTCAGTTAGAGAAACTGTGCCCGGAAGAGCTGACAGTACAAGGAAAGGATTTTGGAATCCAGGGCAAGACTCATACCAGTCACACCAATCATACCGTATCACTCGTGATAAATTTACCCAGTTAACAGTATGAACAACAACGGAGCATCAGATCAACCCTGATGCAACCAAACATAACCCTTATTTAAGCAATAACTATATACAAGCATTGCAGAAGAAGTCCGCACTTGGGACAGGCGCCCAGCATCCACTACGGACTACGAGAAATAGATTTACCGGTAAGTAAAATCTTATTTTCTCTAAAGTCCTAGTGGATGCTGGGGACTCCGTAAGGACCATGGGGATTATACCAAAGCTCCCAAACGGACGGGAGAGTGCGGATGACTCTGCAGCACCGAATGAGCAAACACAAGGTCCTCCTCAGCCAGGGTATCAAACTTGTAGAACTTTGCAAAAGTGTTTGAACCTGACCAAGTAGCCGATCGGCAAAGCTGTAATGCCGAGACCCCTCGGGCAGCCGCCCAAGAAGAACCCACCTTCCTTGTGGAGTGGGCTTTTAATGATTTTGGAAGCGGCAATCCAGCCGCAGAATGAGCCTGCTGAATCGTGTTACAGATCCACCGAGCAATAGTTTGCTTTGAAGCAGGAGCACCCAGCTTGTTGGGTGCATACAGGATAAAGAGCGACTCAGTTTTCCTGACTCTAGCCGTTCTGGCTACATAAACCTTCAAAGCCCTGACCACATCTAGTAACTCGGAATCCTCCAAGTCACGAGTAGCCACAGGCACCACAATAGGTTGGTTCATATGAAAAGATGACACCACTTTTGGCAGAAATTGTGGACGGGTCCGCAATTCTGCCCTGTCCATATGGAAAACCAGATAGGGGCTTTTATGTGACAAAGTCGCTAATTCTGACATACGCCTAGCCAAAGCCAAGGCTAATAGCATGACCACCTTCCACGTGAGATATTTTAACTCCACCGTTTTGAGTGGCTCAAACCAGTGTGACTTCAGGAAACTCAACACCACGTTAAGATCCCAAGGTGCCACTGGAGGCACAAAAGGGGGCTGAATATGCAGCACTCCCTTTACAAACGTCTGAACTTCAGGAAGAGAAGCCAGTTCTTTTTGAAAGAAAATGGATAGGGCTGAAATCTGGACCTTAATGGAACCCAATTTCATGCCCAAAGTAACTCCCGACTGTAGGAAGTGAAGGAAACGGCCCAGCTGGAATTCCTCCGTAGGGGCATTCCTGGCCTCACACCAAGCAACATATTTTCGCCATATACGGTGATAATGTTTAGCCGTCACGTCCTTCCTAGCCTTTATCAGCGTAGGAATAACCTCATCCGGAATGCCTTTTTCTGCTAGGATCCGGCGTTCAACCGCCATGCTGTCAAACGCAGCCGCGGTAAGTCTTAGAACAGACAGGGCCCCTGTTGCAACAAGTCCTGTCTTAGAGGCAGAGGCCACGGGTCCTCTGTGAGCATTTCTTGCAGATCTGGATACCAAGTCCTTCTTGGCCAATCCGGAACAATGAGTATTGTTCTCACTCCTCTTTTTCTTATGATTCTCAGCACCTTGGGTATGAGAGGAAGAGGAGGGAATACATAGACCGACTGGAACACCCACGGTGTCACTAGTGTGTCTACAGCTATCGCCTGAGGGTCTCTTGACCTGGTGCAATACCTCTGTAGCTTTTTGTTGAGGCAGGATGCCATCATGGCCACCTGTGGCAGTTCCCACCGACTTGCAATCTACGTGAAGACTTCTTGATGAAGTCCCCACTCTCCCGGGTGGAGGTCGTGCCTGCTGAGGAAGTCTGCTTCCCAGTTGTCCACTCCCGGAATGAACACTGCTGACAGTGCTCTTACGTGATTCTCCGCCCAGCGAAGAATTCTGGTGGCTTCCGCCATCGCCACCCTGCTCCTTGTGCCGCCTTGGCGGTTTACATGAGCCACTGCGGTGATGTTGTCTGACTGAATCAGAACCGGTTGGTCGCGAAGCAGGGTCTCCGCTTGACGTAGGGCATTGTATATGGCCCTTAGTTCCAGGATATTGATGTAAAGGCAAGTCTCCTGACTTGACCACAGACCTTGGAAGTTTTTTCCCTGTGTGACTGCCTCCCACCCTCGGAGGCTTGCATCCGTGGTCACCAGGACCCAGTCCTGAATGCCGAATCTGCGGCCCTCGAGAAGGTGAGCACTCTGCAGCCACCACAGGAGCGACACCCTAGCCCTGGGGGATAGGGTGATCAGCCGATGCATCTGTAGATGCGATCCGGACCACTTGTCCAACAGATCCCATTGAAAGGATCCTCGCATGGAACCTGCCGAATGGAATGGCTTCGTATGATGCCACCATCTTTCCCAGGACTCGCGTGCAGTGATGCACCGACACCTGTTTTGGTTTTAATAGGTCTCTGACCAGTGTCATGAGCTCCTGAGCCTTCTCCATCGGGAGATAAACCCTCTTCTGGTCTGTGTCCAGAATCATGCCCAGGAAGGGCAGACGAGTCGTAGGAATCAGCTGCGACTTTGGTATATTTAGAATCCAGCCATGCTGTTGTAACACCTCCCGAGATCGTGCTACGCTGATCAGCAACTGCTCTCTGGACCTCGCCTTTATGAGGAGATCGTCCAAGTATGGGATAATTGTGACCCCTTGCTTCCGCAGGAGCACCATCATCTCCGCCATTACCTTGGTAAATATTCTCGGTACCGTGGAGAGCCCAAAACGGCAACGTCTGGAATTGGTAATGCCAATCCTGTACCACAAATCTGAGGTACGCCTGATGAGGTGGATAAATAGGGACATGAAGGTAAGCATCCTTTATGTCCAGAGACACCATAAAATCCCCCCCTTCCAGGCTTGCGATGACCGCTCTGAGCGATTCCATCTTGAACTTGAACCTTTTCAGGTATATGTTCATGGATTTTAAATTCAATATGGGTCTGACCGAACCGTCCGGTTTCGGTACCACAAACATGGTCGAATAGTAACCCCTTCCCTGTTGAAGGAGGGGAACCTTGACCACCACCTGCTGAAGATACAATCCTGTGTACGATCCCTCTGGAGCTAATGGTGTCTAGTAGCCTAAGAAGCAGGACCTATCTTCAGTGAGTAGGGCTGCTTCTCTCCCCTCAGTCCCACGTAGCAGAGAGCCTGTTGCCAGCAGATCTCTCTGAAAATAAAAAACCTAACAAAATACTTTCTTCCTAGCAAGCTCAGGAGAGCCCACTAAGTAGCACCCAGCTCGTCCGGGCACAGATTCAAATTGAGGTCTGGAGTAGGGACATAGAGGGAGGAGCCAGAACACACCAGAATACAAATTCTTTCTTAAAGTGCACTGTCTCCTGCGGAGCCCGTCTATTCCCCATGGTCCTTACGGAGTCCCCAGCATCCACTAGGACGTTAGAGAAAATAAGAATTTACTCACCGGTAATTCTATTTCTCGTAGTCCGTAGTGGATGCTGGGGCTCCGTAAGGACCATGGGGAATAGCGGCTCCGCAGGAGACTGGGTACAACTAAAAGAAAGCTTTTAGACTACTGGTGTGCACTGGCTCCTCCCACTATGACCCTCCTCCAGACTTCAGTTAGGGTACTGTGCCCGGAAGAGCTGACACAATAAGGAAGGATTTTGAATCCCGGGTAAGACTCATACCAGCCACACCAATCACACCGTATAACTCGTGATACAATACCCAGTTAACAGTATGATAACAACTGAGCCTCTCAACAGATGGCTCAACAATAACCCTTTAGTTAAACAATAACTATATACAAGTATTGCAGACAATCCGCACTTGGGATGGGCGCCCAGCATCCACTACGGACTACGAGAAATAGAATTACCGGTGAGTAAATTCTTATTTTCTCTGACGTCCTTAGTGGATGCTGGGACTCCGTAAGGACCATGGGGATTATACCAAAGCTCCCAAACGGGCGGGAGAGTGCGGATGACTCTGCAGCACCGAATGGGCAAACTCTAGGTCCTCCTCAGCCAGGGTGTCAAACTTGTAGAATTTAGCAAATGTGTTTGACCCCGACCAAGTAGCTGCTCGGCAAAGTTGTAGCGCCGAGACCCCTCGGGCAGCCGCCCAAGAAGAGCCCACCTTCCTCGTGGAATGGGCTTTTACTGATTTAGTATGCGGCAGTCCAGCCGCAGAATGTGCAAGCTGAATCGTACTACAGATCCAGCGAGCAATAGTCTGCTTTGAAGCAGGTGCACCCAACTTGTTTGGCGCATACAGGATAAATAGCGAGTCAGTCTTTCTGACTCCAGCTGTCCTGGAAACATAAATTTTCAGGGCCCTGACTACGTCCAACAACTTGGAAGCCTCCAAGTCTTTAGTAGCCGCAGGCACCACGATAGGTTGGTTCAGATGAAAGGCTGATACCACCTTAGGGAGAAATTGGGGACGAGTCCTCAATTCTGCCCTATCCATATGGAAAATCAGATAAGGGCTTTTACATGACAAAGCCGCCAATTCTGATACACGCCTGGCCGAAGCCAAGGCCAACAACATGACCACTTTCCACGTGAGATACTTCAATTCCACGGATTTAAGTGGCTCAAACCAATGTGACTTTAGGAAATCCAACACCACGTTGAGATCCCAAGGTGCCACTGGAGGCACAAAAGGGGGCTGAATATGCAGCACTCCCTTAACAAAAGTTTGAACTTCAGGTAGTGAAGCCAGTTCTCTCTGGAAGAAAATCGATAGAGCCGAAATCTGGACCTTAATGGAACCCAATTTAAGGCCCATAGTCACCCCTGACTGTAGGAAGTGCAGGAAACGGCCCAGCTGAAATTCCTCCGTTGGGGCCTTCCTGGCCTCACACCACGCAACATATTTTCGCCATATGCGGTGATAATGGTTTGCGGTAACTTCTTTCCTAGCTTTAATCAGCGTAGGAATGACTTCCTCCGGAATGCCCTTTTCCTTCAGGATCCGGTGTTCAACCGCCATGTCGTCAAACGCAGCCGCGGTAAGTCTTGGAACAGACAGGTCCTGTCTGAGCGGCAGAGGCCATGGGTCCTCTGAAATCATTTCTTGAAGTTCCTGGTACCAAGCTCTTCTTGGCCAATCCGGAACAATGAGTATAGTTCTTACTCCTCTTCTCCTTATTATCCTCAGTACCTTTGGTATGAGAGGAAGAGGAGGGAACACATAAACCGACCGGTACACCCACGGTGTCACTAGAGCGTCCACAGCTATCGCCTGCGGGTCCCTTGACCTGGCGCAATATCTTTCTAGCTTTTTGTTTAGGCGGGACGCCATAATGTCCACCTGTGGCCTCTCCCAACGGTTTACAATCAATTGGAAGACTTCTGGATGAAGTCCCCACTCTCCCGGGTGGAGGTCGTGCCTGCTGAGGAAGTCTGCTTCCCAGTTGTCCACTCCCGGAATGAACACTGCTGACAGTGCTAACACGTGATTTTCCGCCCATCGGAGAATCCTTGTGGCTTCTGCCATCGCCGTCCTGCTTCTCGTGCCACCCTGTCGGTTTACATGGGCGACCGCCGTGATGTTGTCTGACTGGATCAGTACCGGCTGGTTTTGAAGCAGGGGTTTAGTCTGACTTAGGGCATTGTAAATGGCCCTCAGTTCCAGAATATTTATGTGCAGGGAAGTCTCCTGACTTGACCATAGTCCTTGGAAGTTTCTTCCCTGTGTGTGCCTCCCAGCCTCGAAGGCTGGCATCCGTGGTCACCAGGACCCAGTCCTGTATGCCGAATCTGCGGCCCTCTTGAAGATGAGCACTCTGCAGCCACCACAGCAGAGACACCCTGGTCCTTGGAGACAGGGTTATCAGTCGATGCATCTGAAGATGCGATCCGGACCACTTGTCCAACAGGTCCCACTGAAAGGTTCTTGCATGAAACCTGCCGAATGGAATTGCTTCGTAGGAAGCTACCATCTTTCCCAGGATCCGCGTGCAGTGATGCACCGACACCTGTTTTGGTTTTAGGAGGCCTCTGACCAGAGATGACAGCTCCTTGGCCTTCTCCTCCGGGAGAAACACTTTTTTCTGTTCTGTGTCCAGAACCATCCCCAGGAACAGTAGACGTGTCGTAGGGACCAGCTGTGACTTTGGAATATTTAGAATCCAGCCGTGCTGTTGTAGCACCTCCCGAGATAGTGCTACCCCGACCAACAACTGCTCCCTGGACCTCGCCTTTATCAGGAGATCGTCCAAGTACGGGATAATTAAAACTCCCTTCTTTAGAAGGAGTATCATCATTTCGTCCATTACCTTGGTAAAGACCCTCGGAGTCGTGGATAGACCGAACGGCAACGTCTGGAATTGGTAATGACAATCCTGTACCACAAATCTGAGGTACTCCTGGTGAGGATGGTAAATGGGGACATGCAGGTAAGCATCCTTGATGTCCAGTGATACCATGTAATCCCCCTCGTCCAGGCTTGCAATAACCACCCTGAGCGATTCCATCTTGAACTTGAATTTTTTTATATATGTGTTCAAGGATTTCAAATTTAAAATGGGTCTCACCAAACCGTCCGGTTTCGGTACCACAAACATTGTGGAATAGTAACCCCTTCCTTGTTGAAGTAGGGGCACCTTTACTATCACCTGCTGGGAATACAGCTTGTGAATTGCCTCTATCACTGCCTCCCTGCCTGAGGGAGTTGTTGGCAAGGCAGATTTGAGGAAACGGCGGGGGGGAGACGTCTCGAATTCCAGCTTGTACCCCTGAGATACTACTTGAAAGATCCAGGGATCCACCCGTGAGCGAGCCCACTGATCGCTGACATTTTTGAGACGGGCCCCCACCGTACCTGGCTCCGCCTGTGGAGCCCCAGCGTCATGCTGTGGACTTAGAGGAAGCGGGGGAGGACTTTTGCTCCTGGGAACTGGCTGTATGCTGCAGCTTTTTCCCTCTACCTCTGCCTCTGGGCAGAAAGGACGCACCTTTAACCCGCTTGCCCTTATGGGGCCGAAAGGACTGTACCTGATAATACGGTGCTTTCTTTGGCTGTGAGGGAACATGGGGTAAAAATGCAGACTTCCCAGCAGTTGCTGTGGAAACTAGGTCCGAGAGACCATCCCCGAACAACTCCTCACCTTTATAAGGCAAAACTTCCATGTGCCTTTTTGAGTCTGCATCACCTGTCCACTGCCGAGTCCATAACCCTCTCCTGGCAGAAATGGACATTGCACTTATTTTAGATGCCAGCCGGCAAATATCCCTCTGTGCATCTCTCATGTATAAGACTGCGCCTTTAATATGCTCTACGGTTAGCAATATAGTGTCCCTGTCTAGGGTATCAATATTTTCAGACAGGGAATCTGACCACGCAGCTGCAGCACTGCACATCCATGCTGAAGCAATAGCTGGTCTCAGTATAATACCTGTGTGTGTGTGTATATACAGACTTCAGGATAGCCTCCTGCTTTCTATCAGCAGATTCCTTTAGGGCGGCCGTATCCGGAGACGGTAGTGCCACCTTCTTTGACAAGCGTGTGAGCGCTTTATCCACCCTAGGGGATGTTTCCCAACGTGACCTATCCTCTGGCGGGAAGGGGTACGTCATTAGTAACCTTTTAGAAATTACTAGTTTCTTATCGGGGGAAGCCCACGCTTCTTCACACACTTCATTTAACTCCTCAGATGGAGGAAAAACTACTGGTAGTTTTTTCTCTCCAAACATAATACCCTTTTTTGTGGTACCGGGGGTAACATCAGAAATGTGCAACACATTTTCTCTAACGTCCTAAGTGGATGCTGGGACTCCGTAAGGACCATGGGGATTAGCGGCTCCGCAGGAGACTGGGCACAACTACAAAGAAAGCTTTTAGACTACTGGTGTGCACTGGCTCCTCCCACTAAGACCCTCCTCCAGACCTCAGTTAGATTCTTGTGCCCGGTCGAGCTGGATGCACACTAGGGGCTCTCCTGAGCACCTAGAAAGAAAGTATATTTAAGTTTTTTATTTTCAGTGAGATCTGCTGGCAACAGACTCACTGCAGCGAGGGACTAAGGGGAGAAGAAGCGAACCTACCTAACAGGTGGTAGTTTGGGCTTCTTAGGCTACTGGACACCATTAGCTCCAGAGGGATCGACCGCAGGACCCGACCTTGGTGTTCGTTCCCGGAGCCGCGCCGCCGTCCCCCTTACAGAGCCAGAAGCACGAAGAAGGTCCGGAAAATCGGCGGCAGAAGACTTCAGTCTTCACCAAGGTAGCGCACAGCACTGCAGCTGTGCGCCATTGCTCCTCATGTACACCTCATACTTCGGTCACTGAAGGGTGCAGGGCGCTGGGGAAAGGGGGGGCGCCCTGAGGGCAATAGATAACACCTTGGCTGGCAAAATATACATCATATATAGTCCCAGAGGCTATATAGATGTAAAATTACCCCTGCCAGTATCACAGAAAAAGCGGGAGAAAGTCAGCCGAAAAGGAGGCGGGGCTTCTCCCTCAGCACACTGGCGCCATTTTTCCCTCACAGTTCCGCTGGAAGGAAGCTCCCTGGCGCTCCCCTGCAGTCTGAGAAAACTACAGAAGGGTAAAAAAGAGAGGGGGGGCACTAAATTTAGGCGCAGTATAGATATATATATATATATGTAATATATATAAAAAAGCAGCTATAGGGAAAACACTCATTGATAGTGGGATCCCTGTGTTATATAGCGCTCTGGTGTGTGCTGGCATACTCTCTCTCTGTCTCCCCAAAGGGCTTTGTGGGGTCCTGTCCTCTGTCAGAGCATTCCCTGTGTGTTTGCGGTGTGTCGGTACGGCTGTGTCGACATGTTTGATGAGGAGGCTTATGTGGAGGCGGAGCAGATGCCTGTAAATGTGATGTCACCCCATGCGGGGTCGACACCTGAGTGGATGGTGCTGTGGAAGGAATTACGTGATAGTGTCGACTCCTTACATAAAAGGTTTGTGCCTGCCCAGGCGTCTCAAAAACCATCAGGGGCTCTAAAACGCCCGCTACCTCAGATGGTTGACACAGATGTCGACACGGATACTGACTCCAGTGTCGACGACGAAGAGACTAATGTAACTTCCAGTAGGGCCACACGTTACATGATTGAGGCAATGAAAAATGTGTTGCACATTTCTGATGTTACCCCCGGTACCACAAAAAAGGGTATAATGTTTGGAGAGAAAAAACTACCAGTAGCTTTTCCTCCATCTGAAGAGTTAAATGAAGTGTGTGAAGAAGCGTGGGCTTCCCCTGATAAAAAGATGGTAATTTCTAAGAGGTTACTAATGGCGTACCCTTTCACGCCAGAGGATAGGTCACGCTGGGAAACATCCCCTAGGGTGGATAAAGCGCTCACACGCTTGTCGAAGAAGGTGGCACTACCGTCTCCGGATACGGCCGCCCTGAAGGAATCTGCTGATAGAAAGCAGGAGGCTATCCTGAAATTTATATATACACACACAGGTGTGATACTGAGACCGGCTATAGCTTTAGCCTGGATGTGCAGCGCTGCTGCTGCGTGGTCAGATTCCCTGTCAGAAAATATAGATACACTAGACAGGGACACTATTTTGCTGAACGTAGAGCATATAAAAGACGCACTTTTATACATGAGGGATGCACAGAGGGATATTTGCCGGCTGGCATCCAAAATTAGTGCAATGTCCATTTCTGCCAGGAGAGGGTTATGGACTCGGCAGTGGACAGGTGATGCAGATTCCAAACGACACATGGAAGTTCTGCCTTATAAGGGTGAGGAATTGTTCGGGGATGGTCTATCGGACCTCGTTTCCACAGCAACAGCTGGGAAGTCTACATTTTTGCCCCATGTTCCCTCACAACCAAAGAAAGCACCGTATTATCAGGTACAGTCCTTTCGGCCCAATAGGGGCAAGCGGGTTAAAGGCGCGTCCTTTCTGCCCAGAGGCAGAGGTAGAGGGAAAAAGCTGCAGCATACAGCCAGTTCCCAGGAGCAAAAGTCCTCCCCCGCTTCCTCTAAGTCCACAGCATGACGCTGGGGCTCCACAGGCAGAGCCAGGTACGGTGGGGGCCCGTCTCAAGCATTTCAGCAAGCAGTGGGCTCGCTCACGGGTGGATCCCTGGATCCTTCAAATAGTATCTCAGGGGTACAAACTGGAATTCGAGACGTCTCCCCCCCGCCGTTTCCTCAAATCTGCCTTGCCAACCACTCCCTCAGGCAGGGAGGCAGTGTTACAGGCAATTCAAAAGCTGTATTCACAACAAGTGATAGTAAAGGTGCCCCTACTTCAACAAGGAAGGGGTTACTATTCCACAATGTTTGTGGTACCGAAACCGGACGGTTCGGTGAGACCCATTTTAAATTTGAAATCCTTGAACACATATATCAAAAAATTCAAGTTCAAGATGGAATCGCTCAGGGTGGTTATTGCGAGCCTGGACGAGGGAGATTACATGGTATCGCGGGACATCAAGGATGCTTACCTACATGTCCCCATTTACCATCCTCACCAGGAGTACCTCAGGTTTGTGGTACAAGATTGTCATTACCAATTCCAGACGTTGCCGTTCGGTCTCTCCACGGCTCCGAGGGTCTTTACCAAGGTAATGGCGGAAATGATGATACTCCTTCGAAGGAAGGGAGTTTTAATTATCCCGTACTTGGACGATCTCCTGATAAAGGCGAGGTCCAGAGAGCAGTTGTTGGTAGGGGTAGCACTATCTCGGGAAGTGCTACAACAGCACGGCTGGATTCTAAACATTCCAAAGTCACAGCTGGTCCCTACGACACGCCTGCTGTTCCTAGGGATGGTTCTGGACACAGAACAGAGAAAAGTGTTTCTCCCGGAGGAGAAGGCCAAGGAGCTGTCATCTCTGGTCAGAGGCCTCCTAAAAACCAAAACAGGTGTCGGTGCATCACTGCACGCGGATCCTGGGAAAAATGGTAGCTTCCTACGAAGCGATTCCATTCGGCAGGTTTCATGCAAGAACCTTTCAGTGGGACCTGTTGGACAAGTGGTCCGGATCGCATCTTCAGATGCATCGTCTGATAACCCTGTCTCCAAGGACAAGGGTGTCTCTGCTGTGGTGGCTGCAGAGTGCTCATCTTCAAGAGGGCCGCAGATTCGGCATACAGGACTGGGTCCTGGTGACCACGGATGCCAGCCTTCGAGGCTGGGGAGCAGTCACACAGGGAAGAAACTTCTAAGGACTATGGTCAAGTCAGGAGACTTCCCTGCACATAAATATTCTGGAACTAAGGGCCATTTACAATGCCCTAAGTCAGGCAAAACCCCTGCTTCAAAACCAGCCGGTACTGATCCAGTCAGACAACATCACGGCAGTCGCCCATGTAAATCGACAGGGCGGCACGAGAAGCAGGACGGCGATGGCAGAAGCCACAAGGATTCTCCGATGGGTGGAAAATCACGTGTTAGCACTGTCAGCAGTGTTCATTCCGGGAGAGGACAACTGGGAAGCAGACTTCCTCAGCAGGCACGACCTCCACCCGGGAGAGTGGGGACTTCATCCAGAAGTCTTTCAAATGATTGTAAACCAGTGGGAAAAACCACAGGTGGACATGATGGCGTCCCGCCTAAACAAAAAGCTAGAAAAATATTGCGCCAGGTCAAGAGACCCGCAGGCGATAGCTGTGGACGCTCTGGTAACACCGTGGGTGTACCGATCGGTTTATGTGTTCCCTCCTCTTCCTCTCATACCAAAGGTACTGAGGATAATAAGGAGAAGAGGAGTAAGAACTATACTCATTGTTCCGGATTGGCCAAGAAGAGCGTGGTATCCGGAACTTCAAGAAATGATGTCAGAGGACCCATGGCCTCTACCGCTCAGACAGGACCTGCTGGAGCAGGGGCCCTGTCTGTTCCAAGACTTACCGCGGCTGCGTTTGACGGCATGGCGGTTGAACACCGGATCCTGATGGAAAAGGGCATTCCGGAGGAAGTCATTCCTACGCTGATAAAAGCTAGGAAAGAAGTAACCGCGAACCATTATCACCGCATATGGCGAAAATATGTTGCGTGGTGTGAGGCCAGAAAGGCCCCAACGGAAGAATTTCAGCTGGGCCGGTTCCTGCACTTCCTACAGTCAGGGGTGACTATGGGCCTTAAATTGGGTTCCATTAAGGTCCAGATTTCGGCTCTATCGGTTTTCTTCCAGAGAGAATTGGCTTCACTACCTGAAGTTCAGACTTTTGTTAAGGGAGTGCTGCATATTCAGCCCCCTTTTGTGCCTCCAGTGGCACCTTGGGATCTCAACGTGGTGTTGGATTTCCTAAAGTCACATTGGTTTGAGCCACTGAAAACCGTGGATTTAAAATATCTCACGTGGAAAGTGGTCATGTTGTTGGCCTTGGCTTCGGCCAGGCGGGTTTCAGAATTGGCGGCTTTGTCATGTAAAAGCCCTTATCTGATTTTCCATATGGATAGGGCAGAATTGAGGACTCGTCCCCAGTTTCTCCCCAAAGTGGTATCAGCTTTTCATCTGAACCAACCTATCGTGGTGCCTGCGGCTACAAATGACTTGGAGGCTTCCAAGTTGTTGGATGTAGTCAGGGCCCTAAAAATTTATGTTTCCAGGACAGCTGGAGTCAGGAAGACTGACTCGCTTTTTATCCTGTATGCGCCCAACAAGTTGGGTGCACCTGCTTCTAAGCAGACTATTGCTCGCTGGATCTGTAGTACGATTCAGCTTGCACATTCTGCGGCTGGACTGCCGCATCCTAAATCAGTAAAAGCCCATTCCACAAGGAAAGTGGGCTCTTCTTGGGCGGCTGCCCGAGGGGTCTCGGCTCTTCAACTTTGCCGAGCTGCTACTTGGTCAGGGGCAAACACGTTTGCTAAATTCTACAAATTTGATACCCTGGCTGAGGAGGACCTTGAGTTCTCTCATTCGGTGCTGCAGAGTCATCCGCACTCTCCCGCCCGTTTGGGAGCTTTGGTATAATCCCCATGGTCCTTACGGAGTCCCCAGCATCCACTTAGGACGTTAGAGAAAATAAGAATTTACTCACCGGTAATTCTATTTCTCATAGTCCGTAGTGGATGCTGGGCGCCCATCCCAAGTGCGGATTGTCTGCAATACTTGTATATAGTTATTGCTTAACTAAAGGGTTATTGTTGAGCTATCTGTTGAGAGGCTCAGTTGTTATCATGCTGTTAACTGGGTATTGTATCACAAGTTATACGGTGTGATTGGTGTGGCTGGTATGAGTCTTACCCGGGATTCAAAATCCTTCCTAATTGTGTCAGCTCTTCCGGGCACAGTATCCTAACTGAGGTCTGGAGGAGGGTCTTAGTGGGAGGAGCCAGTGCACACCAGTAGTCTAAAAGCTTTCTTTGTAGTTGTGCCCAGTCTCCTGCGGAGCCGCTAATCCCCATGGTCCTTACGGAGTCCCCAGCATCCACTACGGACTATGAGAAATAGAATTACCGGTGTGTAAATTCTTATTTTTCATTGCCTCAATCATGTAACGTGTGGCCCTATTGGAAGTTACATTAGTCTCATCGTCGTCGACACTGGAGTCAGTATCCGTGTCGACATCTGTGTCTGCCATCTGAGGTAGCGGGCGTTTTAGAGCCCCTGATGGCTTTTGAGACGCCTGGGCAGGCACAGGCTGAGTAGCCGGCTGTCCCATATTTGGTATGTCGTCAAACCTTTTATGTAAGGAGTCGACACTGTCACGTAGTTCCTTCCACATAACCATCCACTCAGGTGTCGGCCCCGCAGGGGGTGACATCACATTTATAGGCATCTGCTCCGCCTCCACATAAGCCTCCTCATCAAACATGTCGACACAGCCGTACCGACACACCGCATACACACAGGGAATGCTCTGACAGAGGACAGGACCCCACAAAGCCCTTTGGGAAGACAGAGAGAGAGTATGCCAGCACACACCAGAGTGCTATATAACACAGGGATCCCACTATAAATGAGTGTTTTTTCCCTTATAGCTATTTATATTATATATACTGCGCCTAAATTTAGTGCCCCCCCTCTCTTTTTTACCCTTATGTAGCTTGACACTGCAGGGGAGAGCCAGGGAGCGTCCTTCCAGCAGAGCTGTGAGGGAAAAATGGCGCCAGTGTGCTGAGGGAGATAGCCCCGCCCCTTTTCCGGCGGACTTCTCCCGCTTTCTATGGAATTCTGGCAGGGGTATTTTTACACCTATATAGCCTTCCTGACTATATATGGTGTAGATTTGCCAGCCAAGGTGTCTTATATTGCCCTCAGGGCGCCCTGCACCCATCAGTGACCGGAGTGTGAGGTGTGCATGAGGAGCAATGGCGCACAGCTGCAGTGCTGTGCGCTACCTTGTTGAAGACAGAAGTCTTCTGCCGCCGATTTTCCGGAACACTTCTTGCTTCTGGCTCTGTAAGGGGGCCGGCGGCGCGGCTCCGGGACCGAACGATCGAGGTCGGGTCCTGTGTTCGATCCCTCTGGAGCTAATGGTGTCCAGTAGCCTAAGAAGCCCAAGCTACCTCCAGTCAGGTAGGTTCGCTTCTTCTCCCCTTAGTCCCTCGCTGCAGTGAGTCTGTTGCCAGCAGATCTCACTGTAAAATAAAAAACCTAAATATACTTTCTTTCTAGGAGCTCAGGAGAGCCCCTAGTGTGCATCCAGCTCAGCCGGGCACAAGATTCTAACTGAAGTCTGGAGGAGGGTCATAGTGGGAGGAGCCAGTGCACACCAGTAGTCTAAAGCTTTCTTTTAGTTGAGCCCAGTCTCCTGCGGAGCCGCTATTCCCCATGGTCCTTACGGAGTCCCAGCATCCACTTAGGACGTCAGAGAAAGCAGTGTTTTTTATATTTTGTGTAACCTTGTCAAGTCACCTTGACGATTGTTGGCCATGCTCGTAATATTGCCCAAATTTATTCCAAAAACCTCAGATATGATAACTATTACATTTAATAAGAATTTACTTACCGATAATTCTATTTCTCGGAGTCCGTAGTGGATGCTGGGGTTCCTGAAAGGACCATGGGGAATAGCGGCTCCGCAGGAGACAGGGCACAAAAAGTAAAGCTTTAGGATCAGGTGGTGTGCACTGGCTCCTCCCCCTATGACCCTCCTCCAAGCCAGTTAGGTACTGTGCCCGGACGAGCGTACACAATAAGGGAGGAATTTTGAATCCCGGGTAAGACTCATACCAGCCACACCAATCACACCGTACAACTTGTGATCTAAACCCAGTTAACAGTATGATAACAGCGGAGCCTCTGAAAAGATGGCTCACAACAATAATAACCCGATTTTTGTAACTATGTACCAGTATTGCAGATAATCCGCACTTGGGATGGGCGCCCAGCATCCACTACGGACTCCGAGAAATAGAATTATCGGTAAGTAAATTCTTATTTTCTCTATCGTCCTAGTGGATGCTGGGGTTCCTGAAAGGACCATGGGGATTATACCAAAGCTCCCAAACGGGCGGGAGAGTGCGGATGACTCTGCAGCACCGAATGAGAGAACTCCAGGTCCTCTTTTGCCAGGATATCAAATTTGTAGAATTTTACAAACGTGTTCTCCCCTGACCACGTAGCTGCTCGGCAGAGTTGTAATGCCGAGACCTCTCGGGCAGCCGCCCAAGATGAGCCCACCTTCCTTGTGGAATGGGCCTTAACCGATTTAGACTGTGGCAGGCCTGCCTCAGAATGTGCAAGTTGAATTGTGTTACAAATCCAACGAGCAATCGACTGCTTAGAAGCAGGCGCACCCAACTTGTTGGGTGCATACAGTATAAACAGCGAGTCAGATTTTCTGACTCCAGCTGTCCTGGAATATATTTTCAGGGCCCTGACAACTTCTAGCAACTTGGAGTCCTCCAAGTCCCTAGTAGGTGCAAGGCACCACAATAAGCTGGTTCAGGTGAAACACTGACACCACCTTAGGGAGAGAACTGGGGACGAGTCCGCAGCTCTGCCCTGTCCGAATGGACAAACAGATATGGGCTTTTTTGAGAAAAAACCACCAATTTGACACTCGCCTGGTCCAGGCCAGGGCCAAGAGCATGGTCACTTTTTATGTGAGATGCTGCAAATCCACATATTTGACTGGTTTTAAACCAATGTGATTTGAGAAATCCCAGAACTACGTTGAGATCCCACAGTGCCACTGGAGGCACAAAAAAGGGGTTTGTATATGCAATACTCCCTTGACAAACTTCTGGACTTCAGGAACTGAAGCCAATTCTTTCTGGAAGAAAATTTACAGGGCCGAATTTGAACCTTAATGGACCCCAATTTGAGGCCCATAGACACTCCTGTTTGCAGGAAATGCAGGAAACGACCGAGTTGAAATTTCTTTGTGGGGCCTTCCTGGCCTCACACCACGCAACATATTTTCGCCACACGTGGTGATAATGTTGTGCGGTCACCTCCTTTCTGGCTTTGACCAGGGTAGGAATGACCTCTTCCGGAATGCCTTTTTTCCCTTAGGATCCGGCTTTCCATCGCCATGCCGACACACGCAGCTGCGGTAAGTCTTGGAACAGACATGGTACTTGCTGAAGCAAGTCCCTTCTTAGCGGCAGAGGCCATAAGACCTCTGTAAGCATCTCTTGAAGTTCCGGGTACCAAGTCCTTCTTGGCCAATCCGGAGCCATGAGTATAGTTCTTACTCCTCTACGTCTTATAATTCTCAGCACCTTAGGTATGAGAAGCAGAGGAGGGAACACATACACCGACTGGTACACCCACGGTGTTACCAGAACGTCCACATCTATTGCCTGAGGGTCCCTTGACCTGGCGCAATACCTGTCCCGTTTTTTGTTCAGACGGGACGCCATCATGTCCACCTTTGGTATTTCCCAACGGTTTACAATCATGTGGAAAAAAACTTCTCAATGAAGTTTCCACTCTCCCGGGTGGAGGTCGTGCTGAGGAAGTCTGCTTCCCAGTTTCCATTCCCGGGATGAAAAACTGCTGACAGTGTTATCACATGATTTTCCGCCCAGCGAAAAGTCCTTGCAGTTTCTGCCATTGCCCTCCTGCTTCTTGTGTCGCCCTGTCTGTTTACGTGGGCGACTGCCGTGATGTTTTTCCCACTGGATCAATACCGGCTGACCTTGAAGCAGAGGTCTTGCTAAGCTTAGAGCATTATAAATTTACCCTTAGCTCCAGTATATTTATGTGGAGAAAAGTCTCCATACTTGATCACACTCCCTGGAAATTTTTCCCTTGTGTGACTGCTCCCCAGCCTCTCAGGCTGGGCTCCGTGGTTACCAGCATCCAATCCTGAATGCCGAATCTGCGGCCCTCTAGAAGATGAGCACTCTATAACCACCACAGGAGAGACACCCTTGTCCTTGGATATTGGGTTATCCGCTGATGCATCTGAAGATGCGATCCGGACCATTTGTCCAGCAGATCCCACTGAAAAGTTCTTACGTGAAATCTGCCGAATGGAATTGCTTCGTAGGAAGCCACCATTTTTACCAGGACCCTTGTGCAATGATGCACTGTTTTTAGGAGGTTCCTGACTTGCTCGGATAACTCCCTGGCTTTCTCTTCCGGGAGAAACACCTTTTTCTGGACTGTGTCCAGAATCATCCCTAGGCACAGCAGACGTGTCGTCGGGATCAGCTGCGATTTTGGAATATTTAGAATCCACCCGTGCTGATTGTAGCAGTATCCGAGATAGTGCTACTCCGACCTCCAACTGTTCCCTGGACTATGCCCCTATCAGGAGATCGTCCAATTAAGGGATAATTAAGACGCCTTTTCTTCGAAGAAGAATCATCAATTCGGCCATTACCTTGGTAAAGACCCCGGGGTGCCGTGGACAATCCAAACGGCAGCGTCTGAAACTGATAGTGACAGTTCTGCACCACGAACCTGAGGTACCCTTAGTGAGAAGGGCAAATTTGGGACATAGAGGTAAGCATCCCTGATGTCCCGGGACACTATATAGTCCCCTTCTTCCTGGTTCGTTATCACTGCTCTGAGTGACTTCATCTTAATTTGAACCTTTGTAAGTGTTCAAAAAAAAAATTTTTTTTTTTTTTTTTTAGAATAAGTCTCACCTAGCCTTCTGGCTTCAGTACCACAATATAGTGTGGAATAATACCCCTTTTCTGTAGTAGGAGGGGTAATTTAATTGTCACCTGCTGGGAACACAGCTTGTGAATTTTTTTCCCATACTACCTCCTTGTCGGAGGGAGACTTGGTAAAGCAGACTTCAGGAGCCTGCGAAGGGGAAACGTCTCGACATTCCCATCTGTACCCCCGGGATACTACTTGTAGGATCCAGGGGTCCTGTACGGTCTCAGCGCCATGCTGAGAACTTGTCAGACGCGGTGGAACGCTTCTGTTCCTGGGAATAGGCTGCCTGTTGCAGTCTTCTTCCCTTTCCTCTATCCCTGGGCAGATATGATCTTATAGGGACGAGAGGACTGAGGCTGAAAAGACGGTGTCTTTTTCTGCTGAGATGTGACTTAGGGTAAAAAACGGTGGATTTTCCAGCAGTTGCCGTGACCACCAGGTCCGATGGACCGACCCCAAACAAGTCCTCTTCCTTTATACGGCCATACTGTGCCGTTTGGAATCTGCATCACCTGACCACTGTCGTGTCCATAACATCTTCTGGCAGTTATGGACATCGCGTTTATTCATGATGCCAGAGTGCAAATATCCCTCTGTGCATCTCGCATATATAGAAATGCTCTATAGTCAATAAAATACTGTCCCTGTCAAGGGTATCAATATTTTTAGTCAGGGAATCCGACCAAGCCACCCTAGCTCTGCACATCCAGGCTGAGGCGATCGCTGGCCGCAGTATAACACCAGTATGTGTGTATATACTTTTTATTATATTTTCCAGCCTTGTCAGCTGGTCCTTGAGGACGGCCCTATCTATAGACGGTACCGCCACTTGTTTTGATAAGCGTGTGAGCGCCTTATCCACCTTAAGGGGTGTTTCCCAACGCGCCCTAACTTCTGGCGGGAAAGGGTATACCGCCCATAATTTTCTATCGGGGGGAACCCACGCATCATCACACACTTTATTTAATTTATCTGATTCAGGAAAAACTATGGTAGTTTTTTCACATCCCACATAATACCCTCTTTTGTGGTACTTGTAGTATCAGAAATACGTAACACCTCCTTCATTGCCTTTAACGTGTGGCCCTAATAAGGAATACGTTTGTTTATTCACCGTCGACACTGGATTCAGTGTCCCTGTCTGTGTCTGTGTCGACCGACTAAAGTAAACGGGCGTTTTAAAACCCTTGACGGTGTTTTTGAGACGTCTGGACCGTACTAATTGTTTGTCGGCCGTCTCATGTCGTCAACCGACCTTGCAGCGTGTTGACATTATCACGTAATTTCCTAAATAAGCCATCCATTCCGGTGTCGACTCCCTAGAGAGTGACATCACCATTACAGGCAATTGCTCCGCCTCCTCACCAACATCGTCCTCCTACCTGTCGACACACACGTACCGACACACAGCACACACACAGGGAATGCTCTGATAGAGGACAGGACCCACTAGCCCTTTGGAGAGACAGAGGGAGAGTTTGCCAGCACACACCAAAAACGCTATAATTATATAGGGACAACCTTATATAAGTGTTTTCCCTTATAGCATCTTAATATATATATAAGCATATCGCCAAATTAGTGCCCCCCCTCTCTGTTTTAACCCTGTTTCTGTAGTGCAGTGCAGGGGAGAGCCTGGGAGCCTTCCCTCCAGCCTTTCTGTGAGGGAAAATGGCGCTGTGTGCTGAGGAGATAGGCCCCGCCCCTTTTTCGGCGGCCTCGTCTCCCGCTCTTAACGGATTCTGGCAGGGGTTAAATATCTCCATATAGCCTCCGGAGGCTATATGTGAGGTATTTTTAGCCAAAATAGGTATTCATTTGCCTACCAGGGCGCCCCCCTCCCAGCGCCCTGCACCCTCAGTGACTGCCGTGTGAAGTGTGCTGAGAGGAAAATGGCGCACAGCTGCAGTGCTGTGCGCTACCTTTAGAAGACTGAGGAGTCTTCTGCCGCCGATTCTGGACCTCTTCTTACTTCAGCATCTGCAAGGGGGCCGGCGGCAAGGCTCCGGTGACCATCCAGGCTGTACCTGTGATCGTCCCTCTGGAGCTGATGTCCAGTAGCCAAGAAGCCAATCCATCCTGCACGCAGGTGAGTTCACTTCTTCTCCCCTAAGTCCCTCGTTGCAGTGATCCTGTTGCCAGCAGGACTCACTGTAAAATAAAAAACCTAAGCTAAACTTTCCTAAGCAGCTCTTTAGGAGAGCCACCTAGATTGCACCCTTCTCGGCCGGGCACAAAATCTAACTGGCTTGGAGGAGGGTCATAGGGGGAGGAGCCAGTGCACACCACCTGATCCTAAAGCTTTACTTTTTGTGCCCTGTCTCCTGCGGAGCCGCTATTCCCCATGGTCCTTTCAGGAACCCCAGCATCCACTAGGACGATAGAGAAATTATAATTCTAATGGTTGTATGGTACACCTGCTCTCGTGTTTCTATGTTGTAGCATTAGGTCTCAGCTAGGTAGCACATTGTCATTATAAATAGCTAGGATGTGCAGTCCAGTCCTCTCCCTAATATATGTGTAGAACTCGTCCTGCGAGATTGCTCACAGTGCCCTGGACGCTGCAGTCTGATTGAAAATGTGAGCAGGTTGTACCCACTTTCCAGGGGTTCTGAAGACAGTGGCTGTGTCCTTGGATGCAGCTTCACTGACCTCAGCAGCGTGAATTCCCTGGCTTGAATAACACGAGGGTTGCTCATGTGACCAACATCACGTATATGAGCATATACTGCGTCCTCAGTTACAGCAGCGGATCAGAGAGGATGTCAGGATGAGTCTATTTACACAAGATATCTCACCCTGCATTACTATTTTATCACACAGTGTGTGATTTGTGTACATGTCTGAATCAGGGACCTCAGTATTGTAATAATAATGTACAACCCATTACTCCCATAGTAACGGAAGACTGTATGTTTGGATATTAATGGATGTCCTAAAACAATTGTAAAAAAAAAAAAAAAATGTTAATAAAAATGTATACCCAATGTATTATTCAAACAGAAACAATCAACGATTAATCTTTAATACACAATACCTTACACACAGTAAAAAAAAAAAAAAAAAAAAACTGAAAAAATTAAAACAAAATTGCGATTATGAATGTGTAAAGGGGGTGAGCAATAAATATTCACTTTATAATTAGAAAGGGTGTGTTCTTATCATATTCAGTTTCTGCACCCCCACACACCAATACCCTTGTACTCCCTCCCATGACAGGAAGGATGACCTTATCCTAATTTACCCTATCTAACATAAAAGGAGATTAATTATTGAATACATCCTGACAGACATTTCCTAGCATTCACCACCCGTCTGGGAGGCTGCACCAGAAGGTGAATATCAGCTCAGACAGGGTGTAGCTACGTGTTACCAGAAAGGCACCTCTCCCCTCCCCCATTGTAAAAAATCCACACATTGCACAACTAGCTGTCCCAGAAATGTTACTCACAACAGCTTACATTTTTAATAATAATAAATGTCCCAATGATATTATTCTGTAAGACTGCTAAGTTTTTAACAACCCAGTAAACATGCACATATTTTACATTCCTAGGTTCCTAACTAAAACAAAAATCCATACACCACAGAAAAAACTGGTGTAGAAATAAGAAAAAGGTGTGCAAGTTTTCCTTCTACAAATTACTACTTAAAATTATATGGATTGGTAGCAGGAAAAATAAGCTAGGTCCATACGGATATTGTTACTCTTCTAATAAAAAAAACCAGACACTAATTTTTCTGTTTTGCGCACTTACACCTGGGGTTCTCTACAGAATAATCCTTGTAAGCCAATGTGATGAGGTTCTTTTCCATGTTGTTTAAAAGAATAATATTCAGGAGGACACGGAAGCATTTTAAGAGTGTTAAAGCACTTCAAGTATACTCCAAACAAAGTCCCAAAAGGCACACAGGCCAGCTTGATGTAATTTTGTGTAAGCTATCACAGCGCTTGTAAAGTTAATGGGCAGAGATGGGTCTACGGCTTTCTTTAAATGCATGTTCAAAATTATAAAGAGATAAGATATAAACAGGGCCGTTTCGAGCCAATTTGGCTCCCAGTGCAAGATTTCAAAATGCGCCCCCCCATTGCTATAAAAAGAAAAGCATGCGCGCGCCGAAGGCGGGCGTGCTCCCGACAAGGGTGTGTGGTCTGATTAAAAATAAGAATTTACTCACCGGTAATTCTATTTCTCGTAGTCCGTAGTGGATGCTGGGTACTCCGTAAGGACCATGGGGTATAGACGGGCCCCGCAGGAGACCGGGCACTCTTAAAAGAAAGATTAGGTACTATATCTCGTGTGCACTGGCTCCTCCCTCTATGCCCCTCCCCCAGACCCCAGTTAGGGAAACTGTGCCCGGAAGAGCTGACATTACTAGGAAAGGATTTTGAATCCAGGGTAAGACTCATACCAGCCACACCAATCACACCGTACAACTCGTGATAACTATACCCAGTTAACAGTATGAACAATAACTGAGCCTCTCTCAACAGATGGCTCATACAATAACCCTTTAGTTAAGCAATAACTATATACATGTATTGCAGAGAGTCCGCACTTGGGACGGGCTCCTAGCATCCACTACGGACTACGAGAAATAGAATTACCGGTAAGTAAATTCTTATTTTCTCTGACGTCCTAGTGGATGCTGGGTACTCCGTAAGGACCATGGGGATTATACCAAAGCTCCCAAACGGGCGGGAGAATGCGGATGACTCTGCAGCACCGAATGAGCAAACTCAAGGTCCTCCTCAGCCAGGGTATAAAACTTGTAGAATTTTGCAAAAGTGTTTGAACCCGACCAAGTAGCAGCTCGGCAAAGTTGTAAAGCCGAGACCCCTCGGGTAGCCGCCCAAGAAGAGCCCACCTTCCTCGTGGAATGGGCTTTTACTAATTTAGGATGCGCCAGTCCAGCCGCAGAATGTGCAAGCTGAATCGTGCTACAGATCCAGCGAGCAATAGTCTGCTTTGAAGCAGGAGCACCCAGCTTGTTGGGTGCATGCAGGATAAATAGCGAGTCAGTTTTTCTGACTCTAGCCGTCCTGGAAACAAAGTTTCAGGGCCCGGACTACGTCCAGCAACTTGGAATCCTCCAAGTCCCTAGTAGACGCAGGCACCACAATAGGTTGGTTCAAATGAAACGATGATACCACCTTAGGGAGAAATTGGGGACGCGTTCTCCATTCTGCCCTTTCCATATGGAAGATCAGGTATGGGCTTTTACATGACAAAGCCGCCAATTCTGACACACGCCTAGTCTAAGCTAAGGCCAAAAGCATGACCACTTTCCACGTGAGATATTTTAGCTCCACGGTCTTAAGTGGCTCAAACCAGTGGGATTTTAGGAATCCAACACACGTTAAGATCCCAAGGTGCCACTGGAGGCACAAAAGGGGGCTGAATATGCAGCACTCCTGTAACAACGTCCGAACTTCAGGCAGTGAAGCCAGTTCTTTTTGAGAGAAAAAGGGATAGGGCCGAAATCTTGGCCTTTATGGATCCTAATTTTAGGCCCATAGTCACTCCTGACTGTAGGAAGTGCAGGAATCGACCCTGCTGGAATTCCTCTGTAGGGCCTTCCCGGCCACACACCAAGCAACCTATTTTCGCCATATACAGTGAAAAAGTCTTGCTGTCACGTCTTTCCTAGCCTTTATCAGCGTAGGAATAACTGCATCCGGAATGCCCTTTTCCGCTAGGATCCAGCGTTCAACCGCCATGCCGTCCAACGCAGCCGCGGTAATTCTTGGATCAGACAGGGTCCCTGTTGCAACATGTCCTGACTGAGAGGCAGAGGCCATGGGTCCTCTGAGAGCATTTCATGCAGTTCCGGGTACAGAGTCCTTCTTGGCCAATCCGGAGCAAAGAATATTGTTCACACTCCTCCGTTGATTACAATTCTCAGCCCTTGGGTCTGAGAGGAAGAGGAGGGAATATATAGACCGACTGGAACACCCACGGTGTTACTAGTGCAACCACAGCTATCGTCTGAGAGTCCCTTGACCCAGCGTAAAACCTTTTTTATCTTTTTATTGAGGTGGGACGCCATGTAGTCCACCTGAGGCAGTTTCCATCAATTTGCAAAACTGCGTGAAGACTTCCTGATGAAGTCACCACTTTCCCGGGTGGAGGTCGTGTCCACTCCCGGAATGAACACTGCTGACAGTGCGCTTACTTGATTCTCCGCCCAGCGAAGAATTCTGGTGGCTTCTACCCTCGCCACCTTGCTCCTTGTGCCGCCCTGGCGGTTTACATGAGCCCCTGCGGTCTGACTGGATCAGAACCGGTTGGTCGCGAAGCAGGAACTCCGCTTGACTTAGGGCATTGTATATGGCCCTTAGTTCCAGGATATTGATGTGAAGGCAAGTCTGTTGGCTTGACCACAAACCTTGGAATTTTCTTCTCTGTGTAACTGCCCCCCACCCTCGGAGGCTTGCATCTATGGTCACCAGGACCCAGTCCTGAATGCCGAATCTGCAGCCCTCGAGAAGGTGAGCACTCCGCAGCAACCACAGGAGAGACACCCTGGCCCTGGGGGATAGGGTGATTAACCGATGCATCTGAAGATGTGATCCGGACCACTTGTCCAGTAAGTTCCATTGTCCTTGCATGGAACCAGCCGAAGGGGATGGCCTCGTATGATGCCATCATCCTTCCCAGGACTCGAGTGCACTGATGCACAGACACCTGTTTTGGTTTTCAATGGATTCCTGACCAGTGTCATGAGCTCCTGAGCTCTCTCTATCGGGAGATAAACCCTCTTCTGGTCTGTGTCTAGGATCATGCCTAGGCGAGGCAGATGAGCTGTAGGAACCAACTGCGACTTCGGAATATATAGAATCCAGTCGTGTTGCCGTTTCACTTCGAGAGAAGGTGATACGCTGTCCAGCAACTGCTCTCTTGATCTCACTTTTATGAGGAGATCATCCAAGTATGTGATAATAGTGACACCTTGCTTCCGCAGGAGCACCATCATATCCGCCATTACCTTGGTGAAATTGGTAATGACAATCCCGTACCGCAATTCTGAGGTACGCCTGATGAGGTGGATAAATGGGGACACGAAGGTATGCATCCCTTATGTCCCGATTCATTTCAGGCTTGCAATGACCGCTCTTAGCGATTCCATCTTGAACCTGAACCTTTTCAGGTATATGTTCAGGGATTTTAATACAATATGGGTCTAACCGAACCGTCTGGTTTCGGGATTATAACATGGTCGAATAATAACACCCTCTTGTTGAAGGAGGGGACCCTTGACCACCACCTGTTGAAGATACAATTTACGAATTGCAGTTAACACTGGCTCCCTCTCTTGGGGGGAAGCCCGCCGGGTCCTCGGTGAGGGGGCATCTTCTCACAGTCCAGCCTGTATCCCTGCGATACAATTTCTATTGCCCAGGGATCTAACAGGGAGTGAACCCACTTGTGGCTGAACTTACGAAGGCGTGTTCCCACCGGGCCTAGCTCCGCCTGTGGAGCCCCAGCGACATGCGGTGGATTTTTGTAGAGGCCGGGGAGGACTTCTGTTCCAGGGGGCTAGCTGTGTTGTACAGCTTCTTTCCTCTGCCCCCGGCTCTGACAAGAAAGGACGCACCTCAGACTTTCTTTTTTCTTTATTCGAAAAGCTGCATTTAATAATGTCGTGCTTTCCTAGGCTGTGCAGGAATATAAGGCAAAATATCAGAATTACCAGCTATAGCTGTGGAGACCAGGCCCGAGAACCTTTCTCCACACAATCCTCAGCCTTTCATATGC
This sequence comes from Pseudophryne corroboree, assembly GCF_028390025.1. Classification (NCBI taxonomy): domain Eukaryota; kingdom Metazoa; phylum Chordata; class Amphibia; order Anura; family Myobatrachidae; genus Pseudophryne; species Pseudophryne corroboree. The sequence goes on from NC_086447.1 coordinate 367,234,250, forward strand.
CTCTTAAGTCGGCATCATCTGTCCAATGTATATTCTACAGGACACGTCAAGCAGAAATCGACATAGATTTTGTCTCTAGGACCCAGTATACTCATGTCCCTTTGGGCATGCTTTATAATTATATATCTATCACTTAAGACAGCATCTTAAAATATTTATATGCATACTAGGGTCTCAATCTCTGCTGATAAGGTACCTGTCCACGCTGCCACAGCGCTATAAACCCATGCCGACACAATCGCCGGTCTGGGTAGTATACTAGAATGTGCACACTATCTGCAGGATCCCTGAGAATAGCTAGTGTAAACAGGACACCCAAGGGGAAGATTCTCAACACATCCCCCTAGTGGGGAAAGGATACAGCCTGAGAATTCTCTTGTGGGAAGCTGCCGTCTCTTGTCTGGAGATTCCCGCTCTTTTTCCTCATGAGAGGAGGGAAATTTACCTCAGCATTCTTCCCCTTAACATGTGTACTCTCGTGTCAGGGACAGATGAGTCATCAGTGATATACAAATCATCTTTTATTCCAATAATCATATATTGAATATCTTTTAGCCCTCTTGGCTGTAACGTTGCATTATCGTAGTCGACAGTGGAGTTAAACTCCGTGTCGATACTTTGTTATTTTGGATAGTGAACATAGAGAGACTCTGAAGGACTCTGTGACATAGGGACAGACCAGGGTAGATTTCCTTTCTGTTCCCTAACCTTTTGTGCAATAATTTTACCTCAGCACTTACATATATCCAAACAGGTGTCGGCGTTGTCGACGGAGACACCCTCCCACACACATATCCGCTCTATCACCTCCTTAGAGGAGCCTTTTACCTCAGACATGTCGACACACGCGTACCGACACACCACACACACAGGGGATGCTCTATTTGAAGACAGTTCCCCCACCAGGCCCTTTGGAGAGACAAAGAGAGAGTATGCCAGCACACACCACAGCGCTATATAATACAGGGATGTACACTATACTGAGTGATTTTTCCCCTATAGCAGCTTATATACACAGTTTTGCGCCTAAATTTATGTGCCCCCCCCCCCCCCCCCTCTCTTTTTTACCCTTTGTGTACCAGGATACTGCAGGGGAGAGCCTGGGGAGCTTCCTTCCAGCTGAGCTGTGAAGAGAAAATGGCGCCGGTGTGCTGAGGAAGAAGGCCCGGCCCCCTCAGCGGCGGGCTTCTGTCCTTTTATGTACTTTAATGGCGGGGGTTAATGCACATATACAGTTCATCAGACTGTATTATGTGCTTTTCGCCAAGTATGGTAATCTAATTGCTGCCCAGGGCGCCCCCCCCCCCCCCCAGCGCCCTGCACCCATCAGTGACCGGAGTGTGTGGTGTGCTAAGGGAGCAATGGCGCACAGCTGCAGTGCTGTGCGCTACCTTAATGAAGACCGGAGTCTTCAGCCGCCGATTTTCAACTTCTCTTCGTTCTTCTGGCTCTGCAAGGGGGACGGCGGCGCGGCTCCGGGACCGGACGACCGAGGACTGGGCCTGTGTTCGATCCCTCTGGAGCTAATGGTGTCCAGTAGCCTTAGAAGCCCAAGCTAGCTGCAAGCAGGTAGGTTCGCTTCTCTCCCCTCAGTCCCACGTAGCAGTGAGTCTGTTGCCAGCAGATCTCACTGAAAATAAAAAACCTAACAAATACTTTCTTTTCTAGGAAGCTCAGGAGAGCCCCTAGGGTGCATCCAGCTCTGGCCGGGCACAGATACTAACTGGGGTCTGGGGGAGGGGCATAGAGGGAGGAGCCAGTGCACACCAGATATAGTACCTAATCTTTCTTTTAAAGAAGCAGAGAATTTTTTCACACTGCGCTCACCCCCGGTTTTTGATTTGCATGTATCTACCCTGGTGTAATAAATGGTGAGATGCTTAATTGATTATCAAAGTGATATTTATTTTAATAACAATAAATGATAGTCCCGAATACTATGATTGCAATCTATTTGGCTGTGTAAAGCCTTCTTACTAGTTGTGCATAAGCATGCTTGATTCTAGTCTTTTAAGAGTGCCCGGTCTCCTGCGGGGCCCGTCTATACCCCATGGTCCTTACGGAGTACCCAGCATCCACTAGGACGTCAGAGAAATGGGTGTGGTCTCATTAAAGTGGGCGTGGCCTCATCTGATATCATCATGGCCACCACAGGAAAAAAAAAATATATATAAAAAAAGTCCCCATTTTACACATTACAGCAGGCAAGTGTCCCCATTTGACACAGCGCGGCAGGCAGGTGTCCCCATTTTACACAGTGCGGCAGGCAAGAGTACCCATTTTACACAGTATGGCAGGCAGGTGTCCCGATTTTACACAGTGCGGCAGGCAGGTGTCCCCATTTTATACAGTGCGGCAGGCAGGTGTCCCCATTTTACACAGTGCGGAAGGCAGGTGTCCCCATTTGAAACAATGCGGCATGCAGGTGTCCCCATTTTAAACAGTGCGGCAGGCAGGTGTCAAGTGGGGGGGGGGGGGGGGGAGAGAGAGAGAGAGAGAGAGAGAGAGAGAGAGAGAGAGAGAGAGAGAGAGAGAGAACTACTTACATAGAGGATCTTCCCGCTCTTCGGGTCCGGCCGCCTCCAGTCCCTCGCGCCGGCCGCCTCCTCCTTGCAGGCTTATCTCCTCTCCTCCCTCTTCCCGAGCACTCCTGCTCGGGGGGGCGGAGTTTCGCAGAATGACACGATTGCGTCATTCCGCCCCGGAAGAGGGAGGAGAGGAGATAAGGACACACAAAGTGCCGCGGCGGGCGCCCCGTGCGGTTGCACGGCTCGGCCGCCGCTAGAAACGGCACTGGATATAAATAATAGGATTTTAATTACCTACCGGTAAATCCTTTTCTAGTAGTCCATAGAGGATACTGGGGTTCCATTTAGTACCATGGGGTATAGTAGGGTCCACTAGGAGCCATGGGCACTTTAAGAATTTGACAGTGTGGGCTGGCTCCTCCCTATGCTCCTCCTACCAAATTCAGTCTTGGAAACTGTGCCCGAAGAGACGGACATGCTTTGAGAGTAGGCTAGATAAAGATAGTGGTGAGATTCCGAACCAGCACACACAAACAGAGGAAAGCAAAGCTAACCCAACTTTAAACAGGAACAGCAACAGCTGAACCAACAATACTTAACCAAGTAACAGTGCAGGAAGAATGAAGCACCGAGCGGGCGCCCAGTATCCTCTACGGACTACAAGAAAAGGATTTACCGGTAGGTAATTAAAATCCTATTTTCTCTTATATCCTAGAGGATACTCTGGTTCCATTTAGTACCATGGAGATGTACCAAAGCTCCCAAACCGGGTGGTAGAGTGCTGAGGTTCCTGCAGAACTCATTGACCAAACTTAAGTTCCTCAGATGCCAAAGTATCAAACTTGTAGAACTTGGCAAACGTGTTCGAACCAGACTAAGAAGCCACTCGGCATAGCTGTAAAGCCGAGACACCACAGGGAGTCACCCAGGAAGAACCCACCGACCTAGTGTTACGTTCCTGATGCTCAGAACTGGAGAGATGTAGTGATGCGAGTTCAGAGCACCAGAACGTGACGCTGAACTAAGGAGAGGTACGGGAATAGCCCCTAGCACCCTACCTCCGTTGTCTTACCCGTGTGGTCGACTCACGCATGAACGACTATGGTTTCTTGGGCCCACGGCAGCCGCGTTTGAAGGGCGGATTAGGTCTGCCCAACTCAGATGCCCCCAGGTCTTAGAGAGAGACAAAGCGTGAACCGAGATAGGGTAATAACAAGGGGACCTCTAACTAAAACAAACAGAAGCTAGGGGCTACTAACAACCCTAAAACTAAAAAAAGGTATGTGCGGCACGCCGCCAAGGAAAAAGGACAACAAAAAATACCACTGTCCGTTCCCCCACACGGCACCGCCGAGTTCCGGGGAGGACAGTGAAAAGCAGAAACCTCCGCAAAAACCTCCAACACAAAAGTAATACAAAGTTAACGCGCCCTAGGCCGCAACTCGCGGCAGAAGCCGCTACTCACGAAACCGGGAGAGAACCCCAAATAACGAGAACCCTCGGATGACTGCAACAGGTTCGTTTTGGACAGGAAGGATTCCCAGGACCAGCTTCAGAACTCCAGGACTCGGGAGCACAGGGAGGAGGATCGACCAGATACAGCTAAATCAGGAACAGACGTTACCAGGCAGGAACAGCATGCAGGAAGCTATCACCGGCGTCTGTGTGAGGCACTGAGGAGGCATATAACAGGGAACCCTCCAATGGCAGTGCAGAGCCTGATTGATGAATGTCGTGCAGCTGCCTTGCTGCACGAGCAGGGGAGAACAGGTGTGAGTACTCTCATGGCAACGGGGAACGCGGTCCGCCTGTGGCGTCCCCGTTGCCATGGACCCGGCGGCCCTGGGCGCACAGCGTCCTAGCGTTGCCAGGGACCCGGCGGCTATTGCGCGCACGGCGTCCCGGCGTTGCTAGGCGCCGTGCGGGAGCATACAGAGCGAGAGGCGCGGCGGCCGTGACCGCTGCTCGGTCAGAGCGCGGACTAAAACCGCCGCGCCTAACACCTAGTAGAGTGGGCCTGTACAGATTTTGGAACTGGCAATTCTGCCGTGGAATAAGCATGCTGGATTGTGAGCCTGATCCAGCGTGCAATTGTCTGCTTTGAAGCAGGACACCCAATTGTATTGGGATCATATAGAACGAACAGCGAGTCAGATTTCCTGTGACAAGCTGTCCTTTTTACGTATATCGTTAAAGCCCTCACAACATCCAGAGACTTTGAAGTAGCGGAAGTGTCGGTGAGAACCAGAACCACAATAGGTTGGTTGATGTGAAACGCAGACACCACTTTCAGAAGAAATTGCTGACGAGTTCTGAGTTCAGCTGTCTTCATGGAAAATTAAATAGGGGCTCTTGTGAGACAAAGCCCCCAACTCCAACACATGTCTTGCTGAAGCCAAGGCCAACAGTGTGACGGTCTTCCACGTAAGATACTTTATGTCAACCTCCTGTAAAGGTTCAAACCAGTCCGATTGGAGGAACTGCAGCACCAAATTGAGATACCAAGGTGCCGTGGGAGGCACAAAGGGAGGTTGGATGCGCAGAACACATTTCAAAAAACGTCTGGACCTCACAGAGAGAAGCCAATTGTTTCTGAAAGAAAATGGGCAAGGCCGAAATCTGGGCCTTTATGGATCCCAGACGTAGGTCCCCATCCACACCTGCCTGCAGAAAAAGCAGGCAACGTCCCAGGTCAAATTCCATCTGGCTTAGATCATAGTCGGGTTAACTTTTTTAGGGATCCCTCTTCTGGCTAGAATCAGCCGTTCAACTTCCATGCCGTCAAACATAGCTGCGGTAAGTCTTGATAGATGAATGGGCCCTGTTGCAGAAGATCATCGCGAAGAGGTAGAGGCCACAGATCTTCAAGGAGCATCTCCAGAAGGTCAGCGGACTTGGCCAGTCCGGAACAATGAGTATTGCTTGAACCTTTTCCCTTTTTATCCTTTTGAGAATTCTTGGGATCAGAGGAAGTGGAGGAAACACGTACACCATCTGATAGACCCATGGAGTCGTCAGAGCGTCTACCGCCACTGCCTGTGGGTCTCTCGAACTGGAACAATACCGCTTGAACTTCTTGTTGAGACGAGAGGCCATCATGTCGATTTGTGGATACACCCACAGACGTGTCAAGCACCTGAACACTTCCGGGTGAAGGCCCCACTCCCCCAGGTGCAGATCATGTCTGCTGAGGAAATCTGCTTCCCAGTTGTCTACTCCTGGAATGAAGACCGCTGACAACGCCACAGCATTTTTTCCTGCCCAGAGAAAAATCCTTGATACCTCTGACATTGCTGCTCTGCTTTTTGTTCCGCCCTGTCGGTTTATGTACTTCACTGCCGTTACATTGTCCGACTGGACCTGAATGGCCCAATCCTGAAGAAGATAAGAGGCCTGCAGAAGGGCATTGTATATGGCCCGGAGTTCCAGAATGTTGATTGGAAGGGTGACTTCCTGACTTGACCATCTTCCTTGAAACTGCACCCCCTGGGTGACTGCTCCCCAACCTCTTGAGTCTTGCGTCCGTGGTTAACAGGATCCAGTCCTGAATTCCGAACCTCTGACCCTTGATGAGGTGAGAAATCTGTAGCCATCACAGAAGGGAGATCCAACCTCTGACCCTTGATGAGGTGAGAAATCTGTAGCCATCACAGAAGGGAGATCCTGGCTTTTGGCGACAGACTGATCCTCTAGTGCATGTGAAGATGCCATCCGGTCAATTTGTGCAACCGATCGAGCTGGAAGGGTCTTGCGTGAAACCTTCCGTATTGAAGCGCATCGTAAGAGGTCACCATTTTCCCCAGAGGTCGAATGCATAGATGCACAGATATCCAGGTTGGCTTCAGGACATCCCGAACCATCGACTGGATTACCAATGCCTTTTCCAACAGAAGGGACACCTTCTACGACTCTGTGTCCAGTGTCATTCCCAGGAATGAGTTGGCTCTAGGTGAGATTTCGGAAGGTTCAGAATCCACCCGTGATCCTGGAGAAGTTTGGTTGAGAGGCTAATGCTGTCCAGCAACCTGTCCATGGACGGCGCCTTTATCAGAAGATCTTTCAGGTACGGAATTATGTTCACTGCCTGCTTGCGAAGGAGAAACATCATCTCTGCCATCACTTTGGTGAATATTCTCAGTGCAGTGGAGAGACCAAATGGCAGGGCCTGGAACTGGTAGTGACAGTCCTGTAGTGCAAACCGTAGATAAGCCTGATGAGGCGGCCAGATTGGAATGTGAAGGTACATATGCTTGATATCCAGAGACACAAAGAATTCCCCTTCCTCCAGACCTGAGATCACCGCTCTCAGAGATTCCATCTTGAACTTGAACACTTTTAAGAACGGATTCAACGACTTGAGGTTCAGAATTGGTCATACCGAACCGTCCGGTTTCGGTACTACAAACAAGTTGGAATAGTATCCCTTGTTGTGCAGATGAGGTGTAACTGGAACAATGACTTGAGTCTGTACCAGTTTTTGGATGGCCTGCTGTAAAGTTATACTTGCATCTTGTGAAGCTGGTAAGCCTGAGTTGAAGAATCTGTGAGGTGAGAGGTCTTTGAACTCCAGTCTGTATCCCTGGGAAATAAGATCTATGACCCAGGGATCCTGGCACGAACTTGACCAGATGTGACTGAAGAATTTAGGCGGGCTCCCACCTGACAGCCCTCCAGGCCCCGCGGTCCACCGTCATGCTGAAGGCTATGAGGAAGCAGAGCCTGAGCTCTGTTCCTGAGCACCAGCAGTATCTGGTTTGCGTGGTTTACCTCTTGCACCTCTGGAAGACGTAGAAGCGCCTCTGGATTTTCCCTTAAACTTGGCTGTCCAAAAGGACTGTAAATTTGAAGCTGAATAAGCTTTCCTGGCTGGGGGAGTTGTGGAAGGAAGATACGTAGACTTGCCCGCAGTACCTTTGGAGATCCATTTATCTAGTTCGTCTCCAAACAAGGACTCTCCTGTGAATGGCAGGCCTTCCACGCCTTTCCTGGAGTCCGCATCAGCAATCCACTGGCATAGCCACAAGCCCCAGCGCACTGACACTGCCATAGCAGTGGAGCGTGCATTAAGCACACCAATCTCTTTTATGGCTTCCACCATAAAGTTCGCAGAGTCCTGTATATGCTGCAGGAGTAAAACATCCCCCCCTAGACAAGGAATCTAACCACACAATTAGGTTACCTAGCCATTTAGCAATGGCTTTTGTGATCCACACACATGCAATAGTGGGTCTTTGGGCCACCCCAGCAGCTGTGTACAATGATTTGAGCGTAGTCTCAATTTTACGATCAGCCGTATCTTTTAGGGAGGCTGCGCCAGGGACAGGCAGTAGAATATTTCGTGACAGCCTAGAGACTGATGCGTCCACTATCAGTGGATTTTCCCATTTTTTTCCTATCCTCTAGGGGAAAAGGAAAAGATGAGAGCAACCTTTTAGGGATCTGAAATTTCTTATCAGGATTAACCTACGGTTCTTCAAACAGGGTATTCAATTCCTTTGACGCAGGAAAAGTGACTGAGGACTTCTTTTTTACATTAAAATAAGATTCCTCACACTCCTCTGACACCTTATCATGAATATGCAGAATATCTTTATAGCCTCTATAAGAGCCTCAATTCCCTGTGGCAGAGTAGCTCCCCCCCCCCCCTCCAAATCCACCTCACCCTCCTCCATGTCTGACCTGCCAGCGTCAGACTGCAGGATATGGGCCAGAGATCATTTTTGCGGACAAATGGTAGGGGATTGAGACGCTGGTACGGGGACTGAGTCTCTATTCATAAACTCATCCACAGTCTGTCTTAAGTATTGTGTCTCTTTCTCATTACGGGATAGCTTTGTAGAAATATTTGAGATCATTCCCTTAATGGAAGTAAACCAATCCGGCTCAGCCCCGCTATTCTGGAAAGGTGCACTGCCCTGAGTACCCAGAAGTGAGCCCCCTGGAGAAGAGGAACACTCCACTGTACAAGAAACACACTCTTTGCCTGACATAATGTAAATGTGACAACACACACAGGTAAAGGTTAAGCACAATTAACCCACAAAGGGAGACACAGAGTTATTTGGAGCCAGCCCCCACCGTGCCCTTATCGCTAATGCCTAGCTTAGCTGGGTCGCAGACTAAGTACCCTGAAAGGGGACTTAGTACACTAAGAATCGCACCCCCCCTGCTATGATCCCCTGGTACCGCTGAGGTAATCTGGAGTCTCTCTGGAGGAGCTGCGCGTCCCTGTCAGTCAGCGTCTGTGTCCACTGCGGAGGGAAAATGGCGCTAGTGAGCTTCTGGATCCTCTTATAGTGAAGGCCCCACCCCTTCAATGGCGCGCGGTCTTCCCGGTTTTTTTTTATACTGGCTGAGGTAATCTGGTGCTTAAAATTGGGAGAAAACAGTTTTAAGGCTATTTTTGCCAGTGTGGGTACTGTGTTCAGTGTAGTGTGTCTGGAGATGCATTCCGCCCCGGTTAGAAGCCGTGTGTCTCCATACCCTCATGCCGCCATAATAGTGGACGACCCGGCTTAGTACTCACCACTCTTCTTTCTTCTGGCTCTGTTAGGGGTGGCGGCGTGCTGCGGGAATGTACACTCGCCGTGGTGGGGCTTGCGAATAGTTCCCTCAGGAGCTCAGTGTCCTGTCAGCGAGGAACGGGACCATTAACCCTTCAAGAGGTTGGGCCGTTTGCCCCCCCTAACTCCCACAAAGCAGGCAGGCTGGTGCCAACCAGCCCTGCCTGAAAATAACAAACATCTAAAATATATGCAGAAAACTCTTCAGGAGCTTCCTTTAGCGTGACTGAGTTCTCCGGGCACATTTTCTAAACTGAGTCTGGTAGGAGGGGCATAGAGGGAGGAGCCAGCCTACTGTCAAATTCTTAAAGTGCCCATGGCTCCTAGTGGACCCTTCTACACCCCATGGTACTAAATAGAACCCCAGTATCCTCTAGGACTTAAGAGAAATATGGATGTAGATGAAAATATAAATCAGGTCTCTTTTTGTGTCGAACATTGGGGGTAATTCCAAGTTGATCGCAGCAGGAATTTTGTTAGCAGTTGGGCAAAACCATGTGCACTGCAGGGGAGGCAGATTTAACATGTGCAGAGAGAGTTAGATTTGGGTGTGGTGTGTTCAATCTGCAATCTAATTTGCAGTGTAAAAATAAAGCAGCCAGTATTTACCTTGCACAGAAACAAAATAACCCACCCAAATCTAACTCTTTCTGCACATGTTATATCTGCCTCCCCTGCAGTGCACATGGTTTTGCCCAACTGCTAACAAAATTCCTGCTGCGATCAACTTGGAATTAACGCCATTGTCCTGTCACTATCATGATAACAAGTGCCCTTGCATGTGCATATTTCCAGGTATAGCAATTATAATGCTTACATTAAAACAAAATGCATTATATAGATGCGATCGGTATGAGATCCCGCCGTCTGGGAAGCCAAACGCCAGGATCCAGACATCTGCATCCTGAGCAGTGGAATGCTGGCACAGATTGCCACAGATTCTATTTTCTATTTTACGCTTGCCACAGATTCTATTTTCCCTCTATGGGTGTCGTAGACACCCATAGAGAAGGAATCGCCTACCTCGCCGGTATACCGGCAGCGTAATGGTGGCCCTGTCGGGATCCCGGTGTTGGAATTGTGAGAGCCGGGATCCCAACTATCGGTATGCTGACTGTATACCATATGGATCTATAACATGATACAGCAGAGCTGTAACCTAACAATGACACTAGATATTTCCTACACCCAACAGTGATATTAAAGGGTACGTCCTAAATCTTGCAACTGATTAGAGTAGGTCTTCGATCATTACCATGTTCCTACCTGTATAAGTAAAGTCTTAGAGTCTCTTGTGGCAGATCCTTCACTTCTCGGGAGAGGTTTTCCTTTAACTTTACACTCCTTTACAAAGCTTTTCAGGGTCTCACAGAATTCCTCATAGTTAAGAAACTAAGAAACAACATATAAAACATAACTCAAAGAACAATATACTATGATGTGTGATAACAAATGTATTTCTGCTAATACATGCAATAAATCTGTGTATGATAAAATACTCTTAACTTTTTTTTTTATATTTTCTTTACAAAACTTCTGTTTCATTTCACTTTGGTGGTATTCCACTCAATTACTTCTGGAAACAGGGAGCAATTAGTGTGACATAAGCATATTTGTATATAGGGAAAGCCACGTAGGTTGTTTTATTGCACATTTTGTAAAACGGAAGCCAGAGCACGAAATGATTGTTTGATGAGGGGCCCAAAGCAGGTCATGGGAACACTAACATTGGTTCTGCATTTTGAATGAATAATATTTATGTTGTACAAGTTTATATTCACCCTTTTCAATCACTAGAAATGTATATATTGCCTACAGGCAAAGTCAGAGCTACAGGGAATAGATTTTTTTTTTCCAAGAGGAACTATAAAATCACAATTAACACTGTCCTCTGCCACTTATGTTATATATATATGGTTACAATCTTGTCATTTTTTTAGCATTTTTTCCCCCACTTGAATATAGAACGACAGCTCTGTAATACCGCTTAGCGGTCTAAAGGGGGTCGACACCAGGGACTTGTACACGGGTCCTTCACTGGTGCGAGCCACTTGAGACCTCTTTCACACTGGCGACACCAACCTGGCAAATTGCCGGGTTGGTGACGTGCGCGGTGACATGTGCAGAGGGGATGCCTGGAGATCAGAACGCATTGGCTGCGAACGCCTCTGCCTGATTGAAAGGCAGAGGTGTTCGTGAAGCGGGCGGGCGGCTGCGTGACGTCACCCGCTGCCGCTCTAATCAAGAAAATTATGGTGGACCGCCTGCATACACAACCTAGCTATGGCTGCAGAGGTTCATCCACAATTGCTGCGATTGCAATTAAACTGCGGTCGCAGCCACAGGGCAGGCCATTTAGCATGCTAGGCAGCCTTGCCCTGCGATGGGCGGCCCCCAGCATATGATAGAAAGGATTGCAGATTCTGCTAAAAAAAACAGAATCTGCAATTCTTAATAAATAACCCCCTTGGTTTGCTAACAAACTTGAATAACAACTGCAATACGATTAAACTAAGCACGCCTGTCTCACTTGAAATATAAGAAGTCACAAAATGAGGGAGACCATCATTTTGTGATGCTATACACCAACTCTCAGGGGTGCACCTCCACTGGTGAGACCTATTGACTCACTTATAAGTGAGTATACTATAGTACATAGTGGATTTATTACACATATATATTGCTACCTACTAGAAGACATACTTTCTTCTCAGTCTACTAGTGCTCAAGTTCACCCATTCCTCTTTCCTGGAATTACACATATTACTTGGACTATATAATAGACACTGCATTTTGGAGGAAGAGATAACATTAGTGTGTGCAATTTGCCAATGGTGGCATTTTTACAAATTTGAAATAAAAACTGAACATGTTGGTCTTCTATTTAATGGTTTACACCACAGGTTCTCAAACTCGGTCCTCAGGACCCCACACGGTTCATGTTTTGCAGGTCACCTGTACATTTTTAAAATGTGACAGTTGGTGATACACAGTGCAGCTGCTGGGTGACATGGAAAACGTGAACTGTGTGGGGTCCTGAGGACCGAGTTTGAGAACCACTGGTTTACACCAAGGATGGCCAAATCCATGTCAGCCAGCAACCATGGCGATGGGAGGACCTTCCTTTGTCTGCATGTCACTCTCTTCTCCTGCCCCTTTTCCATTTTAGCTCCACATCAGGTACACCTGCTGGGAAACCTTAGAAATGCTTCCCAGCACGTAGCTCTTCCATACACAGTGTTCACAGCTGCTGAAAGCTATTATCGATACAGACTAGAAGTGTTGTGATTAATTATTTTCTAGGTGGCAAAATCTGATGTAGTAAGTGGCTAGCCTATAATCCTTGTGTAGTGTCACAGGGGCAATTATTTCATTGGAGGCATTGTGGCAGGAAAAAGCCAGAAGACAAGAATAAAAGGACTGAGCAAAGATCATGGCTGTACAAAATAGGATATAACAAATATGGTGCTTTTGAAGGACACTGGGTATAAGAACTGTTTGAGAGAAACGGCTGTTATCTCGGCACAGACTGGCAAACTTTGTGGAGTATATACACAGGAGTTGGCTACAGAATTTGTAGAAACTGATGGCTATTTGGGATGTGTAAAATGTAATATTTGTAGAAAACATCAGCTGGTCATTATATGAATGATCCTGGTAATATGCACAGCCCATCTAAAAAAAGGAGTCTCACAATGTCATAATGGAAAAACTGCTGTCTCTTCACTTATGATTAACTCTCCATTTTAAGCATAATGTTTCAACTTAACACTAAATAATTCACAACTTGCTGACATTTTGGGGTTAATGGCTCTGTTTACATTTCTTAACATTTTGTGTTCACCTAAGTTCACAAACAAGAAAAGTTAACTGTACATCATGTTTTATTCCATCTAAAAATGGGAAGTAGTTATGTGACCGGCGGGGTCACAATACCTACGCCTACATCTCGCCTCCTCAAAATCCCAACAGTTGGCATGCTAACAGGGACTATTCCCACTCGTGGGTGTCCACAACACCCATAGGGAGGGAATATAACCTGCGCTCGCCACCGAGCCCGCCAGCATTCTAATCCCCGGGACCCCGGCATCAGTATGGTGACAGACGGGATCCCACCCTTCGGTCACCTATACCCTACCCCTAAGAATATGAGTAACTCTAGAAGCAAGGCACCGTAAACTCACAAGGTGCAGAGGCTATTAGGTCATTAAGAAATTACTGAATCCGACTTTATTTATTCTAGCAAGCCAGCCCAGTATGGGAATCCAGTATTTATGTTCACACCATGCTAACCTCCTACTGTAATCAAGGTTCTTCTAGTTCTTACTTTAACGGACCTTCCTAGCACCACCACCACCACCACCACCCTCAGTACAGCTTCCTGTAGGCTGTCTGATATAAGTGGCGATGAAGAAGATGAATGGCAGTGTTGAGAGACAGAAATAAGGAAGAGAGCATGAATGTGCACAGACAACAAACTACTGCAGAAGAATTTGGAAGCACTGCAGTAATGTTATTAAATATTTCTTAGAAAACTTCTAATCTTAATGGAACAATTACTAAATAATAGAGTTCCATCCATGTATAATGCCAAACATTATACTTACCTCTTTCACTAATCCAAGCAGGTCTGCTTCATAAGCCAAAATATCACCCATTTTAGGACACTCCTATTATCTTCCACATAACCAGAAAATCTAAAAGACAAAGAAAACAATCTGAGCAAAAAAAAAAAAAACACTACAATAAGAGAATCTAAAGCCAAAACACAAGAAAGACATGATGGCCAAAGGGGGAAGTAGAGACAGACATTCCATGTGGCCTCGTTTGCATTTGCTATTCTCTCTAGAGTGAAAGGTGTTTTGAAACACTTAGGCACTAATATTACCCTCCTCCTTGTCAGGTTTGTACAAAGCTAAGTTCACCCCAGTATTGGCAAAAATGTAAAGTATTTTGAATGGATGGCACCTATTACCTATATCTTTAGTTGGTCGGGTAACTACAGTATATTGAAAACTATTATTTTTTCAAAACTGTCTTATCTTATCCAGATGTTGCCTGTTTGTCTAAGAAGGACCAACATTTTTGCTTATCACTATTTACTAAAGTACTTGATATACGTAACTTCACTAGTGTAGTTTTAATGCGTTATGTATTGGATTGGATGCATAATCGTAGTTGGTATATTAACTTGGACCTAGAGTTAACTATTTTTAACCTCCTTCTCCCCTGCTGCTCTGTTACACACTCCTACCTCTAAACTCCCACCAAGTATGATGACTAATGTTTTATTTCGAGACACGTACAGTATTTAGCTTGGTTAGCTATTAACCGTAAACTATTCCGTAACCCACAGAGTTCTATGTTTACAACCTTTTGGGGTAACCCCTTGTTTGCTTTAGGATTAGATAATGCCATATTCCAAGTTCGGGAATAGCTTCGGTCAGAGACATTTTTGACCCGGGGGGCTGGCTGCTCTCCTTTCAAGACCTCAAAGATAAATTTGACCTTCCGAATTCTAATTTCTTTATGTACTTACATACTCTACACTTTGCTAGTACCATGCCACGCCCATTCGCTGAGGCTGGAGATTTAGACAAATTCCAATCCTTGTTACTCGTACATGCTTTGTTACCCTATAAAACCAGATTCCTCACCCTGTTACTCATTCAGGATGCCTCTAAGTCTTTCTGGAGACCTACAGTGACCAGCTGGAAATATATACTCCCATCTATAGAGGATCATAATCCACTTATTAAGTATTATCATAATACTTTACGTCTTTTGTCATCTTCACCGTTACAAGAAACTCATTTTAAAGTAATACATAGGGTGGACATTTCCCAAGCTAAACGTAAGCACATGGTATCTGGGGAATCTGGTCATTGCCCTAAGTGCCACTATGTTAATGCCACTTTATTCCATCATTTTGTGGAGTGCAGGAAGACCCATAAGTTTTGGTGTAAAGTTCTTCTTTTTATCAATAATTTATTTTCTCTCAAACTATCATTGGATCCACTAGCACAATTATGTGCAAACTTGGACAATTGGGACCATAGTATTCATAAAAAAAATAAGAATTTACTTACCGATAATTCTATTTCTCGTAGTCCGTAGTGGATGCTGGGAACTCCGTAAGGACCATGGGGAATAGCGGCTCCGCAGGAGACAGGGCACATCTAAAGAAAGCTTTAGGATCACCTGGTGTGCACTGGCTCCTCCCCCTATGACCCTCCTCCAAGCCTCAGTTAGGATACTGTGCTCGGACGAGCGTACACAATAAGGAAGGATTTTGAATCCCGGGTAAGACTCATACCAGCCACACTGTACAACTTGTGATCTGAACCCAGTTAACAGCATGATAATAGAGAAGCCTCTCGAAAAGATGGCTCACTACAACAATAACCCGAATTTTTTGGTAACAATAATTATGTACCAGTATTGCAGACAATCCGCACTTGGGATGGGCGCCCAGCATCCACTACGGACTACGAGAAATAGAATTATCGGTAAGTAAATTCTTATTTTCTCTGACGTCCTAGTGGATGCTGGGAACTCCGTAAGGACCATGGGGATTATACCAAAGCTCCCAAACGGGCGGGAGAGTGCGGATGACTCTGCAGCCCCCAATGAGAGAACTCCCGGTCCTCCTCAGCCAGGGTATCAAATTTGAGGAATTTTACAAACGTATTTGCTCCTGACCAAGTAACTGCTCGGCAAAGTTGTAAAGCCGAGACCCCTCGGGCAGCTGCCCAAGATGAGCCCACCTTCCTTGTGGAGTGGGCATTTACAGATTTTTGGCTGTGGCAGGCCTGCCACAGAATGTGCAAGCTGAATTGTACTACAAATCCAACGAGCAATAGTCTGCTTAGAAGCAGGAGCACCCAGCTAGTTGGGTGCATAGAGGATAAACAGCGAGTCAGATTTCCTGACTCCAGCCGTCCTGGAAACATATATTTTCCGGGTCCTGACAACGTCTAGCAACTTGGAGTCCTCCCAGTCCCTAGTAGCCGCAGGCACCACAATAGGTTTGGTTCAGGTGAACGCTGAAACCACCTTAGGGAGAAACTGAGGACGAGTCCTCAATTCCGCCCTGTCCGAATGGAAAATCAGATAAGGGCTTTTACAGGATAAAGCCACCAATTCTGACACGCGCCTGGCCCAGGCCAGAGCCAACAGCATGACCACTTTTTCTGTGAGATATTTTAACTCCACAGATTTAAGTGTGTCAAACCAATGTGACTTTTGGAACCCAAAAACCACCTGGAGATCCCAAAAGTGCCACTAAAGGCACAAAAGGAGGCTGTATATGCAGTACCCCTTTAACAAATGTCTGAACTTCAGGGACTGAAGCTAGTTCTTTTTTGGAAGAAAATTGACAGAGCCGAAATTTGAACCTTAATGGACCCCAATTTCAGGCCCATAGATACTCCTGTTTGCAGGAAATGTAGGAATCGACCCAGTTGAATTTCCTCCGTCGAGCCTCACTGGCCTCGCACCACGCAACATATTTTCGCCAAATGCGGTGATAATGTTTTGCGGTTACATCCTTCCTGGCTTTGATCAGGATAGGGATGACTTCATCCGGAATGCCTTTTTCCTTCAGGATCCGGCGTTCAACCGCCATGCCGTCAACGCAGCCGTGGTAAGTCTTGGAACAGACAAGGTCCTTGCTGGAGCAGGTCCCTTCTTAGAGGTAGAGGCTACGGATCCTCCGTGAGCATCTCTTGAAGTTCCGGTTACCAATTCCTTCTTGGCCAATCCGGAGCCACTAATATAGTGCTTACTCCTCTCCATCTTATCAATCTCAGTACCTTGGGTATGAGAGGCAGAGGAGGGAACCCATACACTGATTGGTACACCCACGGTGTTACCAGAGCATCTACAGCTATTGCCTGAGGGTCCCTTGACGTGGCGCAATACCTGTCGAGTTTTTCCCAACGGTTTATAATCATGTGGAAGACTTCTGGGTGAAGTCCTTACTCTCCCGGGTGGAGGTCGTGCTGAGGAAAACTGCTTCCCAGTTGTCCACTCCCGGAATGAAAACTGCTGACAGTGCTATCACATGGTTTTTCGCCCCGCGAAGAATCCTTGCAGCTTCTGCCATTGCCCTCCTGCTTCTTGTGGCACCCTGTCTGTTTACGTGGGTGACTGCCGTAATGTTGTCCGACTGGATCAACACCGGCTGACCTTGAAGCAGAGGTCTTGCTAAGCTTAGAGCATTGTAAATGGCCCTTAGCTTCAGGACATTTATGTGAAGTGATGTCTCCAGGCTTGACCATAAGCCCTGGATATTCCTTCCCTGTGTGACTGCTCCCCAGCCTCGCAGGCTGGCATCCGTGGCCACCAGGACCCAGTCCCGCATGCCGAATCTGCGGCCCTCTAGAAGATGAGCACTCTGCAACCACCACAGGAGGGATACCCTTGTCCCTGGTGACAGGGTTATCCGCTGAAGCATCTGAAGATGCGACCCGGACCATTTGTCCAGTAGGTTCCACTGGAAAGTCTTGCGTGGAATCTGCCGAATGGGATTGCTTCGTAGGAAGCCACCATTTTTACCCAGAACCCTTGTGCATTGATGCACTGAGACTTGGTTCGGTTTTAGGAGGTTCCTGACTAGCTCGGATAACTCCCTGGCTTTCTCCTCCGGGAGAAACACCTTTTTTCTGGACTGTGTCCAGGATCATCCCTAGGAACAGAAGACAAGTCGTCGGAACCAGCTGCGATTTTGGAATATTGAGAATCCAATCGTGCTGCCGCAACACTACCTGAGGTAGTGCTACACCGATCTCCAACTGTTCCCTGGATCTCACCCTTATCAGGGAATCGTCCAAGTAAGGATAACTAAAATTCCCTTCCTTCAAAGGAATATCATCATTACGGTCATTACTTCAGTAAAGACCCGGGGTGCCGTGGACCATCCCTACGGCAGCGTCTGAACTGATAGTGACAGTTCTGTACCATAGCCTGAGATACCCTTGGTGAGAAGGGTAAATTTTGACATGAAGGTAAGCATCCTTGATGTCCCGAGACATCATGTAGTCCCCTTCTTCCAGGTTTGCAATCACTGCTCTGAGTGACTCAATTTTGAATTTGAACCTCTGTATGTAAGTGTTCAAAGATTTTAGATTTTAGATTTTAAAATCGGTCTCACCCAGCCGTCTGGCTTCAGTACCACAATAGTGTGGAATAATACCCCGTTCCCTGTTGCAGGAGGGGTACCTTAATTATCACCTGCTGGGAATACAGCTTGTGAATGGCTTCCAAAACTGCCTCCCTGTCAGCGGGAGACGTCGGTAAAACAGACTTTTGGAAACGGCGAGGGGAATACGTCTCGAATTCCAATTTGCACCCCTGAAATATTACCTGAAGGATCCAGGGGTCTACTTGCGAGTGAGCCCACTGCGCACTGAAATTCATTGAGAACGGGCCCCCACCGTGCCTGAACTTGTAAAGCCCTAGCGTCATACTGAGAGCTTGGCAGAGGCGGAAAAGGGTTTCTGTTCCTGGGAACTGGCTGATCTCTGCAGCCATTTTCCTCTCCCTCTGTCACGAGCAGAAAAGAGGAACCCTTTTGTCAGCTTGCCAACCAGGACTGCGCCTGATAATACGGCGTCTTATTTTGAGAGGCGACCTTTTTTAAGTCAATACTTCCAAATGCCGTTTGGAATCCGCATCACCTGACCACTTTACTGGTATAATTGGACAACGCACTTATACTTGATGCCAGTCGGCAAATATTCCGCTGTGCATCATGCATATATAGAAATGCATCTTTTAATTGCTCTATAGGCAATAATATACTGTCCTTATCTAGGATATCAAATTTCCAGTCAGGGAATCCGACCACGCCAACCCAGCACTGCACATCCAGGCAGAGGCGATTGCTGGTCGCAGTATAACACCAGTATGTGTGTAAATACATTTTAGGATACCCTCCTGCTTTCTATCAGCAGGATCCCTAAGGGCGGCCATCTCCAGAGAGGGTAGAGCCCTTGTTCTTACAAGCGTGTGAGCGCCTTATCCCCCCTAGGGGGTGTTTCCCAACGCACCCTAACCTCTGGCGGGAAAAGGTATACTGCCAATAACTTTTTAGAAATTATCAATTGTTATCGGGGGGAAACCCACGCATCATCACACACCTCATTTTATTTCTCAGATTCAGGAAAACTACAGGAAGTTTTTCCTCACCAAACATAATACCCCTTTTTTTTGGTGGTATTTATATTATCAGAAGAGTGTAAACTTTTTCCATTGCCTCAATCATGCAATGTGTGGCCCTATTGGAAATCACGGTTGTCTCTTCACCGTCGACACAGGAGTCAGTATCCGTGTCGGCGTCTGTATCTGAGGTAACGGGCGCTTTAGAGCCCCTGTATGAGACGTCTGGACATGCACAAGCTGAGTAGCCGGCTGTCTCATGTCAACCACTGTCTTTTATACAAAGCTGACACTGTCACGCAATTTCAACAGTACATCCACTCAGGTGTCGACCCCCCAGGGGGTGACAACACTATTACAGACACTCTACTCCGTCTCCTCATCATTTTTCTCCTCATACATGTCGACACAAACGTACCGACACACAGCACACACACAGGGAATGCTCTGATAGAGGACAGGACCCCACTAGCCCTTTGGGGAGACAGAGGGAGAGTTTGCCAGCACACACCAGAGCGCTATATATATACAGGGATAACCTTATATAAGTGTTTTTCCCTTTATAGCTGCTGTATTGTTTATACTGCGCCTAATTTGTGCCCCCCTCTCTTTTTTAACCCCTTTCTGTAGTGTAGTGACTGCAGGGGAGAGCCAGGGAGCTTCCCTCCAACTGAGCTGTGAGGGAAAATGGCGCCAGTGTGCTGAGGAGATAGGCTCCGCCCCTTTCTCGGCGTCCTTATCATCCGTTTTCTTGTATGTTTTGGCAGGGGTTAAATGCATCCATATAGCCCAGGAGTTATATGTGATGCATTTATTTTAGCCATAAAAGGTTTTCTATCGATTTATTGCGTCTCAGGGCGCTGCCCCCCCAGCGCCCTGCACCCTCAGTGACCGGAGTGTGAAGTGTGCTGAGAGCAATGGCGCACAGCTGCGGTGCTGTGCGCCTACCTTTATCTGAAGACAGGAAAGTCTTCTGCCGCCGATTTTTCCGGACCTCTTCGCTCTTCTGGCTCTGTAAGGGGGCCGGCGGCGCGGCTCCGGTGACCCATCCAGGCTGAACCTGTGATCGTCCCTCTGGAGCTAATGTCCAGTAGCCTAAGAAGCCCAATCCACTCTGCACGCAGGTGAGTTCGCTTCTTCTCCCCTTAGTCCCTCGATGCAGTGAGCCTGTTGCCAGCAGGTCTCACTGAAAATAATAAACCTAAACTAAAACTTTCACAAAGAGCTCAGGAGAGCCCCTAGTGTGCACCCTTCTCGTCGGGCACAGAAAATCTAACTGAGGCTTGGAGGAGGGTCATAGGGGGAGGAGCCAGTGCACACCAGGTGATCCTAAAGCTTTCTTTAGATGTGCCCTGTCTCCTGCGGAGCCGCTATTCCCCATGGTCCTTACGGAGTTCCCAGCATCCACTAGGACGTCAGAGAAAAGTAATTCTTCCCCTGCTGACCACCATAGATATAGTAGCTAAAAAATCTAGAATGCAAAACTAGATTGTGAAAATTCACCCCTTTTTAGGAACGGTGAAACAACTATTGCTACAACTACTATATTTTGATAGGCAGTCAACACTGCCTGAGACTGAACAAGGTATTCTTACATTTTATGAGAAGTAGAATTTCTTTATTGCTTTATTAGATCTTCACTCACAGGCCAAGATTTTTTAAATTGTTTAAATCTACTACAGGTTGAGTATCCCATATCCAAATATTCCGAAATACGGAATATTCCGAAATACGGACTTTTTTGAGTGAGATAGTGAAACCTTTGTTTTTTGATGGATCAATGTACACAAACTTTGTTTAATACACAAAGTTATTAAAAATATTGTATTAAATGACCTTCAGGCTGTGTGTATAAGGTGTATATGAAACTTTAATGAATTGTGTGCATGTACACACATTTTGATTAATGCACAAAATTATAAAACATATTGGATAAAATTACCATCAGGCTGTGTGTATAAGGTGTATATGAAACATAAATGCATTCTATGCTTAGACTTGGGTCCCATCACCATGATATCTCATTATGGTATGCAATTATTCCAAAATACGGAAAAATCCGATATCCAAAATACCTCTGGTCCCAAGCATTTTGGATAAGGGATACTCAACCTGTACGAGGTACATGCATCGTCAACTGGACTCTGCTATGTGAAATAAAGTTATATCTGAACCTATGATGATAGACGCGCCTTACTTATTGTATGGGATGATATGTTCTTTTTCTAGATCTATCTAGTCATTCGGCTACGATCTCCGATTTATTTCAATTATTAATTTTTGCAGCCCCTCCACACTACAGCTTATAGTGTTATCCATTCCCTTCTTCCCCCGTCTCCTTCCTTCCCCTGTATTTCTGTTTGTCATAGCTCATTACATATTGTGATGTCATGAGTCTTTCTATATAGGTATACAGGTTGAGTATCCCATATCCAAATATTCCGAAATACAGAATTTTTGGAGTGAGAGTGAAACCTACGTTTTCTGATGGCTCAATGTACACAAACTTTGTTTAATACACAAAGTTATTAAAAATATTGTATTAAATGACCTTCAGGCTGTGTATATAAGGTGTATATGAAACATAAATGCATTCTGTACTTAGACTTAAATCCCATTGCCATGATATCTCATTATGGTATGCAATTATTACAAAATACGGAAAAATCCGATATCCAAAATACTTCTGGTCACAAGTATTTTGTATAAGGGATACTAAACCTGTACATATGTTTGTTGAAGCATAATTTTTAGCATTGTAATTGCTAGTTTACCTGTGTTATTAGATCTCTCTTGCTTCTATGCTTCGAAGCTTGGTGATTTCAAATATTCTACCTATGACTGTATTTGTCATTATATATGTGGATGTATTGAATGCTACATTTTTGAAAAAATAATAAAAAAAGTAAAAAAAATAAATAAAAAAAAACGAGAGACAGACATTCCCAGCTACACACGCCTTGTTCTTCACTGGAAGCATTTACATTCAAATAGTGGGGCAGATGTATTAAGCCTGGAGAAGCAGTGATAAAGAAGTGATAAGTGGAAGATGATAACACACCAGCCAGTCATTATGGGTTGAAAAATTACAGTTAGGAGCTGATTGGCTGGTGCGTTATCACCATCCAATTATTACTTCTCCAGGCTTAATACATTTGCCCCAGTTTTACTTATTTACAATTCTTGTCTCCAGTTGAAAAGATGTAATTTTACTTTAGGTGGATTTATTATATTAGAACGCTTTGTACTGCAGTGTTCTGTTCAGTTGGCAGAGGATGCACACTTATCAATATATAATTTGATTACATCTCTAGGTAACTTTATTATGTCTTGCCTGACACTTCTCATACAATTATAAAGCTACACAGTCTACAAAAAGTCCTGAACACACCACATTTAAAATGAACACCAGGGTATCAAATTCCCTATTTACATACAGAGAAGGATAAAAAGAAAATAAGACGGCAAACAATGTGTTTCTAACAGTTTCATTTGCAAACTTTAAACACAAGCAGAAAATATATAAATAGCCTAAACGGGAATTAAAGTCTCAACAATGGATGTGATTTGACGTTCTGGAACAGCAAATCAGGCTAATCTACAACGCAAGTTGCACCCCATAGTGGTGTAGAAAAATGTGAGATGTATAGGCTACTGTAACTGGCTGATGTGACACATCTTCACAAATGAGCATTTAACATGCAGTGGTGAACTAATGCTTGTACCCCGCAGAAGGGAGTAGGAAAAAGTATATTCTAATGACCCCACTATACTCACCTGCGGTAAACAACTCTGAGCAATGCATTGAGCATTCGGAACAAAAAAAAAACCCACACATACGGTTTTCCTCCTGTATTCAGAGTT
Source organism: Pseudophryne corroboree (assembly GCF_028390025.1). Lineage (NCBI taxonomy): Eukaryota > Metazoa > Chordata > Amphibia > Anura > Myobatrachidae > Pseudophryne > Pseudophryne corroboree. The sequence continues at coordinate 367,257,366 of NC_086447.1, forward strand.
GGCCATATCTATTGGGCCACAGTGCCCTTAAACATCCACGTTTGAGAGCAGCTATTATCACTGACAGCGTGTATCTGCAGTAGCATTGTCTTTGGCGCAGGAGATCTACCTGAAACAACTGAATTCCCCCCACAAAATTTGATGGTATATAAGAACCATATGGCTCATCCAGTCTGCCCGTTAGGGTATTAGGGTTAGGGATTGGGTTTGAAGGTTATTAGGGTTGTTTTAGTGGTTTGGGTTAGGGCAATGATGGGGAACCTTTGGCACTTCAGCTGTTGAACTACACATCCCAGCATGCCCTGCTACAGTTTTGCTATTTGGCCATGCTAAAACTGTAGCAGGGCATGCTGGGATGTGTAGTTCAACAACAGCTGGAGTGCCAAAGTTTCCCCATCACTGGGTTAGGGGGTGAGGAAATTAGTTAGTTTGGGGGATGGGGTCAGGTGTCACCGATTGCTTTATCAATGTCACACATGATAAGAAGAGACACCCGCTCTGCCCTATTGAGAGCACAGAGCGTGCCCTTGAGACTGGATCCGCATTGCCAGGCACCTACCCAAACTTTATTATGGCACTTGGTAATGCCTGATCCACTACAAAGCATATGTGACACTGGGACAAAATAAGCATGCCTAAATTTGGGTGTGTAAATTTGGGCAGGTGGGAGATATGCTATTCTGTCCCTGCTTACCCCTATACACAGTCTGATAGTTTATGCCATACAAATACCTGACTGTATGGCTGCTGCTAATGTCTGTGCTATGACATCATAAGGTTCCTATGATTACACAATAAGTGGAATGCCAGGGCAGCACACTAGGCTTTATTCTATTACCTGGTCTCCACTACTGTAGAACACAAACTCTGGAGCTCGTGCTGTTTGATCATAGTGCTAGTAATACTGATAGCGTGATTAGCTTTTTTAATAGAAGTTCGTTTTATTAATTAGTCTATAAGTATTTTAGTATTTAGCGTATTATTGTAAGTGGAAAGAGGAGAAAGAAGAGAGAAGGGAGGAGGAATTTGGGTGCAGCCACGGGCTGGGTTTACCATATGCTGGCCTTTCTTCTGGAATAAGGTAAGTGCGCTTTTATTTTTACTTGTACTTTGTTGCTTGCACAATAAGGGTTTGTCATGGATTTCATAAGGGACGAGGCTCACCTGAAAGTGGGCGTATCAGGGCATAGAAGGTAGTTGGTCCCAATTTAGTAAGTCTAAATGTCAGGAGGTGTCTCTGCCCAAATCTGACTAATGGCCCATACACACGGTGAGATTCGGGCTATGCCCGATTCTCACTATGCGACAGGGGCCAGGTCGGCAAATAGTCAGTATCGCAAACACACTCATTATGTGCTTGCGATACTGACTATCGGGGTAATTCTGAGTTGATCGCAGCAGCAAGTTTGTTAGCAATTGGGCAAAACCATGTGCACTGCTGGTGTGGCAGATATAACATGTGCAGAGAGAGTTAGATTTGGGTGGGTTATGTTGTTTCTGTGCAGGGTAAATACTGTCTGCTTTATTTTTACACTGCAATTTAGATTTCAGTTTGAATACACCCCACCCAAATCTAACTCTCTCTGCACATGTTATATCTGCCTCCCCTGCAGTGCACATGGTTTTGCCCAACTGCTAACAAAAATCCTGCTGCGATCAACTCAGAATTACCCCCTATGTGCGATTTTGGCTAAGTGTGAATTTTGACTATCTCTTCTATAGAAATAGTCAAAATTGACTTGCCTGCACGGTCTATCTATTCTTGCGATGCCGACCGCGCATCGGCATCGAATCGGGATCGCAAGGTGACTTTCACCTTGCGATCTGCACTAACTTTTCTTACGATTTTGACTATATAGTCTAACTGTGTGTACACACCATAAGATAAGGGGTTATTTATAATTATTTACAGTATTGCCGGTTCTCAATGGCTGCAAATCGTAGGTGTTATGTATGAGTTAATCAGAGGCTGCAGTCTTCTGTCCATTCCAACCGTGACGCGGCCGGACATGCCGTACACACTTTTCCCCAGATTGCAGAATTTTTCAAAAAATATTACGCATCCTTATACAACCTGAAGAAAGATCAATCTTTCCAGGTCACTCTTGACCTGAAGGTTCTGATTCAGGACTACCTTACAGAGGTGAAATTCCCGAGACTCGCAAAGGCATGAATTTCTTAGAACAGGCATTCACTATAGAGGAGTTGGAGGCGGCCCTATCTGCTACTCCAACTGGAAAAAGCCCAGGCCCAGACTGATTCCCTGTAGGCTACCATAAAGCATTTAAATTACCCTATCTACCTTTATTTATGAAAGTATGCACCTCTTTTTTCCGTGAGACAGGCCCCCGGTTGCTTAGTCTAACGGATATCCCCCTATCCTAATACAATAAATCCTTGCTGCAACACCTTATAAATGATACTACTCTGTATTTCTGGTGGTCTACTGTACAACCTCCCATTTCCAAGTGGTTCCAAAGGATTGACTTCTATATGGCCATGGAAGACCTTACAACCTCCTCAAGCCATTCCTCCTCCCAGTTTACCACTGCCTGGTTTGAATGGTTGAGCTTCAAGGAAACACTGACAAATGCTACTCACATGATATCCCCTCTCCCCACTGTACCTTAGGGTTGTGAGAACAATGAGGATATTCTCATTCCCTACTATTCCTACCTTTTCTCTAATTTTGTGCTTCTTCCTCCTTCTATCTCTTTTCTCTGCCTAGTTAACATTAGCTTTATTAATTCCCTCTTATTCATAAAACCTTTTTCATTATTTTCTCACCATTACTATTACAGGATGACTTAGATTGTTGTTCTATTCTATACAGACTAGGGACTCATTTTAAGTTCTAATTATAGTGGCTCTATTGCATTTCTCATTGTGACAAATTATATTGCACTAAGGCCCTCATTCCGAGTTGTTCGCTCGTTATTTTTCCTCGCATCGGTGCGATTAGTCGCAAACTGCGCATGCGCAACGTTCGCAGTGCGCCTGCGCCAAGTAAATTTGCTAAAAAGTTTGGTATTTTACTCACGGCTTAACGGAGAAATTTCTTCGTTCTGGTGATCGGAGTGTGATTGACAGGAAGTGAGTGTTTCTGGGCGGAAACTGGCCGTTTTATGGGTGTGTGCGAAAAAACGCAGCCGTTTCTGGGAAAAACGCGGGAGTGTCTGCAGAAACGGGGGAGTGTCTGGGCGAACGCTGGGTGTGTTTGTGACGTCAAACCAGGAACGAAACTGACTGAACTGATCGCAGTGGCAGAGTAAGTCTCGAGCTACTCAGAAGCTGCAAAGAAATTTCTATTCGCAATTCTGCTAATCTTTCGTTCGCAATTCTGTTATGGTAAGATACACTTCCAGAGGGCGGCGGCTTAGCGTGTGCAAAGCTGCTAAAAGCAGCTAGCGAGCGAACAACTCGGAATGAGGGCCCAAGTCTGCTATGTATCCTTATTGTCTCCTGTTTATTGGTTTATTGTATTAATTTAATAACACAGAGTTAAAATAAATAAATAAATATGAGTTAATAAAATAGAATACATGCAGCGCTGCAAAATAATTACCCTTAGCAGCTCCATAAGGGGATTTCTTAAACCCATAATACAGTACTCAAATAATGTCTAAATGGGTGCATGCGGCTGTCCATGGGCCCTCCTTACAGCCATTGAAAAAGTCCCCATACAAGGATGAAAATGTGTTTGGCACTTTAGGTAAATTCATGTACATGTAATGCATCACTGAAAGCTTGTGATTTTTTTTGTACCTATGATCAATACATATTGTGCTTTCACTTATAAGCACATACTGTAGTTTTATTTATACCTTACCACATTACCACCTACCCGCATACACCTCTAGAAGCTGTATCCAGCACCAAGGTACACTACATCAAAGGAGCGGAAAATCCTGACCCACTGGGAAGATCTGGAGAGTAACTGTATTTACACACTACATATTACTACCTATCCCTGATGATACACATCCTTGGTGTTTGAGGTGAACCAAAGCATGAGTGACGTGAGGCGAGTGTTTTGGGTTGGACATTTACACAGAGGACAACCCATAAAACAACCACACACAAACCAAGGGACACCATCCCGGACACAGATCACAAACTTGAGACATCACCTAATCAGAACTCACACCAAAAAAAAAAAAAAAAAAAAACACCCAGCAAAGGTCCTGATTAACAATGGGGTGGGTGGAGCTGCGCTCCAGGCCCTCACAGTAAAATAGACCCACAAATTCTGCTGTAGAGCAGCCAGTGTTGACAGGAGAAAAATGCAGTCAAGACCAAAAGAACAGCTTAATCACCTCCAGGCTACCTCCCCTCTTCCCTCACCCTGCTGATCAGTAGAAGTCCCATCCCACGGAGCAGTCTGAAGCTCTGCTCCCTTTGTCCACAGCCGTGTCCCTCAGACTCCCGATGCCCATTCACCACCCACCCCTCCCTCAGCAACGGAGTTCTGAGATGCTGTGGGTGGAGCACTGTGCTGCTGTCACAGACTGTGTTGAGAAACCAGTAGGCATACCTAATGTACTTTTCTACAGGTCACTGTAAAGTCTGGCCCCTGTCTCGTATGTATTATTATTATTATTATTATTATTAATATTATGTATTATTATGTAGTATGTGTGTGTATCAACTCAACTCAGGGTAATAAATAAGGAGGTCTAAGTAGGCGGACTTGATAAAACTGACCTAAACCTAACAAGGAGGAAATCTCCAGAGAGTTTGGGAAGATCCCAGAGCTCCTTGCAGGCGGCCATGTCCCCAAAAGTGTCAGGATGCATCACCACTGAGATGAAACATACCATCATGCCAGAGGGGAGCATAGTCACACACATGGTGGGTGTACCCCCTGTCCCCCCAACCCACGCTGTGCTGAGCATGGCCTGCGTCTCCCCTCAGCCAGCAATGGAACAGTCTGACTTCCGCCCTTGCCCTGGAAGCGTCACGGGGGCTCCATGTCCGCCACTGCACTGATTTCAAGCTCTGGGAGCAACCCGGATGACGTGGCCAGAAAATACATTTGACAAGCGAACCAGCTGGTGAGATAATGGGCACATGGGCTGGCGGCTACATCACGTCTGGAGGATGGTGCTGTGTAGCTGGGGGTCCTGTGGGTGTTATGGCTGCCAGGACCCTCCAAATGTCTCATTATAATGCATGGTAGGGAGGGGGATCGATATTAAGTTTGTCAGAAAAGGAGAGGTGTGTGTGTGTGGGGGGGGGGGGGGGGGGGAGGGGGGAGCGCCAAATGACTGTCTTACCCCGGGTGACAAAAATCCTAGTTCCGGCCCTGGCCAGCCCCATAACATGGCTGTAGTGCGTCCTATGCAGCACCCTCCCCCTGGTGGCATTCTAAAATCTGAGCCCCATGGGGAGGGTGGGCAAAAGCACCTTCACCGGGTATCTAGGGTGCTACTCAGAGCATCCATAGGACGTTCCAGTCAGTAGTACAGATCCCACAGCACTGTAGGAGTAATGACAGCGCAGAAGGGCAGGAGATGGAGCAGCAGGGCACGTGTTGTGGCGGTGGCAGAGTATGGATAGTTCTGTACCGCCCTGCTTACATCCCTGGTGTCTGTGTATATATAGTGTATACAGTATATATGTCTATAGCCTGCTCTATATAGAGTACCTTGGCACCTTCTCTGCACTGTGTGATGTCACACCCCACCACCGCACCCAAGGAGACAATATCAGTACACAGAAGCAGAGCAGCTCTGTGCAGCCCGCCTCATAGTGACTGACTGAGAGCTGTCACCTGAAAGAGTTAAGATTGAGGTACATAATCGGAGTTAGTTTTTTTACAATTATAATATGTGGGATCCGGAGGGTTTATTTATGTATTTATATGTATGTTATATTTCTTGTATGTTTGTGTGTATATACAGTATTTATGCTGTGATGCAGGGAGTGGGTGGGGCATGTGCTCAAGGTAACGGAGGACAGCATAGTCAAGCCAAGGGAGGTTTCTGGTTGCCCGAAAAAAAAACCTCCACTTGGCCAGTGGCTCAAATTATGACCACAATATCAATAGCATACAATATGAATCCTAGTGCTGCCGCCACAACATGAAGTTTAAGAGACAGATTGGAGCTGCTGAACATTCCCAATGGATGCAGTCTTCTGTCAAGTTTGTTGTGTGTGGGTCTGAGCACTCAATCAGTGCACTGGACAAGAGAGTAGCTGCCAGGAAGAAGAGACAGATGCCTTACCAGGAGGTAGGAGAATGTGTGCTTAGAAAGTGAAGTTTTGTATCCTACTGGTTCTATTATGTTATTTATATTAGTTAAATATATATGTTTTATATAGCCTATACTATAGACCATTTATAGTGTTCATTATTAATACTGTGTGTGTGTGTGTGTGTGTGTGTGTGTGTGTGTGTGTGTGTGTGTGTGTGTGTGTGTGTGTGTGTGTGTGTGTTGAGCTGCAACGTCATGATGCATGTAATATGATGATGATGATGATCATCACACTTCAAGAGTGCAGTGGACTGCAGCTGTTTCTGCCTTCTCTGTGCTTCACTACAGTGCAGCCACAGGATCAGAGTGTCTGTGTTGAAACACTGGCTGTGGGGCACATGGTATAAAGGGAGTCAGGAGGAAAGAGGAAGGGAGTAAAGAACAGAAAAGGGAAGCAGGAAGCGGGGCTGTGCCTGGTGTGCTGTCTTTATCCAGGCATTCTGCCTATGAGGTGCCACCTGACCAGAGCCACTGCCAGTACCCAACACTAAAAAGTGTAAATTCCATTAAGTACTGATTATAGAGACTGTACCACAGATATACTTGCTGTCTGATTTATTTAATTCCACAGGCCATGGTGTGTGGCTGTGATGTCTTCTGTATTTTATGGTAGTCGTTGGAGTTCTCCATTTTATATGGGACTCATTACAATTGACTTTGTATTGTATGGAGGTCACTTGGATGCTTGGTGTATAATATGACAGGCACTCTAATGCTCTGTTTTATTTGGCAGCCACTGATGCTCTTTTTATAATATGAATGTTACTGTAATACTCTCTGTATTATCTAGCAGTCAATGTAGTGATCTCTGTATTATATGGCGGTCACTGTGATGATCTCTTAGATGGCTGTCACTGAGGCTCTCTTTATAATATGAATGTTACTGTTATGCTCTCTGTATTATCTAGAAGTCACTAATGCTCTCTGTATTATATGGTGGTCACCGTGATGTTCTTTGCATTATTAATTTCATTAAATTTACTGCAGTGGTTAGGATGAACACTAATAGAAATGTGGAGATGCCCATGGCACATGCCACACCCCCTATACAGACCCTTGCAGAAGCACACAATAAGCCCTTCATCATATTCAGTTCAAGGCCCATGTGGACCTTAATCTGGCACTGACCCAGCCTACAACCCACTGACCCACAGGACAACGCAGGACAGACAGACAGTCAAGGACAGCACATAAACACTGACACTATACCCCGGAACGCACCCATCCAAACACTACCTGAGTTATATATGAGCTGAAATGTTTTTTCTAGTCCAGTGGGTTCAACATGTGGCCCTCCAGCTGCCGCTACAATGCTGTTGTTATGGAATGCTAAAACTGCAGCAGGGAATGCTGGGATGTGCAGCCACACATTGAACATCCCCGTTAGTCTATCAAATCCTCACCTCATGTACCCATATGCCTCCATATGTACTCCATGCGTGTGACTTTAATACATTCAGGTGATATGATATTTTGCAATGCGATTTTGGACACTAATATCAGGACCACATTGCACTGCAAATACAGGTTGAGTATCCCTTATCCAAAATTCAAAATCCCACATTTTTGGGTCCCCTACTGAGATAATGACATATATAGTATATATTGTGTATATATAGATATATTATATAGATATATATATATATATATATATATATATATGTATATGTATATGTGTCACTATCTCAGTAGGGGAACCAAAAATGTGTGATTTTGGATAAGGGATACTCAACCTGTAATAATTGTTGATAAATGGGCCCCTTAGACTTTATTATATATAGAAATCACTGATCACATCCTGTAAGCGCAGCCTCAGGGGATGGTGAAGGTGGAAGTCTGACTAGAAGGGATGTTTGCATATAACTTAGCTTACTTATCATTTAGTATTTCTATTTCATCTTTAACTAAGGCGAGGCCATGAAATGCTCCCGTTATTACCGGAGAGTCATTTAACACAAGGGGACCACCCCTACTCCTCCAGCCCTCCTCCTCATCAACATTGGTCCCCAGTTGTCTTCTGGCCAGCCCCACTTATTGGCTGGCATTGTATTATAACAGGCACACCGCTGTGCACTACGCTCCATCCATACATCACTGATTATTCTAAATCTTCATTTAGCAGCTCATTTAAGTAGGATCTGCAGCTACTAGAAATCAGTACAAGAGAAAAAATGCAAAGGCCCAGATTCAGAGATGTATGCAAATTATCACTGAATCAGGCCCTCTACGCATGTTTTATCAGGTACTGATTTTTGTAGGCGCAGAGCCTACTTAAATGAGCTGCTTAAAATAAGAATTTACTCACCAGTAATTCTATTTCTCGCAGTCCGTAGTGGATGCTGGGAACTCCGTAAGGACCATGGGGAATAGACGGGCTCCGCAGGAGACTGGGCACTCTAAAGAAAAGATTAGGTACTATCTGGTGTGCACTGGCTCCTCCCTCTATGCCCCTCCTCCAGACCTCAGTTAGGGAAACTGTGCCCGGAAGAGCTGACATTACAAGGAAAGGATTTTTGGAATCCAGGGTAAGACTCATACCAGCCAGACCAATCACACCGTACAACTTGTGATAACCTTACCCAGTTAACAGTATGAACAACAACTGAGCCTCACTCAACGGATGGCTCATAACAATAACCCTTATTGAAGCAATAACTATATAAACGTATTGCAGAAAGTCCGCACTTGGGACGGGCGCCCAGCATCCACTACGGACTACGAGAAATAGAATTACCGGTGAGTAAATTCTTATTTTCGCTGACGTCCTAGTGGATGCTGGGAACTCCGTAAGGACCATGGGGATTATACCAAAGCTCCCAAACGGGTGGGAGAGTGCAGATAACTCTGCAGCACCGAATGAGCAAACACAAGGTCCTCCTCAGCCAGGGTATCAAACTTGTAGAACTTTGCAAAGGTGTTTGAACCCGACCAAGTAGCCGCTCGGCAAAGCTGTAAAGCCGAGACCCCTCGGGCAGCCGCCCAAGAAGAGCCCACCTTCCTTGTGGAATGGGCTTTTACTGATTTTGGATGCGGCAATCCAGCCGCAGAATGAGCCAGCTGAATCGTACTACAGATCCAGCGAGCAATAGTTTGCTTTGAAGCAGGAGCACCCAGCTTGTTGGGTGCATGCAGGATAAACAGCGAGTCAGTCTTCCTGACTCCAACCGTTCTGGAAACATAGATTTTCAAAGCCCTGACTACGTCCAGCAACTTGGAGTCCTCCAAGTCCCGAGTAGCCACAGGCACCACAATAGGTTGGTTCAAATGAAACGATGATACCACCTTTGGGAGAAATTGGGGATGAGTCCTCAATTCTGCCCTGTCCATATGGAAGATCAGATATGGGCTTTTACATGACAAAGCCACCAATTCCGACACACGCCTAGCCGATGCTAAGGCCAACAGCATGACCACTTTCCACGTGAGATACTTTAGTTCCACGGTCTTAAGTGGCTCAAACCAGTGGGATTTCAGGAAATCCAACACAACGTTAAGAATATGGGGGCTGAATATGCAGCACTCCCTTAACAAACGTCTGAACCTCAGGCAGTGAAGCCAATTCTTTTTGAAAGAAAATGGATAGGGCCGAAATCTGGACCTTTATGGACCCCAATTTTAGGCCCATAGTCACCCCTGACTGTAGGAAGTGCAGGAATCGACCCAGCTGGAATTCCTCTGTAGGGGCCGTCCTGGCCTCACACCAAGCAACATATTTTCGCCATATACGGTGATAATGCTTAGCTGTCACGTCCTTCCTAGCCTTTATCAGCGTAGGAATAACTTCATCCGGAATGCCTTTTTCCGCTAGGATCCGCTGTTCAACCGCCATGCCGTCAAACGCAGCCGCGGTAAGTCTTGGAACAGACAGGGCCCTTGTTGCAGCAGGTCCTGTCTGAGAGGCAGAGGCCATGGGTCCTCTGTGCGCATTTCTTGCAGTTCCGGGTACCAAGTCCTTCTTGGCCAATCCGGAACAATGAGTATTGTTCATATTCCTCTCTTTCTTACTATTCTCAGTACCTTGGGTATGAGAGGAAGAGGAGGAAACACATATACCGACTGGTACACCCACGGTGTCACTAGGGCGTCCACAGCTAATCGCCTGAGGGTCCCTTGATCAGGCGCAATATCTTTTTAGCTTTTTGTTGAGGCGGGACGCCATCATGTCCACCTGTGGCAGTTCCCATCGCTTTGCAATCTGTGTGAAGACTTCTTGATGAAGTCCCCACTCTCCCGGGTGGAGGTCGTGTCTGCTGAGGAAGTCTGCTTCCCAGTTGTCCACTCCCGGAATGAACACTGCTGACAGTGCTTGCACGTGATTCTCCGCCCACCGAAGAATCTTTGTGGCTTCCGCCATTGCCATCCTGCTTCTTGTGCCGCCCTGGCGGTTTACATGGGCGACCACCGTGATGTTGTCTGACTGAATCAGCACTGGCCGGTTTCGAAGCAGGGGCTCTGCTTGACTCAGGGCGTTGTAAATGGCCCTTAGTTCCAGTATATTTATGTGTAGAGAAGTCTCCAGACTTGACCACAGCCCTTGGAAGTTTCTTCCCTGAGTGACTGCCCCTCATCCTCGGAGGCTTGCATCCGTGGTCACCAGGACCCAGTCCTGTATGCCGAACCTGCGGCCCTCGAGAAGGTGAGCACTCTGCAGCCACCACAGAAGAGACACCCTGGCCCTTGGGGACAGGGTGATCAGCCGATGCATCTGAAGATGCGATCCGGACCACTTGTCCAACAGATCCCACTGAAAGATCCTTGCATGGAACGTGCCGAAGGGAATGGCTTCGTATGAAGCCACACTCTTTCCCAGGACTCGCGTGTAGTGATGCACCGATACCTGTTTTGGTTTCAGGAGGTCCCTGACCAGAGATGCTAATTCCTGGGCCTTCTCCACCGGGAGAAACACCTTCTTCTGTTCTGTGTCCAGAATCATGCCCAGGAAAAGCAGATGCGTCGTAGGAATCAGCTGCGACTTTGGAACATACAGAATCCAGCCGTGCTGTTGCAACACTTCCTGAGAGAGTGCTACGCTGATCAACAACTGCTCTCTGGACCTCGCCTTTATGAGGAGATCGTCCAAGTACGGGATAACTATAACTCCCTTCTTCCGAAGGAGTATCATCATTTCGGCCATTACCTTGGTAAATATCCTCGGTGCCGTGGACAGGCCATACGGCAACGTCTGGAACTGGTAATGACAGTCCTGTACCACAAACCTGAGGTACTCCTGGTGAAGTGGGTAAATGGGGACATGCAAGTAAGCATCCTTGATGTCCAGCGACACCATAAAATCCCCCTCTTCCAGGCTTGCAATAACCGCTCTGAGCGATTCCATTTTGAACTTGAATTTCTTTATATAAGTGTTCTAGGATTTTAAATTCAGAATGGGTCTCACCGAACCGTCCGGTTTCGGTACCACAAACATTGTGGAATAGTAACCCCTTCCCTGTTGAAGGAGGGGGACCCTGATAATCACTTGCTGGAGGTACAGCTTGTGAATTGCCGCCAGTACTACCTCCCTTTCCATGAAGGAAGCTGGCAAGGCTGATTTGAGGTAACGGCGGGGGGGAGTCGCTTCGAATTCCAGCTTGTATCCCTGAGATACAATTTGTACAGCCCAGAGATCCACCTGTGAGTGAACCCACTGGTTGCTGAAGTTTCGGAGACGCGCCCCCACCGCACCTGGCTCCGCCTGTGGAGCCCCAACGTCATGCGGTGGACTTAGTGGAAGCAGGGGAGGACTTTTGTTCCTGGGAACTGGCTGCCTGGTGCAGCTTCTTACCTCTACCCCTGCCTCTGGCAAGAAAGGATGCGCCCCTGACCCTCTTGCCTTTCTGAGAACGAAAGGACTGCATTTGATAATACGGTGCTTTCTTAGGCAGTGAGGAAACCTGAGGCAAGAAAGTCGACTTTCCAACTGTCGCTGTGGACACGAGGTCCGATAGACCGTCCCCAAACAATTCCTCACCCTTATAAGGCAAAACCTCCACGTGTTTTTTAGAATCAGCATCTCCTGTCCATTGCCGAGTCCATAAGACCCTCCTGGCAGAAATGGACATAGCATTAATTCTAGAGCCCAGCAGGCAAATGTCCCTCTGAGCATCCCGCATATATAAGACAACGTCTTTTATATGGTCCAGGGTTAGCAAAACAGTATCCCTGTCGAGGGAATCTATGTCGTCTGACAGAGTATCTGTCCATGCTGCTACAGCACTACACATCCAGGCTGAAGCAATAGCAGGTCTCAGTAGAGTACCAGAGTGTGTATACACTGACTTCAGGATAGCTTCCTGCTTTCTATCCGCAGGCTCCTTTAGGGCGGCCGTATCCTGAGACGGCAGGGCCACCTTTTTAGATAAGCGTGTCAGCGCCTTGTCCACCCTAGGGGATGTTTCCCAACGTAACCTGTCCGTTGGCGGGAAAGGGTACGCCATCAGTAATCTCTTAGAAATCACTAGTTTCTTATCAGGGGAACTCCACGCTTCTTCACATAATTCATTTAATTCATCAGATGGGGGAAAAGTCACTGGCTGCTTTTTCTCCCCAAACATATAACCCTCTTGGTATTAACAGGGTTAATCTCAGAAATGTGTAATACATCTTTCATTGCAATAATCATGTATCGGATGGCCTTGGTCATTTTAGACTGTAAATGTGCCTCATCATCGTCGACACTTGAGTCGGACTCCGTGTCGACATCTGTGTCAACCATCTGAGATAGAGGGCGTTTATGAGCCCCTGACGGTTTCTGAGTCACCTGGGCAGGCGCGGGCTGAGACCCCGGCTGTCCCAAGGCTGCAGCGTCATCAAACCTTTTATGTAAGGAGCTTACATTGTCGTTTAAGACCTTCCACATATCCATCCAATCAGGTGTCGGCCCCGACGGGGGCAACACCACACTTATCTGCCCTTGCTCCGCCTCCACGTAACCCTCCTCATCAAACATGTCGACACAGCCGTACCGACACACCGCACACACACAGGGAATGCTCAGACTGAGGACAGGACCCCACAAAGTCCTTTGGGGAGACAGAAAGAGAGTATGCCAGCACACACCACAGCGCTATATAACAGGGATTTTCACTTATAATAAGTGATTACCCAATAGCTGCCTTATATGTTTTATTTGCGCCTAAATTTATGTGCCCCCCCCTCTCTTTTTTACCCTTCTTGTACCTGGATACTGCAGGGGAGAGCCTGGGGAGCTGCTTCCAGCGGAGCTGTGAAGAGAAAATGGCGCTGGTGTGCTGAGGAAGAAGGCCCGCCCCCTCAGTGGTGGGCTTCTGTCCCGCTTTCTGTGTAAAAAAATGGCGGGGGTTTTTACATATATACAGTGCCAGACTGTATATATGTATTTTTATTGCCAAAAGGTACTTCAATTGCTGCCCAGGGCGCCCCCCCCCCCAGCGCCCTGCACCCTACAGTGACCGGAGTGTGTAAGTGTGCTGGGAGCAATGGCGCACAGCTGCGGTGCTGTGTGCTACCTTAAATGAAGACAGGAGTCTTCTGCCGCCGATTTCGTCGTCTTCAAGCTTCTGTTCTTCTGGCTCTGCGAGGGGGACGGCGGCGCGGCTCCGGGAACGGACGATCGAGGACAGGTGCCTGTGTTCGAACCCTCTGGAGCTAATGGTGTCCAGTAGCCTAAGAAGCACAAGCTAGCTGCAAGCAGGTAGGTTTGCTTCTCTCCCCTTAGTCCCACATAGCAGTGAGTCTGTTGCCAGCAGAAGCTCACTGAAAATAAAAAAAACCTAATAAATACTTTCTTTACTAGTAAGCTCAGGAGAGCCCACTAGGAGCACCCAGCTCTGGCTGGGCACAGATTATAACTGAGGTCTGGAGGAGGGGCATAGAGGGAGGAGCCAGTGCACACCAGATAGTACCTAATCTTTTCTTTAGAGTGCCCAGTCTCCTGCGGAGCCCGTCTATTCCCCATGGTCCTTACGGAGTTCCCAGCATCCACTAGGACGTCAGAGAAATTAAGATGTGAATTTGTAAGTAGCGGCTGTGCGACAAGTCACTGCTGCCTTGATTTATAATGCGATGCCCACCAGCAGCTTTGTAAATCCTAGCGGCTGTGTAGGCATAGGTAAATAATGGTCAGCAGTCTTGCTGTTGTAATAAAAATTGGTTGATTCAAAACAACACTGACAAAGAATAAAGTGCTATTAGGGACCATGTCAAGGGGTTCACCTTGATGTGGTAGATGGGTACGCATTTTTGGCCAAACATGAACTTTACTTAAATTGTAAAGTTTATCAAAATTATTTGACCACAAGTATTTTTAGTGCTCAGAGTGTGCACCTGCATTTTCTTTTTTTAACATGATGCTACAAGTCTCACCATGGTAGCACCTCTTAATATGTGTTAGGTTGGGGTGTGCAGTTCAAGCACCCCTTAAAGAATAAAGGGCTATAAGCAATATAGGTATATAATATGGAGCATTCAATACAGACAGGTAAGAGTTCCAAAGTAGCGCAATATTCCTCCAAAGAAACTTGTTAATGTTCCAATTGACGTCGGTGCGTATGGTATGATTTTATTTTACGCACGAAAATGGTGATTATGCCGGCTAAGCAGCTTGTAATTCCCACCTAACCAAGACAAATAAAGAATACATTCTTCACTATTATTGTTGTTATCATCATCATCATCATGTTACACAACCTGTAAATGCACTTTTCTGGCCATCAAATACATGCATCCTGAAAGTATATGCCTTACACTCCTGGAACACCTTATAAACTAAGGGCGGAATTACATTGTTTTTACGTTGGCAACCAGCAGATGGCAGCCACACGGAGCCATTTACTTGTAGCTCCATTCAGGTGCGATGGCTCCCGGTGTCTGGCAAATCAGCTTGCACACACACCCCCATCCCCCCCCCCCCACACACACACACACACACCATGGGTGGCGAGCTGAAATACGTGAAAAAGAGACCCGTTTGGGCGAGTAAACTGCACTTTTGCGATCGCACCCAGCACTTTGGTCTGGTTTAGTGGCTAAATCCGATCTCTATGGGCACGATCAGGGCAATAAAATAAATTAACTGAATATCGTCCAGCGATCTCCCATCACTTTAGACAGGAGATCGGGCGGGATATAACAATTTAATATCGCCCTCAGAGTATTGCATCATTTTTGCCCCCTGTTCACAGACCTGCTAATAACGATTAGTGCCCCACAGTGTTTAGCTGTGTCTTACCCCTGGGAAGTCTCCCAGAATGAACCATGTTAAAGTTTGCAAGGATTCCTGGTACAGGGTTGCCTCATGTATTTTAGTAGAAGATTCCAGGATTTGCCTATCGGGATCCGGTCGTGATCTTGGCTGCCGAAAAACTGACGCCGGAATCCCGACACTGCTCGGAATGCCGGCCCCAATGAGTGACTGCCAGCCCGTCGGAGAGGTAAACCACAGGGTGGGTGGGGGGAGTGGAAGTTAGGATTAGGCTGCGGGAAGAGAGGGTTAAGTTTAGGCACCCCCAGGGAGGGTTAGAATGTGGGGGAGGGATAGTTCGGTTTAGGCTGCGGGGAGGGCCAAATTAACAATGTGGCGGATGGCGCTACAGCTACAGGCCTCCACATAAAAACAAGCCCATCATCATGGCTGTTTGATCACTAACCAGCAGTTGGTCACACGGTCAGCTATATATCATAACTATTAAGATTGCATCATTTTGTAAGAAAAATAGAAATGCAATTTCTTTTATATTTTTACATATTTAGGGAGACATTGGAGCTGATAGTGTACACGCCCACATGGATCTCACCACACCCACACAGCACTTATCACACCTCCTCAGAGTCTCACAATAGGCCCTTTTAATAAGTCAGCTCCAGACCCATGTTGCCCTTAATCCAGCCCTGGCTGCTGGTGGGAGGGGGGGTGGGGGGAGATGGGGGGTGGGGGGGGGGTTATGAACCACCGGTGAGGGTTGGGCTGTAGGAAGGGGGTGGGGGGGTTGTTTGGTTTGGGCTGCGGGAAGAGGGGGTTAGGGTTAGGGGTGCCAGGATTCTAAACATTACGTTGCCGCAGTATTCTGACTGCTGGCATTTCAGCCTTGAACTGGCCTATCCATCTTACTCACCTCCTATACTATTCCAGTTTTGCATCAGCATCATGTGAGTTTGCATAGATATCTTTCACCTTAGCCCTAAGGATCTGATAACCCTCTGGCATTATTTAATATCAGTGTTTATTAGTACATCACAAGGAAAACAAAAGTGGCATGCATCAGGTGGTACCAAGAAGGAAGACAATAATATAGATTGTACTGTACCAAAGAATGTCAAGGTATCTGTGTGTTGAGGTTTAAAAAAAAAAAAGAAAAAAAAAAGAGTTTGGCTCATGCAGCACTAAAAAGATATTTAAATAAAACTAGAAAGAATGACTGAAGCAGGAGAAAATTTGCCCTTACCATAACTCTACTGAAATGTTGTGGCATGTGTTCATGCAGCACAGCCCATGGAGTTAAAGCAATTCTGTGCAGCGGAACAGGCCAAAAATCCTCCAAGCCAATATGTAGGATTTACCGGACATGTTTGTGCAGAAAAGTATGTGAGCTATTACAATGATCACATTTCTTTAGCAAAATATAAACTAAAGACAGGGAGTGTTTAATTACAGAGTTCTAGGAAGACGTGAACAAGAGTGTAAAATAGATTCTTTTCATACATCAGATAGCACTTATTGCATATCATTATTTAGGGAAGCAAACCAATCCTAAAGGAATACTAAACACAAATATTTACATTTCTCAGACATGATGCATGAAGAAAACAGTAACACACACAAATACACACACACACACACACACACACACACTAGCAAATGTGCCCAGTTTCAACCAGGTAAAGCAGTTGATACCCTGTAGTATCCCAGCTTAGTGGGTGGCTGCCCAACTGACCAACTGTCACATTTCCAAAGAGCTCAATGGTGATGCATTGTAATTGGTTGATGGGTCGTTTTGCCGCATAACTCTGAAATGAAGCAACCAATTACAACATCAATATAATTCTGCACATCTACAGGCCAAGAGCTTGAATTAGATAGATAGATAGATAGATAGATAGATAGATAGATAGATAGATAGATAGATACATACATACATACATACTAATTTGGGCAGCACTCACATACAAGCCATAAAAGGTCCCAGTGCCTTCCATATATACTCTCCAGCCGAGTGTCCAATACACAGGATCCAGCACAGCGGCACACTCAGATAACAATAAGATGATGGCAGCTAAAGCAACATTTCAAAATAAATAAATATATATATTTTATTTATTTTTATTTTTTTACACACACACACACACACGTCTAGCCACATTATTATGACCATCAGCTAGATGCAGTGACCATCCATTTGGTACAGAGCCCCATATGGAGCAGGGTTCGCTGAACTGTCATTTTAGACATACGTCTTGAGCCTCCAGGTTCATTTTGACAGTGAGCTGCACCACTGTAACGTGTCGGTCAAATCACACGCACCTTCGTAACAGACCACCTCTCACATCAATGGCATGAATATTTGGTGTGACCACCCTTTGCCTTCAAAACAGCATCAATTCTTCTAGGTACACTTGCACAAAGTTAGAGATTTTGTAAGATTTTACTCAGGTGTATAATTAACCAATCATACCAAACAGGTGATAATGATCACCATTTTCATATGCAAGTTGAAACACAGTCATTAATACCCCATTTCCACTAGCTCCTTAAAACACGGGTAAATGCGCGGGGGCGCGCATTTACCCGTGGTTTTTCCCTAGTGGAAAAGGGTCCCCCTGCAAATTCCCAGATCAAGTGATCCGGGAAACCTACCCGGGTAGCTAGCCGGGTTGAAGACGTGTTCAACCCGGCTAGATGTCTAGTGTGAACGGGAGCCGTGTCATCCCGTTCACAGTGTATTTGAGGGCGGCGCTGGGAGATCATGTGATCTCCCAGCACCGCCCCTGCCGCATCACTATGCCGGGTTGGGGAGCGCTGTCTGAAAGGGGGCTGTAGCACGGGTCGCAGCCGTGTCAGGCGACACGGCTGCGACCAGTGCTACTAGTGGAAAAGGGGTGTAAGTGAAACCGAAACAGCTGTGTAGCATGCTTAAAACTGGCTGAGGAACAGCCAAACTCTGCCACAAAAGGTGAGGTTGTGAAGGACAGTTTCATGCCACAGGTCATAAACCATAGCAAGACTGAGCTTAGCAACAAGGCACAAGGTAGTTATACTGCATCAGCAAGATCTCTCCCAGTCAAAGATTTCAAAGCAAAGCAGACTGGGGTTTTAAGATGTGCTGTTCAAACTCTTTTAAAGAAGCACAAAGAAACAGGCAACGTTGAGGACCGTAGACGCAGTTGTCAGGCAAGGAAACTTAGTACATCTGATGAAGGACACATCAAAACTTAAAGATGTCCAGTAGTGCCAACAGCTCAGAGTTGGCAGAAACCAGTGGGATGCAGGTACACCCATCAACTTTTCAGAGAAGTCAAGAAGTGGTCTTCATGGAGAATTGCGGGCAGAAATCCATACCTTCGATGTGGAAACAAGGCCAAGCAACTCAACTATGCAAGAAAACACAGGAACTGGGGTGCAGAAAAATGGCAGCAGGTGATCCAGAAATTTGAAATATTTGGCTGTAACAGAAGGCAGTTTGTTCACCGAAGAGTAGGAGAGAGGTACAATAATGGTGGATGTTCCTTGCCATTTTTGATTTAGTCAGGATTAATGGCGTCCTCAATGCTGAAAAAATACAGGCAAGTACTTATCCATCATGCAATACCATCAGGGAGGCATCTGGTTGGCTCTAAATTTATTCTGCAGCAGGACAACGAACCCAAACATGTAGCCAATGTCATTAAGAACTATCTGCAGCGGACTACCTGTTTCGGTGCACATGTGAGCAGAAGCTGTTTCCCTCAGCTCTGCTACATCCCCAGCAACATTCACTTTCTATTTTGTTAATTGATATTAACACTTCTATTTCTGAAAGCATTCTTACTTTGCAGCATTTTTTCCACTCCTGCCTAAAAGCTTTGCACAGTACTGTATAGTGTGGCAGGGACAGCATGATTCCACATTCGGTTAATGTGGAACAACAAGCTTTCGCAGGGTTGGAGCAGCAGCAACAGGACTGATGGAACCCAGTCCAGGTTTTGGCAAAGTCGGTTGTCAGCCACAGCTGGGATTACTACCACTTGTCTGCTACCTTTTAAAATTGTGTTTGTGAAGCAGGTCAAGGCTTCTGAAGGCGAACCAGTCGCCCAGACGATAGGAGTGGGGGGTGGCGTTACGTTAGGAGCCATCTGGATTGTTATACCACCTTATTTGAAGCCTTTGTGTTACTAAGCTGTGAACTGCATACTGCTTCCTGGTACTGTGGTCCTGCTGTCTACTTGCTGAAGAAATAAAAAAAACTACTTGTACTGTATCCAGCATACATGAGCGTTTTCACATTTGGTGGCCGAATAGGGAATATGCGGCGGCAAATTTGGACGATATGGTCACTATTAAAGCAGACCGGTAGTCACAGCTTCCAAAATGTAGAGACAGTATTACAGTCCCTATGAGCACATGGATTCACCTCTAACCTGGAAAAGTGTGCCATCGGACTGGTGAGGCAAAAAGTTTGGACTATACCGTGGGCAGAGGGCAAGTTATGGCCTAAACCTAAAGACCCAACTTAGGACATTCCTTGGTTTGGTGGGCTATCACCGTAGATTCATACATGATTTTGCTACTAGGGCGGCTCCACTAACTAGTGCCTTAAGAAACCGTCCACAGACAAAATAATCTGGTCTAGGCCAGTTGAAACTGCTTGTCAAGATTTAAGGCAAGCCTTTTTCAAGCTCCTGATTTCAGGTAACAGTTTGTGCTGCAAACCGATGCCTCTGGGACTGGGTTAGGGGCAGTCCTTTACCAAGAGGTAGATGTTGAAGAAAACCCCATCCTCTACCTTAGCCGAAAATTACTGCCCAGAGAATGCAATTACTCAACAGTGGAGCAGGAGTGCTTAGCAATAAAGTGGGCAGTGGAATTGCTGAAGTATTACCTGTTTGGGCGAGAATTCCAGCTAATTACCAATCATGCACCCTTACAGTGGGTCCCGATCCTCCAAGCAAATCCTATGGTGAAGTTAAGAGAGGAGGAGGAAGAGGGTGAGGAAGGCAAACTCTGGAAGGTGGTTGAAGATTGTGTTCCAGGACGGATGGCCCAAATAGATGTGGGCGAGGCAGAGAACTGACTGGGTAAATTTGTAGCTTCACCAGGGTGTTTGAAGCTAAGGGGGAAGGCGTGTGGCAGGGACAGCATGATTCCACATGAGGTTAATGTGGAATGACAGTCTTTTGCAGGGTTGGAGCAGCAGCAGCAAGTCTGATGGAATCCAGGCCAGGTTTTGGATGAGTCTGTTGTAAGTCACAGCTGGGCTAATTAATACCACTTGTCTGCTACCTTTTAAAAATGTGTTTGTGTAGTAGGTCAAGGCTTCTGACAGCGAACCAGTCACCCAGGGCTTCTGACAGCGAACCAGTCACCCAGACGATGGGACTGGGGTGTGGGGTTACAGTAGGAGCCATCTGGATTGTTATACCAACTTCTTTGAAGCCTGTGTGTTACTAAGCTGCGAACTGCATGCTGCTGCCTGGTACAGTCACTCTGCTGTAGAAATAAAAAAAATAAAAAAATACTTGCACTGTATCCAGCGTGCATGATCCTCTATACACGGACACAAACACACACATATACACAAAAGCCCTCACTCACTTACTGACTCATCACCAATTCTCTTGCTTTTCGATATGTTAGAAAGCTGAAATTCAACATAGGTATTCTTTAGGTGGAAAACAGGAAACCTACGCAATTCGAATTTTAAGAAACCTGGATGAAAAGGGGGTTGACATAATAAGGTCATAACCAGTGCATGGCTTGCGTTGCGTGAACGATAACGCCCAAACGGATCAAAAGTTGGATTGCACCTCCAGTGGGTAGAATCTAATAAACTACTAAAATGGTCCTTTTACCGTATCTGCTACGGGTGCCTCTCAGGTAACGCCAAGAACCATGGATTAATATTTACTTACATTAAGAAGTCTGTAATTTACAGCTCTATAGATTTACAAAATTTTTAACACTCATTTATAGTTACAACTGTAAAAATCTGAAATTCCCGTGTGAAGAACGGTTAGAACAGCTAGTCTATGTACTATTTAGGATAGGGATGCACACACACTGGGGGTAATTCAGAGTTGATCGCAGCAGCAACTTTGTTAACAGTTGGTCAAAACCATGTGCACTGCAGGTGGGGCAGATGTAACATGTGCAGAGAGTTAGATTTGGGTGGGTTATATTGTTTCTGTGCAGGGTAGATACTGGCTGCTTTATTTTTACACTGCAATTTAGATTTCAGGTTGAACACACCCCACCCAAATCTAACTCTCTCTGCACATGTCATATCTGCCCCCCCTGCAGTGCACATGGGGGGTCATTCCGAGTTGTTCGCTCGTTATTTTTTTTCTCACAACGGAGCGATTAGTCGCTAATGCGCATGCGCAATGTCCGCAGTGCGACTGCGCCAAGTAAATTTGCTATGCAGTTAGGTATTTTACTCACGGCATTACGAGGTTTTTTCTTCGTTCTGGTGATCGTAATGTGATTGACAGGAAGTGGGTGTTTCTGGGCGGAAACTGGCCGTTTTATGGGAGTGTGTGAAAAAACGCTACCGTTTCTGGGAAAAACGCGGGAGTGGCTGGAGAAACGGGGGAGTGTCTGGGCGAACGCTGGGTGTGTTTGTGACGTCAAACCAGGAACGACAAGCACTGAACTGATCGCAGTTGCCGAGTAAGTGTGGAGCTACTCAGAAACTGCTAAGAAGTGTCTATTCGCAATTTTGCTAATCTTTCGTTCGCAATTTTGATAAGCTAAGATTCACTCCCAGTAGGCGGCGGCTTAGCGTGTGCAAAGCTGCTAAAAGCAGCTTGCGAGCGAACAACTCGGAATGACCCCCATGGTGTGCCCAACTGCTAACAAATTTGCTGCTGCGACCAGGTCTGAATTACCCCCACTATCACTAAATTAATTTATAATTCACTTGAATAATAGTTTTTATTGGTCAACATATCACAATTCCCAGATTTCCTTTTTGGATAACCCCCTTTAAATAACGGATTGTAATCCAAATACCATGATGTTTTGTAAAATGATACTAGCAGCAACCTTCACTATAAGAGCAACCATCAACATAGCTGGGTGAGTAATATCTTCAGGGGCCAACCACTTAAGCTGCTTAGAAACTGTGCAGAGAAAACAGACGTTGAGAAATAAGCTGTTGCTTTGTGGGAAGCATTTAATGAAAAGAGATACTCGCATGACTTGTTTAATCTGGCATATATACAGAGGTAGAATCAATGGACAATGAAGCCCTAACAAATAAACAACGTAAACCTACAAATTCATCCAAGACTGAAAAAATAAGATTTTACTTACCGATAAATCTATTTCTCGTAGTCCGTAGTGGATGCTGGGACTCCGTCAGGACCATGGGGAATAGCGGCTCCGCAGGAGACAGGGCACAAAATTTAAAAGTTTGACCACTAGGTGGTGTGTACTGGCTCCTCCCCCTATGACCCTCCTCCAAGCCTCAGTTAGGATACTGTGCCCGGACGAGCGTACACAATAAGGAAGGATTTTGAATCCCGGGTAAGACTCATACCAGCCACACCAATCACACCGTACAACTTGTGATCTGAACCCAGTTAACAGTATGACAAACGTAGGAGCCTCTGAACAGACGGCTCACAACAATAACAACCCGATTTTTTTGTAACAATAACTATGTACAAGTATTGCAGACAATCCGCACTTGGGATGGGCGCCCAGCATCCACTACGGACTACGAGAAATAGATTTATCGGTGAGTAAAATCTTAATTTTCTCTGACGTCCTAGTGGATGCTGGGACTCCGTCAGGACCATGGGGATTATACCAAAGCTCCCAAACGGGCGGGAGAGTGCGGATGACTCTGCAGCACCGAATGAGAGAACTCCAGGTCCTCCTTAGCCAGGGTATCAAATTTGTAGAATTTTACAAACGTGTTCTCCCCTGACCACGTAGCTGCTCGGCAGAGTTGTAATGCCGAGACCCCTCGGGCAGCCGCCCAAGATGAGCCCACCTTCCTTGTGGAATGGGCCTTGACAGATTTAGGCTGTGGCAGGCCTGCCACAGAATGTGCAAGTTGAATTGTGCTACAAATCCAACGAGCAATCGTCTGCTTAGAAGCAGGAGCACCCAGCTTGTTGGGTGCATACAGTATAAACAGCGAGTCAGATTTTCTGACTCCAGCCGTCCTTGAAATATATATTTTCAATGCTCTGACAACGTCCAGCAACTTGGAATCCTCCAAATCGCTAGTAGCCGCAGGCACCACAATAGGCTGGTTCAGGTGAAACGCTGAAACCACCTTAGGCAGAAAGTGAAGACGCGTCCGCAGTTCTGCCCTGTCCGAATGGAAAATCAGATATGGGCTTTTATACGATAAAGCCGCCAATTCTGACACTCTCCTGGCTGAAGCCAGGGCCAGTAGCATGGTTACTTTCCATGTAAGATATTTCAAATCCACCGATTTGAGTGGCTCAAACCAATGGGATTTGAGAAAATCCAAAACTACATTAAGATCCCACGGTGCCACTGGGGGCACAACCGGGGGCTGTATATGTAGTACTCCTTTTACAAAAGTCTGGACTTCAGGAACTGAAGCCAATTCTTTCTGGAAGAAAATCGACAGGGCCGAAATTTGAACCTTAATGGACCCTAATTTGAGGCCCATAGACAATCCTGTTTGCAGGAAATGTAGGAATCGACCCAGTTGAAATTCCTCCGTCGGGGCCTTCCTGGCCTCACACCACGCAACATATTTTCTCCAAATGCGGTGATAATGTTGTGCAGTCACCTCCTTCCTGGCTTTTACCAGGGTAGGGATGACCTCTTCCGGAATGCCTTTTTCCCTTAGGATTCGACGTTCAACCGCCATGCCCTCAAACGCAGCCGCGGTAAGTCTTGGAATAGACACGGTCCCTGCTGAAGCAGGTCCCGTCTTAGAGGTAGAGGCCACGGATCTTCCGTGAGCATCTCCTGAAGTTCCGGGTACCAAGTTCTTCTTGGCCAATCCGGAGCCACGAGTATCGTTCTTACTCCCCTTTGCCGTATAATTCTCAGTACTTTTGGTATGAGAGGCAGAGGAGGAAACACATACACTGACTGGTACACCCATGGTGTTACCAGAGCGTCTACAGCTATTGCCTGAGGGTCTCTTGACCTGGCGCAATACCTGTCCAGTTTTTTGTTGAGGCGGGACGCCATCATGTCCACCATTGGTCTTTCCCAATGGACCACAATCATGTGGAAGACTTCTGGATGAAGTCCCCACTCTCCCGGGTGCAGATCGTGTCTGCTGAGGAAGTCTGCTTCCCAGTTGTCCACTCCCGGGATGAACACAGCTGACAGTGCTAACACATGATTTTCTGCCCAGCGGAGAATCCTTGCAGCTCCTGCCATTGCCCTCCTGCTTCTTGTGCCGCCCTGTCTGTTTACGTGGGCGACTGCCGTGATGTTGTCCGACTGAATCAACACCGGCTGACCCTGAAGCAGAGGTTTTGCCAGGCTTAGAGCATTGTAGATTGCTCTTAGCTCCAGTATATTTATGTGAAGAGACGTCTCCAGGCTTGACCACACGCCCTGGAAGTTTCTTCCCTGTGTGACCGCTCCCCAGCCTCTCAGGCTGGCATCCGTGGTCACTAGGACCCAGTTGTGTGTGCCGAATCTGCGGCCCTCTAACAGATGAGCACTCTGCAACCACCATAGCAGAGACACTCTTGTCCTTGTGGACA
This sequence comes from Pseudophryne corroboree, assembly GCF_028390025.1. Classification (NCBI taxonomy): domain Eukaryota; kingdom Metazoa; phylum Chordata; class Amphibia; order Anura; family Myobatrachidae; genus Pseudophryne; species Pseudophryne corroboree. The sequence goes on from NC_086447.1 coordinate 367,282,502, forward strand.
ATTTTATCCGCTGATGCATCTGCAGATGCGATCCGGACCATTTGTCCAGCAGATCCCACTGAAAAGTTCGTGCATGGAATCTGCCGAATGGAATCGCTTCGTAAGAAGCTACCATTTTTCCCAGGACTCTTGTGCATTGATGCACAGATACTTTTCCTGGTTTTAGGAGGTTCCTGACTAGATCGGATAACTCCCTGGCTTTCTCCTCCGGAAGAAATACCTTTTTCTGAACAGTGTCCAGAATCATCCCTAGGAACAACAGACGTGTCGTCGGGATCAGTTGGGATTTTGGAAAATTCAGAATCCACCCGTGTTGTTGGAGCACTACTTGGGTTAGTGCTACTCCGACCTCCAGCTGTTCTCTGGATCTTGCCCTTATCAGGAGATCGTCCAAGTAAGGGATAATTAAGACGCCTTCTCTTCGAAGAAGGATCATCATTTCGGCCATTACCTTGGTAAAGACCCGGGGTGCCGTGGACAATCCAAACGGCAGCATCTGAAACTGATAATGACAGTTTTGGACCACGAACCTGAGGTACCCTTGGTGTGAAGGACAAATTGGAACATGAAGGTAAGCATCCTTGATGTCCAAGGACACCATAAAATCCCCTTCTTCCAGATTCGCTATCACTGCTCTGAGTGACTCCATCTTGAACTTGAATTTTTGTATGTACAGGTTCAGAGATTTTAGATTTAGAATCGGTCTTACCGAGCCGTCCGGCTTCGGTACCACAAATAGCGTGGAGTAATACCCCTGTCCCTGTTGTAGGAGGGGTACCTTGACTATCACCTGCTGAGAATACAGCTTGTGAATGGCCTCCAATACCGTCGCCCTGTCGGAGGGAGACGTTGGCAAAGCAGACTTTAGGAAACGGCGAGGAGGGGACTTCTCGAATTCCAACCTGTAACCCTGAGATACTACCTGCAGGATCCAGGGGTCCACCTGCGAGTGAGCCCACTGTGCGCTGAAATGTTTGAGGCGACCCCCCACCGCCCCTGAGTCTGCTTGTAAGGTCCCAGCGTCATGCTGACGCCTTTGTAGAAGCCGGGGAGGGCTTCTGCTCCTGGGAAGGAGCTGCTTGTTGCAGTCTCTTACCCTTTCCTTTGCCTCGGGGCAAATAGGAATGTCCTTTTGCTCGTTTGTTCTTATAGGAACGAAAGGACTGCGGCTGAAAAGCCTGCGGCTTTTTCTGCTGGGAGGTGACCTGGGGTAAAAAGGTGGATTTTCCGGCCGTTGCCTTGGCCACCAGATCCGATAGACCGACCCCAAATAATTCCTCCCCCTTATACGGCAATACTTCCATATGTCGTTTGGAATCCGCATCACCTGACCACTGGCGCGTCCATAAACTTCTTCTGGCAGATATGGACATCGCACTTACTCTTGATGCCAGAGTGCAAATATCTCTCTGTGCATCTCGCATATAAAGAAATGCATTCTTTAACTTGATAAGCGTGTGAGCGCCTTATCCACCCTAGGAGGTGTTTCCCAGCGCGCCCTAACCTCTGGCGGGAAAGGGTATAATGCCAATAACTTCTTTGAAATTAGCAGTTTTCTATCTGGGGTAACCCACGCATCATCACACACTTCATTCAGTTCCTCTGATTCAGGAAAAACTATCGGTAGTTTTTTCACACCCCACATAATACCCCTTTTTGTGGTACTTGCAGTATCAGAGATATGCAAAGCCTCCTTCATTGCCGTGATCATATAACGTGTGGCCCTACTGGAAAATACGTTTGTTTCTTCACCGTCGACACTGGATTCAGTGTCAGTGTCTGGGTCTGTGTCGACCGACTGAGGTAAAGGGCGTTTTACAGCCCCTGACGGTGTCTGAGACGCCTGGACAGGTACTAACTGGTTTGCCGGCTGTCTCATGTCGTCAACCGACTTTTGTAGCGTGCTGACACTATCCCGTAATTCCATAAACAAAGCCATCCATTCTGGTGTCGACTCCCTAGGGGGTGACATCACCATTACAGGCAATTGCTCCGCCTCCACGCCAACATCGTCCTCATACATGTCGACACACACGCACCGACACACAGCAGACACACAGGGAATGCTCTGATAGAAGACAGGACCCCACTAGCCCTTTGGGGAGACAGAGGGAGAGTTTGCCAGCACACACCCAAGCGCTATAAATATATATAGGGACAACCTTAATAAGTGTGTTCCCTTTATAGCAGCTCAAATATTATAAATATCGCCAATAAGTGCCCCCCCTCTCTGTTTTTACCCTGTTTCTGTAGTGCAGTGCAGGGGAGAGTCCTGGGAGCCTTCCTCGCAGCGGAGCTGGGCAGGAAAATGGCGCTGTGTGCTGAGGAGAATAGGCCCCGCCCCCTTTTCGGCGGGCTTCTTCTCCCGGTTTTTTTGGAACCTGGCAGGGGTTAAATACATCCATATAGCCCCAGGGGCTATATGTGATATATTTTAGCCAGAATAGGTATATTACATTGCTGCCCAGGGCGCCCCCCCCAGCGCCCTGCACCCTCAGTGACCGCTGGTGTGAAGTGTGCGGAGAGCAATGGCGCACAGCTGCAGTGCTGTGCGCTACCTCATGAAGACTGAGACGTCTTCTGCCGCCGGTTTCTGGACCTCTTCTCTATTCGGCATCTGCAAGGGGGTCGGCGGCGCGGCTCCGGTGACCCATCCAGGCTGTACCTGTGATCGTCCCTCTGGAGCTAGTGTCCAGTAGCCTAAGAAGCAAATCCATCCTGCACGCAGGTGAGTTCACTTCTTCTCCCCTAAGTCCCTCGTTGCAGTGAGCCTGTTGCCAGCAGGACTCACTGAAAATAAAAAACCTAACAAACTTTTTCTAAGCAGCTCTTTAGGAGAGCCACCTAGATTGCACCCTGCTCGGACGGGCACAAAAACCTAACTGAGGCTTGGAGGAGGGTCATAGGGGGAGGAGCCAGTACACACCACCTAGTGGTCAAACTTTTAAATTTTGTGCCCTGTCTCCTGCGGAGCCGCTATTCCCCATGGTCCTGACGGAGTCCCAGCATCCACTAGGACGTCAGAGAAATGAGTCTCCTTTGTCACCAAGCACAATGGATCAGGAGAAATATGTATTTCCCCAAGAGAAACTTTCCTCAACATTGTATAAATATTATAAATGGCCTCTCTACACACATTATACGTAGACACTCTTTTAAAAGGTGATCACTAAGGGGCCACTTCATTCGACTTTCCACTTGGGGAGAGGAAACACAGACAATTGTGGGGGGGTATAGGAGATAAATTATTATGCAAAAGAGTTTGACTTCCAGTGTGGGGTATTAAAAAATTACCCCTACTTCTCACAAGTATGGGACTCAGGGTCGACAGTGTCTAGGTCGACACCTGTTGGTCGACAGCGGCTAGGTCAACACTAGAAATAGGTCGACACGGCCATTAGGTCGGCATGAAAAAAGGTCGGCATGAGTTTTTCATGGTTTTTTTGGGTGTCGTCTTCTTCGTAAAGTGACCGGGAATCCCAATTAGTGCACCGCGTCTCCTCACATGGCTCGCCGTGCTTTGGGCAAGGTGCCTCGCTCCGCTACCGCTGCACTCGGCACAGGTTACCGTTCCCAATTGTAGGCCACATAGATAGTAAAGTATGAAAAAGTAAAAAAAAAAAAAAAGAATAGAATTTTAATAACCTACCCGTAAATCCTTTTCTCGTAGTCCGCAGAGGATGCTGGGGTCCATTTTAGTACCATGAGGTATAGACTGTTCCGCAGGAGCCCTGGGCACTAAGACTTTTCAACAGTGTGAACTGGCTCCTCCCTCTATGCCCCTCCTCCAGACCTCAGTATAGGAACTGTGCCCGAGGAGATGGACATCTTTGAGAGAAGAATTTATATTAAAACTAGTGGCGATATTCACACCAGCTCACACCATACAACAAACATGCCGCAAAACATGGCCTTCAACATAACCCATGCTAACATGCATGCTTAACGCAACAGCAACTGCTGTAAAACATCTCAACACATGAGAATGTAAATTTGCAAGAAAAATGAGCACTGGGCGGGCGCCCAGCATCCTCTACGGACTACGAGAAAAGGATTTACCGGTAGGTTATTAAAATCCTTTTTTCTCTTACGTCCTAGAGGATGCTGGGGTCTATTTTAGCACCATGGGGGGGGGGGGGGGTTTGTACCAAAGCTCCCAGTACGGGCGGGAAAGTGCTACTGTTCCTGCAGCACTGACTGACCAAACTTAAGGTCGTCAGCAGCCAAGGTATCAAACTTGTAAAACTTAGCAAACGTGTTTGCATCTGACCAAGTAGCTGCTTGGCGGATTTGCAATGCCGAGACACCCCGGGCAGCCGCCCAGGACGAACCCATTTTCCTAGTAGAGTGGGCTTTTACCGAAGTCGGTAACGGCAACCCTGCTGTGGAATGAGCCTCTGATCCAGCACGCAATAGTCTGCTTAGAAGCAGGGCCCCCAATTTTGATGGGGTCATAGAGGACAAACAAAGCTTCTGTTTTCCTAATCCGAGCCGTTCTAGCAACATAAATCCTTAATGCTCTTACGACATCCAAGGACTCTGAAACGGCTGAGGTGTCAGAAGCCACTGGCACCACAACAGGTTGGTTGATATGGAAAGATGACACAACCTTTGGAAGAAAATGCTGATGCATTCTCAGTTCAGCCCTATCTTCATTAAAGATTAAGTAAGGACTCTTGTGAGACAGAGCTCCTAACTCAGACACTCCTCTGCCTGAGGCCAAGGCCAACAGCATGACCACTTTCCAAGTGAGAAACTTCAACTCTACCTTTTGTAGAGGCTCAAGCCAGTCCGACTTAATGAACTGCAACACCACATTAAGATCCCATGGCGCCACCGGAGGTTGGATGAGCAGAACCCTCTTCACGAACTTCTGAACCTCAGGAAGGGAAGCCAACTGTTTCTGAAAGAAAATGGGCAAGGCCGAAATTTGGACCTTGATAGACCCTAATCTCAAGCCAGCATCCACACCCGCCTGTAGACATGGGAGAAGACGTCCTAATTGAAACTCCACCACAGGAGACTTCTTGGATTCACACCAGGATACATAGTTTCTCCAAATACGATGGTAATGTTTGGACGTTACTCCTTTCCTGGCCAGAATAAGTGTGGGAATGACTTCAGTAGGAATACCCTTATGGGCTAGGATTTGGCGCTCAACAGCCATGCAGTCAAATGCAGCCGCGGTAAGTCTTGATAAACTAACGGCCCCTGCTGAAGCAGGTCCTCGCGAAGAGGAAGAGGCTAAGGATCTTCCAGTAATAACTCCTGAAGATCTGGATACCAAGCCCTCCTTGGCCAGTCTGGAGCAATGAGAATTGCTCGAACCCCCTGTTCTTCTGATGATCTTGAGAACTTTTGGTATTAGCGGAAGTGGAGGGAACAGATACACTGACTGGAACACCCACTGGATTACCAGAGCATCCACTGCTATTGCTTGTGGGTCTCTCGACCTGGAACAATATTTCTGAAGCTTCTTGTTGAAACATGATGCCATCATATCTACTTGAGGAACGCCCCAACGACTTGCTACCTCCGCAAAGACCTCTGGGTGGAGGCCCCATTCTCCTGGATGGAGATTGTGTCTGCTGAGGAAGTCCGCTTCCCAGTTGTCCACTTCCGGAATGAAGATTGCCGACAGAGCTTCTGCATGTCTCTCTGCCCAGAAGAGAATTTTTGTCACCTCTGCCATTGTCGCTCTGCTTTTTGTTCCGCCCTGGCGGTTTATGTAAGCTACTGCCGTAACCTTGTCTGACTGGATCAGTACGGGACGGCCTTGTAGAAGGTGCGCCGCTTGATGAAGGCTGTTGTACACACCTCTTAGTTCCAGAATGTATGTGAAGGAGTAATTCTTGATTTGACCATCTTCCTTCGAAGCTTTCCCCTTGTGTGACTGCTCCCCAACCTCGGAAGCTTGCATCTGTGGTCACCAGGATCCAAGTCTGAATCCCGAACCTGCATCCCTCTAGGAGGTGAGAACTTTGTAGCCACCACAGGAGCGAAATTCTGGCTTTCGCAGATAAGGTTATCCGTTGATGCATGTGCAGATGCGATCCGGACCACTTGTCCAGTAGGTCCCACTCGATAACCCTGGCATGGAATCGGCCATATTGTAGAGCCTCGTAAGCCACTATCATCTTCACTAGCAGGCGAATGCACTGATGAATGGATACACGATTTGGTCTCAGAATTTGTCTGACCATGCTCTGGATCTCCTGAGCTTTTTCCACCGGTAAAAATACTCTCTGTTCTTCGGTGTCCAGTATCATTCCCAGAAATGATAACCTCATTGTCGGTTCCAATTGTAATTTTTGGAAGTTGATGATCCAACCGTGCTTTTGCAGTACCGTCAGGGATAGTGTTATGTCCTGGACCAACTTCTCCCTCGATCTCGCCTTTATGAGGAGATCGTCCAAGTAATGAATTATGTTGACTCCTTTCTTGCGAAGGAGAACCATCATCTCCGCCATTACCTTGGTGAATATTCTTAGAGCCATGGAGAGCCCGAAAAGGTAACGTCTGGAACTGGTAGTGAGAGTCTTGAACCGCAAACCTCAGGTATGCTTGATGCGGAGGAAAAATGGGAACATGCAAATAAACATCCTTGATGTCCACCGACATCAGGAATTCCTTTCCCTCCAAGCTGGAGATCACCGCTCTCAGGGACTCCATCTTGAATTTGAATCTTTTTAAATAAAGATTCAGAGTTTTTAGGTTTAAAATCGGCCTGACCGAGCCATCCGGCTTCGGCACTACGAACAGGCTTGAATAATATCCCCTGTTCTGTTGTTCGGCAGGAACCAAGGAAATTACTTCGTCTTAAACTAATTTCTGCATTGCGTTCAGCACTTTTGTTCTGTCCTGAGCAGAAACTGGCAAGGCTGATTTGAAAAACTCGGCATGGGGGGAAGGTCTTGAAATTCTAGCCTGTAACCTTGGAATACTATTTGTAATATCCAAGGATTCAGATCTGAGTGAAACCAGACCTGGCTGAAGAACAGAAGACGCGCCCCCACCCGATCGCACTCCCGCAGGGGAGCCCCAGCGTCATGCTGTGGTTTTGGCAGAAGTAGTTGTTGACTTCTGCTCCTGCGAGCCTGATGGTGTTGTAGATTTCCTACCTCTTCCTGCGAAGACGAGAGTACCCTTTGCCTTTTTGTACTTGTTGGGGGCGAAAGGACTGCATAGTATGAGAATTATATACTTTTTTTAGGCGGTGCAGCTGCCGACGGCAGAAATGTTGATTTGCCAGATGTAGTAGTTGATATCATGGCATCCAGCTGTTCAACAAAAAGTGCCTCACCATTGTAGGGGAGAGCCTCAATATTTCTTTTGGATTCTTTGTCAGCATTCCATTGGCGGATCCAGAGTGCCCTGCAATCTGAAATTGCCATAGCAGAGGCTCTTGAGCCCATTAAGCCGTCCTTCATAGCCTCAACTACGTAACCTGCAGAATCTTTAATATGACCTAAAATTAGAAGCATATCATCCTTATCACCAGTGTCAATATTAATAATCAAGTTGTCTGCCCATTTTTCCACTGCGTTACCTACCCACGCAGAAGCAATTGTGGGCCTGAGTAATGTAACCGTAGCTATATAGTTAGACTTCAAAGTCGTCTCTAACTTACGGTCAGCAGGTTCTTTTAAGGAAGCTGACCGTGGGGCAGGCAAAATGTTTTTCTTCGACAGCCTAGAGACTGAGGTGTCTACCATTGGGGGTGACTCCCACTTACGCCTTTCCTCTTCAGGGAAAGGGTACGTTACCACGCAACCTTCTAGGGACAGCAAACTTCTTTTCCGGGTTAGACCAGGATTCTTCAAAGAATGCATTTAAGTCCTTAGACGGAGGAAAAAAGTCACCACCTGTTTTTTTATTTAATTTAAAATAATCTTTTTCCTCAGGTGTAGGTGTTGTGTCAGTAATTTACAACTCCTCTTTTATAGCGACTATCATACACTGAATGCTCTTAGCCAGTTTGGGGTCTACCCCTCTCAAATCCCCAGTGTCGACCTCCGTGTCGGAATCTGTGTCAGTGTCCCTTTGCATAATCTGCGCCAGAGACCTTTTTTGAAAATTGGAGGGATCCCGAGTGGATGACGTGGTGGAGTCAGCAAACAGTGCATCCTCCACAGACTGTCTTCAGTACTTTGTATGCTGTTCAGACTCAGGAAATTTCTTTGCAAGCTTAGACATATTATTCTGCAGCTTTTTCACCCACACAGGCTCAGAACACTCTTGTTCATTCAAATTGCGTTCCTCTGGGAAAGAACTTTCTCCAGACATGGTACACTCTTGTACAGGCACACTACTTCCACACCAGGGAGCTAATGGGGACAGACCTACACTAAATGTGTGTCAGAGGGACCCAAAGGGATTTGCCAGTCCACACCACACGCCTATCAGTATTGTATACAGTATACACAATCACAGTGCTGTATAATTCAATATTAAGTCCTCAGACCTAATGTAATATGTTGCTCCCCTCCCCTTCTATAACAGCCTGGTACTTGTATCAGCGATGTGTGAGGAGAAGCAGCTTCAGGATCAGCACACTGGCATTTCGGTTGAAGAAAATGGCGCCCATGAGTGTTACTGGCAAGTCTGAGGCGAAAGCCCGCCCCACTGTAATGGCGCGATTTTACCTCAGTGAACAAATTTATTATACTGGCGGGTGTAGTGTACATCAGCGGCTCACATGTATGTACATTTTGCCAGTGAGAGTATAAGGATTTTTATAAGTCCCTCAGAGCACACACCCTTCCCCCCCGCGCGCTCTGCACCCTGTGCTGAGAGACATGTTGCTGCGCAGAGTCCGCTGGTACCTTTATGCCGCCACGATGACCGGCGAACACCTCTCTGCAGGTCTCCAGTAAATACTCACCAGCCTTCTGACTTCTGGCTCTGTTGGGGGGTGGCGGCAGTGCTGTGGGAGTGAGCAGCAGCCAGGCAAGGGCTGTGTTCAGTACCCTTCAGGAGCTAATGGTGTCCTGTCAGTGAAAGCAGAGCCATTGAACTAATGGAGAAGTTGGTTCCTACTCCCCACCCTAAGTCCCACGAAGCAGGAAAGCTGTTGCCAGCAGCTTCCCTGTAAAATAAAAAACATAATAAAGTCTTTTCCAGCAAAACTCAGTAGAGCTTCACTGATGTGCAGCCAGTCTCCCGGGCACATTTTCTAAACCGAGGTCTGGAGGAGGGGCATAGAGGTTCACACTGTTGAAAAGTCTTAAAGTGCCCAGGACTCCTGCGGAATTGTCTATACCCCATGGCACTAAAATGGACCCCAGCATCCTCTAGGACGTAAGAGAAATATGAAGAAAAAAAAATTAATAATAATAATAATAAATATATGAAAACCTCATGTCGACCTTTTTGCATGTTGACCTTGTTCATGTTGAACTAATGGTCGTGTCCACCTGTTTCTAGTGTCGACCTAAGTGGTGTCGACCCAGAGTCCGGATATCCTTCTGACTGGCATTATCTATCTTTTTAGTTTTATTGACTTTTTCATGTGAAGCTTCTTTGGACAATGGGGCAGATGTATTAACCTGGAGAAGGCATAAGGAAGTGATAAACCAGTGATATGTGCAAGGTTATAAAGGCACCAGCCAATCAGATCCTAACTGTTAATTTACATATAGGATCTGATTGGCTGGTGCCTTTATCACCTTGCACATATCACTGGTTTATCACTTCCTTATGCCTTCTACAGGTTAATACATCTGCCCCAATATTGCTTGTGTCTTTCAATGACTTACACTAATATTCCTTATGAAGGGAGTTTTCTCTTTGGAAAAAAATTAGGATTTTAATTACCTACCGATAAATCCTTTTCTCGTAGTCCGTAGAGGATACTGAGAATCTATTTAGTACCACGAGGTATAGACGGGTCCACTAGGAGCCTTGGGCACTTTCAGAATTGGATAGTGTGCGCTGGCTCCTCCCTCTTTGCCCCTCCTACCAGACTCAGTCTAGGAAACTGTGCCCAAGGAGACGGACATACTTTGAGAGAAAGATAGATAATAAAAGTTTTAAGACTACGAACCAGCACACACAGAACAATAGGAAAGCCATGCTAACCAAACTTGAAAAATGAACAGCAATGGCTGAACAAACCAGAATACCTAACCAAGTAACAGTGCAGGAAGAACAAAGCACCGGGTGGACTACGAGAAAAGGATTTACTGGTAAGTAATTAAAATCCTATTTTCTCTTACGTCCTAGAGGATACTGGGAATCCATTTAGTACCATGGGGAAGTACCAAAGCTCCCAAACCGGGTGGGAGTGCGCGGAGGTTCCTGCAGAACTGATTGGCCTCTGAGGACCTTCAGTTTGGTCAAAGTCTCAAACTTGTAGAACTTTGCAAACGTGTTCGAACCTGACCAAGTAGCTGCTCGGCAGAGTTGTAAAGCCAAGACACTAGCCGCCCAAGACGAACCCACCGACCTAGTAGAGTGGGCCTCTACAGATTTTGGAACCGGCAATCCAGCCGTGGATAAGCATGCTGGATCGTAAGCTTGATCAAGCGTGCAATAGACTGCTTTGAAGCAGGACACCCAGTTTTATTTAATTTTTTACACCTCTGACATTGCTGCTCTGCTTTTCGTTCTGTCCTGCCAGTTTATGTATGTTACCGCCGTTACATTGTCCGAATGGACTTGAATGGACTGAATCCGAAGTAGGGATGAGGCCTGCAGAAGGGCGTTGTAGATAGCCCTGAGTTCCAGGATGTTTATTGGAAGGACGACTTCCTGACTTGACCATTTTCCTTTTAACTGCTCCCCCTGGATGACTACTCCCCAACCTCTGAGGCTTGCGTCCGTGGTTAGCAGAATCAAATTCTGAATCCTGAACCTCTGACCCTTGACGAGAAATCTGTAGCCACCACAGAAGGGAGATCCTGGCTCTTGGCGACAGACGGATCCTCTGGTGCATGTGAAGATGTGATCCGGACCATTTGTCCAATAGAGCTAGCTGGAAGTGCCTTGCATGAAACCTTCCATATTGAAGCGCCTCGTAAGAGGCCACCATTTTCCCCAGAAGGCGAATGCACAGATGCACCAAGATCCGGGTTGGCTTCAGAACAGACCGAACTATCGACTGGATTTCCATAGCCTTCTCCACAGGAAGGAATACTCTCACAAATTCCGTGTCCAGTATAATTCCCAGAAAAGGTCTCTGCGTCGGTTCCAGGTGAGATTTTGGCAAGTTCAGAATCCACGCGTGATCCAGGAGTAGTGTGGTTGAGAGGCAAATACTGTCCACCAACAGCTCCCTGGACAGTGCCTTTATCAGAAGATCGTCCAGGTATGGAATTATGTTCACGGAGTAGAAACATCATCTCTCCCATCACCTTGGTGAACACTCTCGGTGCCGTGGAGAGACCAAATGGCAAGGCCTGGAACTGGTATTGACAGACCTGCAGTGCAAACCTTAGATAAGCCTGATGAGGCGGCCAGATCGGAATGTGAAGGTACGCATCCTTGATATCAAGAGACACTAGGAATTATCTAGGAATTATCCCTCCTCCAGACCTGAGAGCACTGCTCTCAGAGACTCATTTTGAATTTGAACACTCTTAAGCACGGGTTCAACGACTTGAGGATCAAAATCGGTCTTACCGAACCGTCCGGTTTCGGTACTACAAACAGGTAGGAATAATATCCCCTGTTTTGCAGGTGAGGTGGAACTGGAACAATGACCTGAGTCTGTACCAGTTATTGAATGGCGTCCTGTAAGGTTATACTTGCTTCCTGTGAAACTGGTAAGCCCGATTTGAAGAATCTATGAGGTGGGAGCTCCTGAAACTTCAGTCTGTAGTCCTGGGAAATAAGATCTACGACCCAGGGATCCTGGCATGATGTTGTCCAGATGTGACTGAAAAATTTTAGTCGGGCTCCCACCTGCCGGTCTTCCAGGCATCGCGGTCCACAGTCATGCTGAAGGCTTTGAGGAAGCAGAACTTGAGCTCTGTTCCCGTGAACCTGCAGTTGCTGATTTTCATGGTATACCTCTAGTGCCTCTGGCGGCTGTAGAAGAATCTCTGGTTTTGCCCCTGAACTTGTCAGTCCGAAAGGACTGTAGATTAGGTCCAGAGTAAGCCTTCCTGGCTGGGAGCTGCAGAAGGAAGATACGTGGACTTACCCGCAGTAGCTTTGGAGATCCATTTGCTTAGTTCATCTCCAAATAAGGCCTCTCATGTGAAGGGTAGGCCTTCCACACCTTTCCTGGAGTCCGCATCGGCAGTCCACTGGCGTAGCCATAAGCCTCTGCGTGCTGACACTGCCATAGCAGTGGTGCGTACATTAAGTAAGCCAATTTTTTTATGGCTTCCACCATAAAATTTGCAGAGTTCTGTATATGTTGCAGGAGTAAAATAATCTCCCCCTTAGGCAAGGTACCTAACCCCTCAATTAGGTTTACCGACCATTTTGCGATGGCCTTAGTAAACCACCCACATGTCACAGTGGGTCTCTGTGCCACTCCGGCAGCTGTATACAAAGATTTGAGTGTATTCTTATTTCTACAATAAGCAGTGTCTTTTAGGGAGGCTGCACCAGGGACAGGCAATACAATTTTCCGTGACAGCCTGGATACTGATGCATCCACTATCGGTGGATTTTCACATTTTTTTCTATCCCCAGGAGGAAAAAATCCCTAAAAGTTTTTTTTTTTTAAAGTGTTTTTATTGACCAGTGAAGTGCCAGTAAAACAGGTTTAACAGTATACATTATATGAACAGTACATTATGAACAAATAGTATCAAGAAATACAGTTATACTCCATGTAAGCCCTAGGTAACAATATTATGGAAACAGTAGAGGTTGTGTAGTAACCTTTGGAGCGCGGGAGAGTTAGGTGATATATATGTGCGATATATAGTCTGGGGTTCAAAAAGGGGGAGGTGCGGAGTCTAATGTCTCCTGTAAATACCATTTTGTATCTTTGAAGCATTTCCGCAGGGCTTCCTTTGTAACCTGAGGGAGAGTCTGGACATAGGGTAGCCAAATGTGGAAAAATCTCTCGGTCAGTTTGTCTTTCTGTAGGGCGGTGTTGGTCCAGTCTAGGTGGAATAGATGAGAGATCCTAGGATGTAGTAATGTGATGGGGGTTGAGTCAGTGGATATCCATTGTGATAGGATTGTTTTTTTTGTGGCTGCTGCCAGTTTAATTAAGAGAATGCGTTGTCCTTTGGCTAGACCGGGGGGGGGTTGTTTTGGGAATATGCCCCAGAATGCCCACGTCTTAGTAATGGTAAATTGTAACTGTAACTCTGTTGTGATATATGACTGGAGTGCCTGCCAGAGTGTGTGTACCTTGGGCAGAGCCGGCCCTAACCAATATGATGCCCTAGGCAAGATTTTGGCAGGTGCCCCCTAGCACCGCCGCTAGTTCTGCAGGAGATGCCTGGCATGAGTCAGCTGGCAGCTCTGCTAACGTCGGGCGCCTTTTGGTTATGAAAATGCCTCTAATTTGCATCACTATGTGGCTAGGATGCACAAGCAGCTTCTGCTGATTAAAATGATATGCAGCATGCCTATATTCTGTGTGTGACTATGGCTGTATCTGCATACGAAATGCTACATTATAGTGATATCCAGGAATACACTCCAACGTAGCATTTCGTATGCAGATACAGCCGCAGTCACACACAGAATATAGGCATGCCGCATATCATTTTAATCAGCAGAAGCTGCTGGTGCCCCTAAGCATACCAAATGCCCTAGGCATTTGCCTAGTTTGCCTATGCCTAAGGCCGGCTCTGACCTTGGGGCACGACCATAGGCAGTGTACAAGATCTGCTTCTGGAGCAGTGCATTTGAAGCAGTGAGATGATGGAGCTGCACCGATAAGGTGTCGTAGCTTGGGGGTGATATATGCTCTATGTAAAAATTTTTGGTGCATTTCTGAGTATGTGACTGAGCCTAGTGTTTTGTCTAAGTATGCGTTGGCTTCCAGAATTGGTTTCATTGTGAGGTCTGGGAATTCTAGCTTCCACTTTAAGAGGCCTGTTGAGCCGGTTTCTACGTCCAGTAGAGTACGGGAATATGTATATATGAGCGCTGTGGGAAAGCTACCATCTTGGGTGCGTCGTAATGTGTTGTCCAAAGTATGGGAGCTATCCTGTACAGTTAATGAAGATGTAATCTTTTGTACGTAACTACATGCTTGAAGGAAGGGAAAAAGTGGGATTGGTAAGGATGGGAAGCGTGCTATGAGTTGAGAGTGTGTAAGTAGGGTTAGAGTTTCGGCATGTAAGAAATGGTGAATGAATTTCAGCCCACCATTGTACCAAGTCTGAAATATAGGGGAGGTGATGTGGGGCTTGAAGTCAGGGTTATTCCAAAGAGGTAAAAAATAAGAATTTACTTACCGATAATTCTATTTCTCGTAGTCCGTAGTGGATGCTGGGGACTCCGTCAGGACCATGGGGAATAGCGGCTCCGCAGGAGACAGGGCACAAAAGTAAAAGCTTTAGGATCAGGTGGTGTGCACTGGCTCCTCCCCCTATGACCCTCCTCCAAGCCTCAGTTAGGATACTGTGCCCGGACGGGCGTACACAATAAGGAAGGATTTTGAATCCCGGGTAAGACTCATACCAGCCACACCAATCACACTGTACAACCTGTGATCTGAACCCAGTTAACAGCATGATAACAGCGGAGCCTCTGAAAAGATGGCTCACAACAATAATAACCCGATTTTTGTAACAATAACTATGTACAAGTATTGCAGACAATCCGCACTTGGGATGGGCGCCCAGCATCCACTACGGACTACGAGAAATAGAATTATCGGTAAGTAAATTCTTATTTTCTCTGACGTCCTAAGTGGATGCTGGGGACTCCGTCAGGACCATGGGGATTATACCAAAGCTCCCAAACGGGCGGGAGAGTGCGGATGACTCTGCAGCACCGAATGAGAGAACTCCAGGTCCTCCTCAGCCAGGGTATCAAATTTGTAGAATTTTTCAACGTGTCTGCCCCTGACCAAGTAGCAGCTCGGCAAAGTTGTAAAGCCGAGACCCCTCGGGCAGCCGCCCAAGATGAGCCCACCTTCCTTGTGGAATGGGCATTTACATATTTTGGCTGTGGCAGGCCTGCCACAGAATGTGCAAGCTGAATTGTACTACACATCCAACTAGCAATCGTCTGCTTAGAAGCAAGAGCACCCAGTTTGTTGGGTGCATACAGGATAACAGCAAGTCAGTTTTCCTGACTCCAGCCGTCCTGGAAACCTATATTTTCAGGGCCCTGACAACATCTAGCAACTTGGAGTCCTCCAAGTCCCTAGTAGCCACAGGTACCACAATAAGCTGGTTCAGGTGAAACGCTGACACCACCTTAGGGAGAAACTGGGGACGAGTCCGCAGCTCTGCCCTGTCCGAATGGACAATCAGATATGCGCTTTTGTGAGACAAAGCCGCCAATTCTGACACTCGCCTGGCCAAGGCCAGGGCCAACAGCATGGTCACTTTCCATGTGAGATATTTCAAATCCACAGATTTGAGCGGTTTAAACCAATGTGATTTGAGGAATCCCAGAACTACGTTGAGATCCCACAGTGCCACTGGAGGCACAAAAGGGAGTTGTATATGCAGTACTCCCTTGACAAACTTCTGGACTTCAGGAACTGAAGCCAATTCTTTTTGGAAGAAAATCGACAGGGCCGAAATTTGAACCTTAATGGACCCCAATTTGAGGCCCATAGACACTCCTGTTTGTAGGAAATGCAGGAATCGACCGAGTTGAAATTCCTCCGTGGGGGCCTTCCTGGCCTCACACCATGCAACATATCTTCGCCACATGTGGTGATAATGTTGTGCGGTCACCTCCTTCCTGGCTTTGACCAGGGTAGGAATGACCTCTTCCGGAATGCCTTTTTCCCTTAGGATCCGGCGTTCCACCGCCATGCCGTCAAACGCAGCCGCGGTAAGTCTTGGAAACAGACATGGTACTTGCTGAAGCAAGTCCCTTCTTAGCGGCAGAGGCCATGAGTCCTCTGTGAGCATTTCTTGAAGTTCCGGGTACCAAGTCCTTCTTGGCCAATCCGGAGCCACGAGTATAGTTCTTACTCCTCTACGTCTTATAATTCTCAGTACCTTGGGTATGAGAAGCAGAGGAGGGAACACATACACCGACTGGTACACCCACGGTGTTACCAGAACGTCCACAGCTATTGCCTGAGGGTCTCTTGACCTGGCGCAATACCTGTTCAGTTTTTTGTTCAGGCGGGACGCCATCATGTCCACCTTTGGTCTTTCCCAACGGTTCACAATCATGTGGAAGACTTCCCGATGAAGTCCCCACTTTCCCGGGTGGAGGTCGTGCCTGCTGAGGAAGTTTGCTTCCCAGTTGTCCACTCCCGGAATGAACACTGCTGACAGTGCTATCACATCATTTTCCGCCCAGCGAAGAATCCTTGCAGTTTCTGCCATTGCCCTCCTGCTTCTTGTGCCGCCCTGTCTGTTTACGTGGGCGACTGCCGTGATGTTGTCCCACTGGATCAATACCGGCTGACCTTGAAGCAGAGGTCTTGCTAAGCTTAGAGCATTGTAAATTGTCCTTAGCTCCAGTATATTTATGTGGAGAGAAGTCTCCAGACTTGATCACACTCCCTGGAAATTTTTTCCCTGTGTGACTGCTCCCCAGCCTCTCAGGCTGGCATCCGTGGTTACCAGGACCCAGTCCTGAATGCCGAATCTGCGGCCCTTTAGTAGATGAGCACTCTGCAGCCACCGCAGAAGAAACACCCTTGTCCTTGGAGACAGGGTTATCCGCTGATGCATCTGAAGATGCGATCCGGACCATTTTTCCAGCAGATCCCACTGAAAAGTTCTTTCTTCTCCGGGAGAAACATTCTCTGGACCTTGCCCTTATCAGGCGATCGTCCATTTTCTTTGAAGAAGAATCATCATTTCGGCCATTACCTTGGTAAAGACCCGGGGTGCCGTGGACAATCCAAACGGCAGCGTCTGAAACTGATAGTGACAGTTCTGTACCACGAACCTGAGGTACCCTTGGTGAGAAGGGCAAATTGGGACATGGAGGTAAGCATCCCTGATGTCCAGGGACACCATATAGTCCCCTTCTTCCTGGTTCGCTATCACTGCTCTGAGTGACTCCATCTTGATTTGAACCTTTGTATGTAAGTGTTCAAATATTTCAGATTTAGAATAGGTCTCCGAGCCATCTGGCTTCAGTACCACAATATAGTGTGGAATAATACCCCTTTCCTTGTTGTAGGAGGGGTACTTTGATTATCACCTGCTGGGAATACAGCTTGTGAATTGTTTCCAATACTGCCTCCCTGTCGGAGGGAGACGTTGGTAAAGCAAACTTCAGGAACCTGCGAGGGAGAGACGTCTCGAATTTCCAATCTGTACCCCCTGGGATACTACTTGTAGGATCCAAGGGTCCACTTGCGAGTGAGCCCACTGCGTGCTGAAACTCTTGAGACGACCCCCCACCGCACCTGTTTGTACGGCCCCAGCGTCATGCTGAGGACTTGGCAGAAGCGGTGGAGGGCTTCTGTTCCTGGGAATGGGCTGCCTGCTGCAGTCTTCTTCCCTTTCCTCTATCCCTGGGCAGATATGACTGGCCTTCAGATATGGACATCGCACTTACTCTTGATGCCAGAGTGCAAATATCCCTCTGTGCATCTCGCATATATAGAAATGCATCCTTTAAATGCTCTATAGTCAATAAAATACTGTCCCTGTCAAGGGTATCAATATTTTCAGTCAGGGAATCCGACCAAGCCACCCCAGCGCTGCCCATCCAGGCTGAGGTGATCGCTGGTCGCAGTATAACACCAGTATGTGTGTATATACTGTTTAGGATATTTTCCAGCCTCCTATCAGTTGGCTCTTTGAGGGCGGCCGTATCTGGAGACGGTAACGCCACTTGTTTTGATAAGCGTGTGAGCGCCTTATCCACTCTAAGGGATGTTTCCCAACGCGCCATAACTTCTGGCGGGAAAGGGTATACCGCCAATAATTTTCTATCGGGGGAAACCCACGCATCATCACACACTTCATTTAATTTATCTGATTCAGGAAAAACTACAGGTAGTTTTTTCACACCCCACATAATACCCTTTTTTGTGGTACTTGTAGTATCAGAAATATGTAACACCTCCTTCATTGCCCTTAACATGTAACGTCTGGCCCTAAAGGAAAATACGTTCGTTTCTTCACCGTCGACACTGGAGTCAGTGTCCCTGTCTGTGTCGACCGACTGAGGTAAATGGGCGTTTTACAGCCCCTGACGGTGTTTGAGACGCCTGGACAGGTACTAATTTGTTTGCCGGCCGTCTCATGTCGTCAACCGACCTTGCAGCGTGTTGACATTATCACGTAATTCCCTAAATACGCCATCCATTCCGGTGTCGACTCCCTAGAGAGTGACATCACCATTACAGGCAATTGCTCCGCCTCCTCACCAACATCGTCCTCATACATGTCGACACACACGTACCGACACCCAGCACACACACAGGGAATGCTCTGATAGAGGACAGGACCCCACTAGCCCTTTGGGGAGACAGAGGGAGAGTTTGCCAGCACACACCAAAACGCTATAATTATACAGGGACAACCTTTATATAAGTGTTTTCCCCTTATAGCATCTTAATATATAATCATATCGCCAAATAAGTGCCCCCCCTCTCTGTTTTAACCCTGTTTCTGTAGTGCAGTGCAGGGGAGAGCCTGGGAGCCTTCCCACCAGCAGTTCTGTGAGGGAAAATGGCGCTGTGTGCTGAGGAGAATAGGCCCCGCCCCCTTTTCGGTGGGCTTCTTCTCCCGTTTTTCTGACAACCTGGCAGGGGTTAAATACATCCATATAGCCCCAGAGGCTATATGTGATGTATTTTTAGCCAGTATAGGTATTTTCATTGCTGCCCAGGGCGCCCCCCCCCAGCGCCCTGCACCCTCAGTGACCGTTGGTGTGAAGTGTGCTGAGAGCAATGGCGCACAGCTGCAGTGCTGTGCGCTACCTCATGAAGACTGAGAAGTCTTCAGCCGCCGATTTCTGGACCTCTTCTCTCTTCAGCATCTGCAAGGGGGTCGGCGGCGCGGCTCCGGTGACCCATCCAGGCTGTACCTGTGATCGTCCCTCTGGAGCTAGTGTCCAGTAGCCTAAGAAGCCAATCCATCCTGCACGCAGGTGAGTTCACTTCTTCTCCCCTAAGTCCCTCGTTGCAGTGAGCCTGTTGCCAGCAGGACTCACTGAAAATAAAAAACCTAATAAAACTTTTACTCTAAGCAGCTCTTTAGGAGAGCCACCTAGATTGCACCCTTCTCAGCCGGGCACAAAAACCTAACTGAGGCTTGGAGGAGGGTCATAGGGGGAGGAGCCAGTGCACACCACCTGATCCTAAAGCTTTTACTTTTGTGCCCTGTCTCCTGCGGAGCCGCTATTCCCCATGGTCCTGACGGAGTCCCCAGCATCCACTAAGGACGTCAGAGAAATAATGATGTGTATCGTGATATTTTCAGTCTAGCACGGGTTTGTCTCCATGCAGCGCAGGTGGAGGAGATGAGTATGTTGTCTGACACGCAGTGTGGTATGGAAGTAGGTGTGGTGTGTAGTAAGGATACCAGAGCCTGGGACGGGACAAAAGACTGCTCCAACTGTGTGTTAGTGTATATATCGCGTCCGCCAATCCAGTCCAAAGCGATTCTGTAGTTAGCTGCCAAGGCGTAGGAATAAAGGCATGGTAAATTAAGGCCTCCGAGGGAGCGGGGTTGGCGTAGTTTGAATAATGAGAATCTAGGGTGTTTGTCCGCCCAAATAAATTTGGACAGTGCTTTGTCTAGTTGGGCTAGTATGTGTTTGGGTGGAATCAATGGGAGCATCTGTAGTACATAAAGGAGGCGGGGGAAGCTTATCATTTTGTACAGATGGCTCCTACCAGTGTATGTAAGGGGAAGGTGGGACCATTTGGCGAAGTCTGCATATGTCCTGGTCAATAGCGGGGGGAGATTGAGCGAGTATAGTTTGGAGGGATGGTCAGGGAATTTAATCCCTAGGTAGGTAATGCAATTGTTTGTAGCCCAATGGAATGGAAAAGTTTCTCCCCAGCCTGTTTTTATGGAGGGAAAGAAGGCTAATGCTTCCGTTTTGGATGGATTAATTTTAAAACCAGAAACTAGTTCAAATGAGTCTAGGATGTCAAGTAGGTATGGCATGGCTTTTCGGGGATTACTAAAGTAGAGTAGGATGTCATCAGCAAATGCAGAGAATTTGATTTCGTGATTGGCTAGTTTTATGCCGCGCCATCATTTTTCTCTGCAGAAATGGCGAAGGAGGGGATCCAGGGCTAAATTAAATAATAGGGGGGATAGGGGGCAGCCTTGTCTGGTGCCGCGATGTAAGGAGAATGGTCTTAAATTATGGCCATTCACTGTCAGGAAGGCTTGTGGTGTTTGATAGATGATGTGAAACACCTTGACAAAAGCAGTGCCAAAGTTTTGAAGTCTAAGTAATCTATCTATGTGGGCCCAGGACACTCGGTCAAAGGCTTTGTCTGCATCACAACTCAGTACCATATTGTCTAATTCCAATGAATCGTGGGTTTTATACATAGCTGCTAGCAATGAGCGAATGTTGTGCACTGAGTGTCTATTACGCATGAAGCCTGTCTGGGCAGGATGTAGTAATTTTGGTAGGACTGCTTGGAGGCGTGTGGCAAGGATCTTTGTGAATATTTTAAAGTCTTGGTTCAACAGTGAGATTGGGCGATAAGGATCATACGTTAGTATCATCCTATTAGGTTTGGGGAGGACTATGATTCGGGCCGTGTTAAAGTCTGTTGGGGCGGGATGTCCCTCCAAAAGTTCATTATATAACCGCCTGAGGTGTTCGCTTAAGTGTGGGAGAAGTAATTTGTAATAAGATGCCGACATACCGTCGGGTCCTGGGGATTTCCCATTTGGGAGGGATTTGATGGTTATTTCCAATTCTGCTGCAGTTACTGGGCTGGTAAGTAGATCTCTATCGCTTTCAGAGAGTGTGGGGAGGTTTGCCTGCGTCAAGAAATCTATTCCTGCCTTGGGATTGTCAGGTGGTGCGGTGTATAATTTCTCAAAGAAAGTTAAGAAGGTGTCACTAATCTGGTCTTGTGTTGTTGAGGGGGGTCCGTCTGTGTCTCTAATTGAGGAGATGTACTTAGGTGCTGCATGAGTTTTCACCATGTTTGCTAATAGTTTCCCTGGGCGGTTACCCCAGCGAAAGTATTTATTGGATTGGAAGGAGGAATAGTTTGGCCTGTTCGGCACAGAGAGTGTCATAAATTGATTTGGTGTCTTTATATAAGTTCCTGTTGGTTTCAGATGGGTCGGCTAGTAATTGGGAGTAGGTCGAGGCTACCTGGAGGGACGCCTCTGCCATCCTCTCCCGGAGTTGCCTTTTTCTGGCGGCGACATAAGAAATTATCTGTCCTCTAAGGACGGGTTTGGAAGCCTGCCAGAAAAGGTTTGTGTCATTAACATGTGCTGCGTTGTCCTGTGTATAGTTAAGATACGCCTGTGTCAAGAAGAGTTTGAAATCTTCAGAGTGGGCAAGGTATTCAGGGAACCGCCAGAGTATTGTCGGGGTGTGGTTAGTTTAATTGTTAAGGTGATGGGGGCATGGTCCGATATGAGTATGTTGGCTATGGTGGAGTCTAGGATTCTATGTATTGCAGAGGTCGGTACTAACCAGTAATCCAGTCTGGAGAATATTTTATGAGGGTGTGAGAAGAATGTGTATTCTCTAGAGTCAGGGTGGAGGAATCTCCATGGATCTAGCAGTTGCAGAGAGTCTTGTAGTAGTGACAGGGATGGTGGTGTGGATCTACTGTGACTCAGCTGTCTGGGGCCACCGGATACATCTAATAGTGGGTCTAATACGGTGTTTAGGTCTCCCCCTATGATCAAGATTCCCTCCGTCCAATCCTGCAATTTAACATAGATGTCTGAGAAGAAGGAAGCGTTCGGTCCTGTGGGGGCGTAAATACATGCTAGAGTAAAAAGTTCACCTTCAACCTCTATCTTTAGGAACAAAAACCTGCCTTCAGGGTCTACCCAGTCATTTTTGATCTTGTAATTCAGCGATCTGCGGAATAGGAGAAGTACTCCCCTTGTTTTTGTAGTATAGGAAGCGCTTTTGAAATCTCCAACCCAGGTGTCTCTAAGTGTATTGGGGTCATTGGGACGCCAATGTGTTTCCTGTAGGAACACTATATCAGGGTGAAATTTTTTGAGATGTGTTAATACCTTTTTCCTTTTGATTGGTGTGTTTAGACCCTCTACGTTCCATGAGACTAACTTTAGGGACGTCTTTGAGCCATCTTTAGAGGCCACATTGTCCCTAGAGGTTGTCATTATCCAATTCCCAATCTAGTGGAATTGAAAAGGAGAAGCCATATACGACAGTCCCTTCCCCCGTCCCAGCTCACTTGGGGAGGACTGGAATGATGTGTCGGGCAAACTAACGGAGTTAGGGTATGTATGTGATCACTGAACAATACAATGTAAAAAGAAAATAGTAGCCGATATAGTATAGGCCACCAGTCATAACATTTTGTAAATTTTCGAACCAAGGGGGACAGAAGTAATAACCGTCCATCTGTAACAGAAGCTTTAGGTTGGTTAGTAGGGGGGAGGGGGGGGGGAGAAGGAAATAAGAACCATATAACAACCATCAACCATGTGTTATCCATTGAGTGAGGGAAAAGGGATGTAACCACGGATAGAGATACTTGGGACTAAGAGAGTCAATTCGCATAGTCCATTCGAGGATTAGGATGTGGTGATGATAGGGACTTGAGAAAATTTTAAGCTGAATCTGTATTGTCGAAGAAATAGGGCTTGCCGTCATGGAATATTCTCAGTTTTGCCGGGTACAATAGGGCAAATTTGATATTTTTGGCATAGAGTTCCTTGCAGATTGGGGAGAACTCCCGTCGTTGTGTTGAGACTTGAAAAGAAAAGTCCTGAAACAAAAGAAGTTTGGATTCCTTGTATCGTAGGTCAGAGCATTTACGGTAGGCTTCCATGATCTTGACTTTGTCGAGGTAGTTTAGTAGCCTGAATATGACTGGCCTGGGACGTGGTGAGGAGGATTGTGAGGATTGTTTATCAGGACCGATGCGGTGGACTCGTTCCACCAGATAAGAGGTGGGGGATGAGGGTAGATTAAGAGTTGTGGGTAGCCATTGCGTTACCAAGTCCATTAGATCTGCTTGTCTGATGGTTTCTGGGAGGCCAATCAGGCGTAGGTTGTTCCGGCGATTTCGATTTTCTAAATCTTCGATCTTGTCGGTCTAGGGTGTTATCATGTGTTTGTTGTTGGGATTGGATTGTTTGATAATCATCTTCCAAGGTAGATATTCGGTCTTCGGCTTCAGCCAGGCGTTGGGTGTGTTGGGTTAGTTGTGCCGCAGCTGACATGATAGCTTCCATTAGGGGTGCTAATTTTGCGTCCAGTAAAGGAGATATGATGTCCGCTATTTCTTTGGCCCTCTGTATTGAGGATGGGCTAGCTTGAACGTCGGTGGACATTGTGTCGTCAGTGGTATGTCTGTTTGGTGAATAGGGAGATCCTTGAGAGATAAAGCTGGGTTCCCTTTCTTTGGTCGTTGTTTTGTTTTTGTTTTGTGAATTTTTACTTGCGCGTAGAGTTTTAGCCACGTATTTTTCCATGGTTAGGGATATATCTCTCAACGTGGTAAAAGATTTCTGACGGTTTAGGTTCTCGACTTGTGAAGCAATGAGCTGTTGTTTCCGTGGCGGCGGTATATATTTTTGTTGCGTTCGGTCGTGTTGTATTAGGTCGAGTTGAGGTAGAGGGATAGTGTGGGATCCAAGGGGCTAGCAGGTAATAACAGCACGTTGCTGTAGGATGCCAAGGATCCCTCAGGCAGTCGGGTCAGCTCTTTCTGTAAGACCCAAAATGGCCGCCGTCATGTGTTGCACACTCGTTTGTGTGCGTTTTGGTGGAGGAGGTGGTGAGGAATAGGTGGATGAATTATAATTTGGCTCAGCGTGGGTAGATCAGATGAGAGTGATCTGTTAGCGGGTCTCGCCCCTGTCTGGGGGTTAATAGGTGTGAAGCAAGCCTTTTGGTGTCAGGAAGGTGGGCTTCAGGTGCAGTATAGTGCTCGTCTGTGCGTGTCTGTGTGGTACAGCTCAGCGGCAGGTTTCCAGCAGCGGGCACCCTGTGTTTGTGTTGGTTAGGTTTGCCTTCCACTCTCAGTCTCAGTTATTAGTAGGTCAGGGAGGCAGAGGTGAGTGGATCTTTTAGGGGCTTATTACCCCTGTTCAGTTTCAAAGGGGTAGTAAAGCTGTACCGCAGGGCAGGGTTTGCAGTGCCACTGTATTCAGTCGCGCGTCTCGCTCCAGGCCCCCGGCGGTGTCCGTCTGCCAGGGAGTGTTGTGGGCAGCGGGAGGGGTGATTTGATTTTGGGTAGCGGCTCACCTTTACTGCTGCTGTATGGAGTCGCCGGGCTGCAAGTCCGAGCCGCTGTGCCCCGCTCTGTGGGACCCAAGATGGCCGCCGCCTCCGGAGTTCAGGGTTCCCGGCGTCCGCGTCCCAGCTGCTTCTCTCCACTCTCGTGCTGCGGGTGTTGTGGTGGCTCGAGGAGCGGTCTCCGGTGACAGACCACAGGTGTGTTCCGAGGGTGCTTCCCGGTCTGGTACTCCTCCCGGTCCTTCGTGTCTGTCTCCAAAATTTAGGCCCCGGCTTTATGATGGTGGGTAGGCCACAATCCGCGGGAGCCAGTCTACCGGCTCCCCGATTCCGCGGCGCTATTCCACTGCAGTAGTGTGTTTCCACAGACAGGGGTGTTGGTTTTAGAGGGGTTTTGCGGTACAGGAGGTGGAATATTGGGGTTTTTAATCTCGATCTTTGCGGAGTTCTCTGTATGAGCTTCCTTCCACTTAAGCCTACAGGCCACGCCCCCTAAATCCCTAAAAGTTTAATATCAGGATTAACCCACGGTTCGTCAAACAGAGGGGCAGATGTATTAACCTGGAGAAGGCATAAGGAAGTGATAAACCAGTGATAAGTGCAGGGTGATTGGCTGGTGCGTTTATCACCCTGCACTTATCACTGGTTTATCACTTCCTTAGGTCTTTTCCAGGTTAATACATCTGCCCCAGGGGATTTAGTTCCTTTGACACAGGAAAAGTGGCTGAGGATTTCTTTTTTACATTAAAATAAAAGATTCCGCAGTCTCATCTGTTACCTTATCAGGGATATGCAAAACTTCTCTAATAGCTTCTATGAGAGCCTCTATTCCCTTCGACAGAGTAGACTCCACCACCTCTGCATCCACCTCCCCCCCTCCTCCATGTCTGACCCCTCATCATCAGAGTCAGACTGTAGAATACGGGCCAAAGGCCGCTTTTGCGGATAAATGGCAGGGGACTGAGATGCTGGTTTGGGTACAGAGTCTCTGTTCATAAACTCAGTCATCGATTGTCTTAAGTATTGCATCTCTTTCTCATTGCGGGACAATTTAGTGGAAATATTGGCAATCATTCCCCTAATGGAATCCAGCCAAGCTGGCTCTGCCCCACTAGCCTGGGATGGTGCACTGCATTGAGTACACTGCAGTGAACCTCCTGGAGAAGAGGAACACTGTGCCTTAAAAGAAACACACTCTTTGTCTGACATACTGCGACAGTAACAGCACACACACACACACACACACACACACACACACACACACACACACACAGGTTAAAAGCACAATTAACCCACAAACAGCCCTTCAAGAGAGACACAGATAGCTTGGAGCCAGCACACAGAGCCCTTACTGCCAAAGCCAAGCTTAGCCGGGTCGCAGACTAAGTACCCAGATTGGGGACTTAGCACTCTAGTAAGCGCTCCACCCCTGCTATAACCTCCTGGTACTGCTGAGGTAATCTGGAGTCTCTCCGGAGGAGCTGCGCGTCTCTGTCAGTCAGCGTCTGTGTCCACTGCCGAGGGAAAATGGTGCTGGTGAGCTCCTGGATCCGCTCATAGTGAAGCGCCGCCCCTACAATGGCACGCGCTCTTCCCACTTTTTTATACTTGCTGAGGTCATTTTTATGCTTAAAATGGAGTCAGTCGCCTTTTAAGTCTGTAATGCCAGTCTGGGTACTGTGTACACTCGTAGTGTACTTAGACTCAGTTCGCCCCCTTCAGAAGCGGTGCATTCGCACTGTGTACTGAGTCCCGAGACTCCGCCACCCCCGTAGAAACAGTGCGTGGCCGGCAATCTGCTAACTGGGACGCCGGCTTAGTACTCACCACTCTTCTTTCTTCTGGCTCTGTTAGGCGAGGCGGCGTGCTGCGGGAATGTACGCTTACCGTGGTGGGGCTCCCTCAGGAGCTAGTGTCCTGTCAGCGGGGAACGGGACCATTAACCCTTCAAGAGGTTGGGCCGTCCCCACCCTTAAGTCCCACGAAGCAGGCAGGCTGGTGCCATTCAGTCCTGCCTGAAAATAACAAACAGAGAAAATAAAATCAGAAAACTTTTCAGGAGCTTCCAGCGATATGACCGGCTCCTCCGGGCACATATTCTAAACTGAGTCTGGTAGGAGGGGCATAGAGGGAGAGCCAGCCCACACTCTCAAATTCTTAAAGTGCCCAAGGCTCCTAGTGGACCAGTCTATACACCATGGTACTAAATGGATTCCCAGTATCCTCTAGGACGTAAGAGAAAGTTAGATACTATTGGCTTGATCCTGAGTCACACGTAATGCACATAGAGTTCTGGATGCCTGCAGTGAACGGGATGCTACTGTGACTAGATGACAGCAAGATCTATGCATGCGCAATGCCCAACTCTTCTATCCCCTAGAGCAGGCATGTCAAACTCAAAATCCCAACTGCGTCGAATTACCATGGTCTAAGTCTTGTGTGGGCCGCAAGAAAATATTATATTTATCTCCAGTATCCCTTGTCCAAAATGATTGGGACCAAAATCATTTTGGATAATGGATTATTCTATATTTCGTAATATTTTAAATTGTCATGCCCCAACTAATACTGCCTGTTACACATAATGCCCCCAGTATAGTGCCAGTTACAAATGTCTCCCAATTGTTCATTATACATAATGTCCCCAGTACAGTGCCAGTTACACATAATGTCCCCCAGTACAGTGCCAGTTACACATAGGGGGGTATTTAATTGTTTGAAAAGTCAGTTGGGTGTCTGTTTTTTCCTATCTAATAGACAGGAAAAAACAGACACCCAACCGACTTTTCACACAATTGAATATCCCACATAATGTCTTCCACTAAACTGCCAGTTACACATACTGTCCCCCAGTATAGTGCTTGATGCACATAATTCCCCCATTGCATGGTCATCCCCCGTGCAGCATGCCCCAGTGACTTACATTTGCAGGCATGCTGCTTCAGTGGTCTAGGCTCCGGCTGTAAGGGCTGCGGCTGGCTGCTTCAGGGGTCTAGGCTCCGGCTGTAAGGGCTGCGGCTGGCTGCTTCAGGGGTCTAGGCTCCAACTGTAAGGGCTGCGGCTGGCTGCTTTAGGGGTCTAGGCTCCAGCTGTAAGGGCTGCCGCTGGCTGTGAGGGCTCCTTAATGGCTGCTACACACCGCCGCTGGCTGTGACTTGTGGGTGCCAGTGGGCAGCACAGACGCTGAGGCAACATCATTGTGGGTGGACAGAGGCGGAACGCCAGGGATGCAGTTCCACACCAAGTTAACCCCTGCCAACGTGCAGCCCGCGAGTTTGACACCCCTGTGCTAGAGCAACCACTGGGCCTTATTCAGAGTCACACGCTATGATATTCCTGGAAACGGCTGATGTTTTTTCTTTTGTGCATGTGTCCTAGTTTTGTTTCAGAAGTAGCAGAACAAATTTAGACACACAGCAACAGGGGCGTTCCCAGTTGTATACAAACATGCTGACCCACTCACATTGGAGGCCATGCTCACATGTAGAAGCTGCACATGCCATAGGGCTGGTAAAAGCTTTGATGGTGTAACCAATTAATGCAGCAAGCTGTATTTCTGAGCTTACAGACGCGGACAGTGGGCATCTCAGTCCTTGCATATTCTGTACCAAGGAACGGCTTTGTAGCAGCATCAGTATAACAATACAGATGCAAATGCGGCACAAAAACCTGAAAGACTCAGATTCAGTCCCAGTAACTGCACTTACACATATCCCATTCTAGGTGAAGATGCAACAGAAAGTGTTGTCCACTTTGCAAATACCACATGACTCTGAAGAGGTATTAACTCTGGCAACACACCCACTAACTTTCTTATGTATGAGAGACAAAACCAGGGATCATCATGGCCATTACCAGACTTTGCAAACTTTACTAAAGAAAAAAAAAAAAAAGAAAGAAATCAGGACTGTTGTCCTAACCCAGGTACATCATGGGTTAGTGTTTGCGTGTGGGAAATTTATTTTGGTTTGGATAAAATATCATTATAAAAACCACCACAAAACCACTGTAAACAGATGGACACTGATGCTGGTTTACAAAACCCCATTAAAACTGTCCAATAATGGTTTGGTGCTTCAATTTGCCAGCAATGCACAGGGGTTTAAAAAAAAAAAACACAGGAAAACCAAAAGGAAATTTAACCTCTAGAGTCCAATAACCTTGGGATGGCCTCAAAGAAGAACAAGGTTTCCATCTCTCCATCTAAACCACTGGCAGTCTATACATACATTCTGGGGGATATCCAATTAGCGGTAATATACCGGGTCTGATTGTCCCACCGGGGGTTATCCTATTATAGGTTGAGTATCCCATATCCAAATATTCCGAAATACAGAATTTTTTGAGTGAGACTGAGCTAGTGAAACCTTTGTTTTCTGATGGCTCAATGTACTCAAACCTTGTTTAATACACAAAATAATTAAAAATATTGTATTAAATGACCTTCAGGCTGTGTGTATAAGGTGTATATGAAACATAAATGAATTGTGTGAATGTACACACACTTTGTTTAATGCACAAAGTTGTTCAAAATATTGGCTAAAATGACCTTCAGGCTGTGTGTATAAGTTGTATATGAAACATAAATGCATTCTATGCTTAGACTTGGGTCCTATCACCATGATATCCCATTATGGTATGCAATTATTCCAAAATACGGAATAATCCGATATCCAAAATACCTCTGGTCCCAAGCATTTTGGATAAGGAATACTCAACCTGTACCCCCAAATAAGCCAGCACGAGCAGTGGCTTATCGGTGGTTACCTGATGCTGCACCGGGTGCCGGCTGCTGACAGGTCCCGATGCAGCGCTGCTCCTCCGGCTCCCCCTGATCACATGGCCGCTCCCAGTCACGTGACAGCTGCCGGAGGCGGGGGAGATGCGGTCACGGCGCTGCCTCAGCTTCCCCGTCGGGGCTCACCAAGCCGAGTGGCAGCTTCAGGGCCGCGGCGCCATGCCTGCAATCCCAGCCTGCTGCTGCAGCGGGCATGGCGAAACCAAATCCCCAGAAACAGCCCCGTTTTTGTGCAAAAACAGGGCTGTTTCTACCAAAAACAAACAGGTTTCACTGAACCTGTGTGTTTTCAGAAGAAAGGGCTTTTTTTAAGGGCTGCGGCTGGCTGCTTCAGGGGTCTAGGCTCCAGCTGTAAGGGCTGCTGTTGGCTGTGAGGGCTCCTTAATGGCTGCTACACACCGCCGCTGGCTGTGACTCGTGGGTGCCAGTGGGCAGCACAGACGCTGAGGCAACATCATTGTGGGTGGACAGAGGCGGAACGCCAGGGATGCAGTTCCACGCCAAGTTAACCCCTGCCAACGTGCGGCCCGCGAGTTTGACACCCCTGTGCTAGAGCAACCACTGTAGCGCCGAGACACCACGGGCAGCCGCCCAAGAAGAACCCACCTTCCTAGTGGAATGGGCCTTTACCGATTTTGGCAACGGTAATCCAGCCGTAGAATGAGCCTGCTGAATCGTGTTACAGATCCAGCGTGCAATAGTCTGCTTGGAAGCAGGCGCGCCAATCTTGTTGGCCGCATACAGGACAAACAGTGCCTTCGTTTTTCTAATACGAGCCGTTCTGGCTACATAGGTTTTTAAAGCCCTGATCACATCAAGGGACTTGGAATCCTCCAAGACATCCGTAGCCACCGGCACCACAATAGGGTGGTTCATGTGAAACGACGAAACCACCTTGGGTAGAAATTGAGGACGAGTTCTCAATTCCGCTCTATCTACATGGAAAATCAGATAGGGGCTCTTGTGAGACAAAGCCGTCAAATCTGACACCCGCCTTGCCGAAGCCAAGGCCAATAACATGACCACTTTCCAAGTGAGAAATTTCAAGTCAACCGTTTCAAGAGGTTCAAACCAATGTGATTTAAGGAACTGTAAAATCCCGTTAAGGTCCCACGGTGCCACTGGGGGCACAAAAGGAGGTTGGATGTGTAGTACTCCCTTCACAAAAAAGTCTGCACTTCTGGAAGAGAAGCCAATTCCTTCTGAAAGAATATTGATAAGGCCAAAATCTGCACCTTGATGGAGCCTAACTTCAGGCCCATAGCCACTCCTGTCTGTAGAAAATGAAGAAAACGACCCAGCTGGAAATCCTCAGTAGGAGCATTCTTGGATTCACACCAAGACACATACTGTACTTCCTCCAGATACGGTGATAGTGCTTCGCCGTTACCTCCTTCCTAGCTTTAAGTAGAGTAGGGATGACTTCCCCTGGAATACCTTTCCTAGCTAGGATCTGGTGTTCAACCGCCACGCCGTCAAACATAATTGCGGTAAGTCCTGGAACACACACGGCCCCTGTTGTAACAGGTCCCCTCTGAGAGGAAGAGGCCAAGGATCTTCCGTGAGCATTTCCTGAAGATCTGGATACCAGGCCCTTCGAGGCCAATCTAAAACAATGAGTATCGTTTGAACTTTTGTTCTTCTTATGATTCTCAATATTTTTGAGACGAGTGGAAGCGGAGGGAACACATACACCGCCTGATACACCCATGGTGTTACCAGCGCGTCCACCGCTATCGCCTGAGGGTCCCTTGACCTTGAACAATATGTCCGAAGCTTCTTGTTGAGGCGTGACGCCATCATGTCTATTTGAGGGAGTCCCCAGCAACTCGTCACTTCTGCAAAGACCTCTTGATGAAGTCCCCACTCTCCTGGATGGAGATCGTGTCTGCTGAGGAAGTCTGCTTCCCAGTTGTCCACTCCCGGAATGAATACTGCTGACAGGGCGCTCACGTGATTTTCCGCCCAGCGAAGAATCCTGGTGGCCTCTGCCATAGCTGCTCTGCTCCTTGTTCCGCCTTGTCGGTTTACATGCGCCACGGCTGTGACGTTGTCTGACTGGACCAGAACCGGTAGGTTGCGAAGAAGGTGCTCCGCATTCCTCATGCCGTTGTATATGGCCCTTAATTCCAGCACATTTATGCGCAGACAGGCCTCCTGGCTTGACCATATTCCCTGAAAATGTATTCCCTGTGTGACCGTGGTCACGAGAACCCAATCCTGAATTCCGAACCTGCGACCCTCTAAAAGGTGAGCCCCCTGGAGCCACCACAGGAGAGAGATCCTGGCCCTGGGGGACAGGCATATCAACCGATGCATCTGGAGATGGGACCCTGACCACTTGTTCAGTAGGTCCCACTGAAAAGCTCTTGCATGAAACCTGCCAAACGGAATGGCCTCGTAGGCCGCCACCATCTTTCCCAACACTCGAGTGCATTGATGAATCGATACTTTTTGGTTTTAGCAGAGCCTTGACCATGTTCTAGATTTCCTGAGCTTTTTCCACTGGAAGAAAAACCCTCTGTTTTTCTGTATCCAGAATCATGCCCAAGAACAACAGCCGAGTTGTCGGAACCAACTGCGACTTTTGCAAATTTAGAAGCCAGCCGTATTGTCGTAGCACCTTCAGAGAGAGCTTCACATTTTTCAGTAATTGTTCTCTTGATCTCGCTTTTATCAGGAGATCGTCCAAGTACGGGATAATTGTGACACCCTGCTTGCGCAGGAGCACCATCATTTCGGTCATTCTACCTTGGTGAAAATTCTCGGGGCCGTGGAAAGCCCAAACGGCAACGTCTGAAATTGGTAATGACAATCCTGCACAGCGAATCTCAGGAATTCCTGATGAGGAGGGTATACGGGGACATGAAGGTATGCATTCTTTATGTCCAGTGAGACCATAAACTCCCCCCCCCCCCCCATCCAGACTGGAGATCACCGCTCGGAGAGATTCCATCTTGAATTTGAATCTCCTCAAATACAGGTTTAGGGATTTTAGGTTTAGAATCGGTCTGACCGAGCCGTCCGGCTTCGGAACCACGAATAGAGTTGAATAAAACCCCTTCCCCTGTTGTAACCGGGGAACCCTGATAATCACTTGCTGTTGACACAGCTTTTGTATTGCCGCTGCAACTATTGTTCTCTCTGGGAGAGAAGCTGGTAAGGCCGATTTGAAAAATCGGTGTGGAGGCACGTCTTTGAACTCCAGTTTGTACCCTTGGGTCACAATTCCTAGCACCCAAGGATCCAGATCTGACTGAACCCAGACCTGGCTGAAAAGCCGAAGATGTGCCCCCACCGGTGCGGACTCCCGCAGGGGATCCCCAGCGTCATTCGGTGGATTTTGGCAGAAGCCGGAGAGGACTTTTGCTCCTGGGAACTAGCCGTAGCTGGTGTTCTTTTCCCTCTTCCTCTACCTCTGGCGAGGAAAGACGATCCACACCCCTTTCTGAATTTATGAGACCGAAAGGACTGCATCTGGGGAACAAAAGGCAAAAAAGAAGACTTGCCCGCGGTAGCTGTGGAAACCAGGTCCGCGAGGCCCTCCCCAAACAACACTTCACCTTTGTAAGAAGTCTATTGTCAGCATCACCAGTCCATTGACGGGTCCACAGCGACCTCCTAGCTGAAATTGCCATTGCATTGGCCCTTGATCCTAAGAGGCCAATATCCCTCGCAGCCTCCCCTAGGTATAACGCTGCGTCTTTTATGTGACCCAAAGTTAACAGAACAGTATCCCTGTCGAGGGTGTCCATGTCAGATGACAAGTTATCTGCCCAAGCTGCAATAGCGCTACTCACCCATGCCGACGCAACTGCCGGTCTGAGGAGGGCTCCCGTAGTCGCATAAATTGATTTTAAAGTGGTATCCTGCTTGCGGTCCGCAGAATCCTTTAGTGTCGCCGTGTCCGGGGGCGGTAGGGCCACTTTTTTTGATAACCGCGTCAAGGCTTTATCCACCGAGGGAGAGTATTCCCACCATAACCTGTCCTGTGAGGGGAAAGGATACGCCATAATAATTCTCTTGGGAACCTGCAGCCTCTTGTCTGGAGTTTTCCATGTCTTTTCAAATAGAGCGTTCAGTTCATGAGATGGGGGAAACGTTACCTCACGTTTCTTCTCTTTAAACATACAGACCCTTGTGTCAGGGACAGAAGGGTCCTCTGTGATATGTATTACATCCCTTATTGCTACAATCATCTACTGAATACTCTTGGTCACCCGTGGGTGTAATCTCGCCTCATCATAGTCGACACTGGAGTCGGAATCTGTGTCAGTATCAGTGTATGCTATCTGGGTAAAGGGACGTTTCTGTGACCCTGATGGGTTCTGAGAAACAGCAATATCCATGGATTGACTCCATGGTTGGCTCTGAGACTCAGCTTTGTCCAATCTTTTATGCAATAAAGCCACACTTGCATTCACAACATTCCACATGTCTACCCAATCAGCAGTCGGCGGTGCCGACGCAGTCACTATCACATTTTGCTCCTCTTCCTCTCTCGAATAGCCTTCCGCCTCAGACATGTCGACACACACGTACTGACACCCCCCACACACACTGAATTATAGGGGACTGACCCACAAGGAGGTCCTTTGGAGAGACAGAGAGGAAGTTTGCCAGCCCACACCCAACGCCGCCACAGTCTGAAATATAACAATACCCCAGACCTGTATAGCGCATTTTATATATATATATATATATATATATATATATATATATATATATATTTATTTATTTATTTTTATTTATTTTTTTTCTCTGACGTCCTAGTGGATGCTGGGAACTCCGTAAGGACCATCGGGAATAGACGGGCTCCGCAGGAGACTGGGCACTCTTAAAAGAAAGATTAGGTACTATATCTGGTGTGCACTGGCTCCTACCTCTATGCCCCTCCTCCAGACCTCAGTTAGAATCTGTGCCCGGCCAGAGCTGGATGCACTTAGTGGGCTCTCCTGAGCTCACTAGAAAAGAAAGTATTTGTTAGGTTTTTTATTTTCAGTGAGATCTGCTGGCAACAGACTCACTGCTACGAGGGACTGAGGGGAGAGAAGCAAACCTACCTGCTTGCAGCTAGCTTGTGCTTCTAAGGCTACTGGACACCATTAGCTCCAGAGGGATCGAACACAGGGCCCGACCTCGATCGTCCGTTCCCGGAGCCGCGCCGCCGTCCCCCTTGCAGAGCCAGAAGACGGAAGATAAAGATGAAAAACGGCGGCTGAAGACTCCTGTCTTCATTAAGATAGCGCACAGCACTGCAGCTGTGCGCCATTGCTCCCATAGCACACCACACACTCCGGTCACTGTTGGGTGCAGGGCGCTGGGGGTGGGGGCGCCCTGGGCAGCAATTAGTTTACCTTTTGGCACAAATAGCACATAATACAGTGTATAACACTGTATATGTGCAAAAACCCCCGCCATTAACATTATAAAAAGCGGGAGAAGCCCGCCGCTGAAGGGGCAGGGCTATCTTCCTCAGCACAGCCAGCGCCATTTTCTCTTCACAGCTCCGCTGGAAGGACGCTCCCCAGGCTCTCCCCTGCAATATCCAGTACAACAAGGGTAAAAAAGAGAGGGGGGGGGGGGGTGGGGGGGGGGGGGGGGACATAAATTTAGGCGCAAATTGGTCTTAATAAGCAGCTATTGGGAAAAATCACTCAGTATAGTGACAATCCCTATGTTATATAGCGCTGTGGTGTGTGCTGGCATACTCTCTCTCTGTCTCCCCAAAGGACTTTGTGGGGTCCTGTCCTCAGTCAGAGCATTCCCTGTGTGTGCGCGGTGTGTCGGTACGGCTGTGTCGACATGTTTGATGTGGAGGGCTACGTGGAGGCGGAGCAGGAGCCGTTAAGTGTGATGTCGCCCCTTACGGGGCCGACACCGGAGTGGATGGATATGTGGAAGGTATTAACCGACAGTGTCAACTCTTTACATAAAAGGTTTGATGACGTAACAGCCTTGGGACAGCCGGCATCTCAGCCCGCGCCTGCCCAGGCGTCACAGAGGCCATCAGGGGCTCAAAAACGCCCGCTAGCTCAGATGGCAGACACAGATGTCGACACGGAGTCTGACTCCAGTGTAGACGAGGATGAGACAAATGTACAGTCCACAAGGGCCATCCGATGCATGATTACGGCAATGAAAAATGTGTTGCACATTTCTGACATTAACCCGGTTACCACTAAAAAGGGTATTATGTTTGGGGAGAAAAAGCAGCCAGTGACTTTTCCCCCATCTGATGAATTAAATGAATTGTGTGAAGAAGCGTGGTGTTCCCCTGATAAGAAACTAGTGATTTCTAAGAGGTTACTGATGGCGTACCCTTTCCCGCCAACGGATAGGTTACGCTGGGAGACATCCCCTAGAGTGGACAAGGCACTCACACGATTATCTAAAAGGGTGGCACTGCCGTCTCAGGATACGGCCGCCCTAAAGGAGCCTGCAGATAGAAAGCAGGAGGCTATCCTGAAGTCTGTATATACACACTCAGGTACTATACTGAGACCTGCTATTGCTTCAGCATGGATGTGTAGTGCTGCAGCAGCAGGGTCTGATACCCTGTCAGACAATATTGATACCCTCGACAGGGATGTTATTTTGCTAACCATAGAGCATATAAAGGACGTTGTCTTGTTTATGAGGGATGCACAGAGGGACATTTGCCGGCTGGCATCTAGAATTAATGCAATGTCCATTTCTGCCAGGAGAGTATTATGGACTCGGCAGTGGACAGGTGATGCCGATTCTAAAAGGCACATGGAGGTTTTGCCTTATAAGGGTGAGGAATTGTTTGGAGACGGTCTCTCGGACCTCGTATCCACAGCAACAGCTGGGAAGTCGACTTTTTTACCTCAGGTTTCCTCACAGCCTAAGAAAGCACCGTATTATCAAGTACAGTCCTTTCGGCCTCAGAAAGGCAAGCGGGTCAGAGGCGCATCCTTTCTGCCCAGAGGCAGGGGTAGAGGGAAAAAGATGCACCAGACAGCCAGTTTCCAGGAACAAAAATCCTCCCCCGCTTCCACTAAGTCCACCGCATGACGCTGGGGCTCCACAGGTGGAGCCAGGTGCGGTGGGGGCGCATCTCCGGAACTTCAGCGACCAGTGGGTTCGCTCACAGGTGGATCTCTGGGTTCTACAAGTGGTATCTCAGGGATACATGCTGGAGTTCGAGGCGACTCCCCCTCGCCGTTACCTCAAATCAGCCTTGCCAGCGGCTCCCAGGGAAAGGGAGGTAGTGCTGGCGGCTATTCACAAGCTGTACCTTCAGCAGGTAATAATCAAGGTTCTCCTCCTTCAACAGGGACGGGGTTACTATTCCACAATGTTTGTGGTACCGAAACCAGACGGTTCGGTGAGACCCATTCTAAATTTGAAATCCTTGAACACTTATGTAAGGAAGTTCAAGTTCAAAATGGAATCGCTCAGGGCGGTTATTGCAAGCCTGGAAGAGGGGGATTTTATGGTGTCGCTGGACATCAAGGACGCTTATCTGCATGTCCCCATTTACCCACCTCACCAGGAGTACCTCAGGTTTGTGGTACAGGACTGTCATTACCAATTCCAGACGTTGCCGTTTGGTCTGTCCACGGCACCGAGAGTATTTACCAAGGTAATGGCCGAAATGATGATACTCCTTCGGAAGAAGGGAGTTATAATTATCCCGTACTTGGACGATCTCCTTATAAAGGCGAGGTCCAAGGAGCAGTTGTTAGTCAACGTAGCACTATCTCGGGAAGTGCTGCAACAGCACGGCTGGATTCTGAATATCCCAAAGTCGCAGCTGATTCCTGCGACGCGTCTGCTGTTCTTGGGCATGATTCTGGACACAGAACAGAAGAAGGTGTTTCTCCCGGTGGAGAAGGCCCAGGAATTGTCATCTCTGGTCAGGGACCTTCTGAAACCAAAACAGGTGTCGGTGCATCACTGCACGCGAGTCCTGGGAAAGATGGTAGCTTCTTACGAAGCAATTCCCTTCGGCAGGTTCCATGCAAGGATCTTTCAGTGGGATCTGTTAGACAAGTGGTCCGGATCGCATCTTCAGATGCATCGGCTGATCACCCTGTCCCCGAGGGCCAGGGTGTCTCTGCTGTGGTGGCTGCAGAAGGCTCATCTTCTCGAGGGCCGCAGATTCGGCATACAGGACTGGGTCCTGGTGACCACGGATGCAAGCCTCCGAGGGTGGGGGGCAGTCACTCAGGGAAGGAACTTCCAAGGACTGTGGTCAAGTCAGGAGACTTCCCTTCACAATCACGGCGGTCGCCCATGTAAACCGACAGGGCGGCACAAGAAGCAGGATGGCGATGGCAGAAGCCACAAGGATTCTCCGATGGGCGGAGAATCACGTGCTAGCACTGTCAGCAGTGTTCATTCCGGGAGTGGATAACTGGGAAGCAGACTTCCTCAGCAGGCACGACCTCCACCCGGGAGAGTGGGGACTTCATCCAGAAGTCTTCACACTGATTGTAAATCGTTGGGAACGGCCACAGGTAGACATGATGGCGTCCCGTCTCAACAAAAAGCTAAAAAAATATTGCGCCAGGTCAAGGGACCCTCAGGCGATAGCTGTGGACGCACTAGTGACACCGTTGGTGTACCAGTCGGTTTATGTGTTCCCTCCTCTTCCTCTCATACCCAAGGTACTGAGGATTGTAAGAAAGAGAGGAGTAAGAACTATACTCATCGTTCCGGATTGGCCAAGAAGAACTTGGTACCCAGAACTACAAGAAATGATCTCAGAGGACCCATGGCCTCTGCCTCTCAGACAGGACCTGTTACAACAGGGGCCCTGTCTGTTCCAATACTTACCGCGGCTGCATTTGACGGCATGGCGGTTGAACGCCAGATCCTAACGGAAAAGGGCATTCCAGATGAAGTGATTCCTACGCTGATAAAGGCTAGGAAAGACGTGACAGCACAACATTATCACCGTATATAGCGAAAATATGTTGCTTGGTGTGAGGCCAGGAAGGCCCCTACGGAAGAATTCCAGCTGGGTCGATTCCTGCACTTCCTACAGTCAGGAGTGACTATGGGCCTAAAATTAGGATCCATAAAGGTCCAGATTTCGGCCCTGTCTATTTTCTTTCAAAAAGAACTGGCTTCACTGCCTGAAGTTCAGACGTTTGTTAAGAGAGTGCTGCATATTCAGCCCCCTTTTGTGCCTCCAGTGGCACCTTGGGATCTTAACGTTGTGTTGGATTTCCTGAAATCCCACTGGTTTGAGCCACTTAAGACCGTGGAGCTAAAATATCTCACGTGGAAAGTGGTCATGCTATTGGCCTTAGCTTCGGCTAGACGTGTGTCAGAATTGGCGGCTTTGTCGTGTAAAAGCCCTTATCTGATCTTCCATATGGACAGGGCAGAATTGAGGACTCGTCCCCAATTTCTCCCTAAGGTGGTATCAGCGTTTCATTTGAACCAACCTATTGTGGTGCCTGCGGCTACTAGGGACTTGGAGGACTCCAAGTTACTAGATCTAGTCAGGGCTTTGAAAAATAAGAATTTACTCACCGGTAATTCTATTTCTCGTAGTCCGTAGTGGATGCTGGGTACTCCGTAAGGACCATGGGGAACAGACGGGCTCCGCAGGAGACTGGGCACTCTTAAAAGAAAGATTAGGTACTATATCTGGTGTGCACTGGCTCCTCCCTCTATGCCCCTCCTCCAGACCTCAGTTAAGGAAACTGTGCCCGGAAGAGCTGACATTACTAGGAAAGGAT
Organism: Pseudophryne corroboree; assembly: GCF_028390025.1. Classification (NCBI taxonomy): domain Eukaryota; kingdom Metazoa; phylum Chordata; class Amphibia; order Anura; family Myobatrachidae; genus Pseudophryne; species Pseudophryne corroboree. Next base: position 367,321,475 of record NC_086447.1, read on the forward strand.
TTGGAATCCAGGGTAAGACTCATACCAGCCACAACAATCACACCGTACAACTTGTGATAACTATACCCAGTTAACAGTATGAATAACAACTGAGCCTCATGTAATAGATGGCTCATAACAATAACCCTTTAGTTAAGCAATAACTATATACACGTATTGCAGAAAGTCCGCACTTGGGACGGGCTCCCAGCATCCACTACGGACTACGAGAAATAGAATTACCGGTGAGTAAATTCTTATTTTCTCTGACGTCCTAGTGGATGCTGGGTACTCCGTAAGGACCATGGGGATTATACCAAAGCTCCCAAACGGGCGGGAGAGTGCGGATGACTCTGCAGCACCGAATGAGCAAACTCAAGGTCCTCCTCAGCCAGGGTATCAAACTTGTAGAATTTTGCAAACGTGTTTGAACTCGACCAAGTAGCAGCTCGGCAAAGTTGTAAAGCCGAGACCCCTCGGGCAGCCGCCCAAGAAGAGCCCACCTTCCTTGTGGAATGGGCTTTCACTGATTTAGGATGCAGCAGTCCAGCCGCAGAATGCGCAAGCTGAATCGTGCTACAGATCCAGCGAGCAATAGTCTGCTTTGAAGCAGGAGCACCCAGCTTGTTGGGTGCATGCAGGATAAACAGCGAGTCAGTCTTTCTGACTCTAGCCGTCCTGGAAACATAAAGTTTCAGGGCCCGGACTACATCCAGCAACTTGGAATCCTCCAAGTCCCTAGTAGCCGCAGGCACCACAATAGGTTGGTTCAAATGAAACGATGATACCACCTTAGGGAGAAATTGGAGACGAGTCCTCAATTCTGCCCTTTCCATATGGAAGATCAGATATGGGCTTTTACATGACAAAGCCGCCAATTCTGACACATGCCTAGTCCAAGCTAAGGCCAAAAGCATGACCACTTTCCACGTGAGATATTTTAGCTCCACGGTCTTAAGTGGCTCAAAACAGTGGGATTTTAGGAATCCAACACAACGTGAAGATCCCAAGGTGCCACTGGAGGCACAAAAGGGGGCTGAATATGTAGCACCCCTGTAACAACGTCCGAACTTCAGGCAGTGAAGCCAGTTCTTTTTGAGAGAAAAAGGGATAGGGCCGAAATCTTGGCCTTTATGGATCCTAATTTTAGGCCCATAGTCACTCCTGACTGTAGGAAGTGCAGGAATCGACCCCGCTGGAATTCCTCTGTAGGGCCTTCCCGGCAACACACCAAGCAACCTATTTTCGCCATATACAGTGAAAAAGTCTTGCTGTCACGTCTTTCCTAGCCTTTATCAGCGTAGGAATAACTGCATCCGGAATGCCCTTTTCCGCTAGGATCCGGCGTTCAACCGCCATGCCATCCAACGCAGCCGCGGTAAGTCTTGGAACAGACAGGGCCCCTGTTGCAACATGTCCTGACTGAGAGGCAGAGGCCATGGGTCCTCTGAGAGCATTTCTTGCAGTTCCGGGTACAGAGTCCTTCTTGGCCAATCCAGAGCAAAGAATATTGTTCACACTCCTCCGTTTATTACAATTCTCAGCCCTTGGGTCTGAGAGGAAGAGGAGGGAATATATAGACCGACTGGAACACCCACGGTGTTACTAGTGCGACCACAGCTATCGCCTGAGAGTCCCTTGACCCAGCGTAAAACCTTTTTTTATCTTTTTATTGAGGTGGGACGCCATGTAGTCCACCTGAGGCAGTTCCCATCAATTCGCAAAACTGCGTGAAGACTTCCTGATGAAGTCACCACTTTCCCGGGTGGAGGACGTGTCCACTCCCGGAATGAACACTGCTGACAGTGCGCTTACTTGATTCCCCGCCCAGCGAAGAATTCTGGTGGCTTCTACCCTCGCCACCCTGCTCCTTGTGCCGCCCTGGCGGTTTACATGAGCCCCTGCGGTCTGACTGGATCAGAACCGGTTGGTCGTGAAGCAGGAACTCCGCTTGACTTAGGGCGTTGTTTATGGCCCTTAGTTCCAGGATATTGATGTGAAGGCAAGTCTGTTGGCTTGACCACAAACCTTGGAATTTTCTTCCCTGTGTAACTGCCCCCCACCCTCGGAGGCTTGCATCCGTGGTCACCAGGACCCAGTCCTGAATGCCGAATCTGCGGCCCTCGAGAAGGTGAGCACTCCGCAGCCACCACAGGAGAGACACCCTGGCCCTGGGGGATAGGGTGATTAACCGATGCATCTGAAGATCTGATCCGGACCACTTGTCCAGTAAGTTCCATTGTCCTTGCATGGAACCAGCCGAAGGGGATGGCCTCGTATGATGCCATCATCCTTCCCAGGACTCGAGTGCAGTGATGCACTGACACCTGTTTTGGTTTTTAATAGATTCCTGACCAGTGTCATGAGCTCTTGAGCTCTCTCTATCGGGAGATAAACCCTCTTCTGGTCTGTGTCTAGGATCATGCCTAGGCGAGGCAGATGAGCTGTAGGAACCAACTGCGACTTCGGAATATATAGAATCCAGTCGTGTTGCCGTTTCACTTCCAGAGAAGGTGATACGCTGTCCAGCAACTGCTCTCTTGATCTCGCTTTTATGAGGAGATCATCCATGTATGTGATAATAGTGACACCTTGCTTCCGCAGGAGCACCATCATATCCGCCATTACCTTGGTGAAATTGGTAATGACAATCCCGTACCGCAATTCTGAGGTACGCCTGATGAGGTGGATAAATGGGGACATGAAGCTATGCATCCCTTATGTCCCGATTCATTTCAGGCTTGCAATGACCGCTCTTAGCGATTCCATCTTGAACCTGAACCTTTTCAGGTATATGTTCAGGGATTTTAATTCAATATGGGTCTAACCGAACCGTCTGGTTTCGGGATTATAACATGGTCGAATAATAACACCCTCTTGTTGAAGGAGGGGACCCTTGACCACCACCTGTTGAAGATACAATTTACGAATTGCAGTTAACACTGGCTCCCTCTCTTGGGGGGAAGCCCGCCGGGTCCTCGGTGAGGGGGCATCTTCTCACAGTCCAGCCTGTATCCCTGCGACACAATTTCTATTGCCCAGGGATCTAACAGGGAGTGAACCCACTTGTGGCTGAACTCACGAAGGCGTGTCCCCACCGGGCCTAGCTCCGCCTGTGGAGCCCCAGCGACATGCAGTGGATTTTTGTAGAGGCCGGGGAGGACTTCTGTTCCTGGGGACTAGCTGTGTTGTACAGCTTCTTTCCTCTGCCCCCGGCTCTGACAAGAAAGGACGCACCTCAGACTTTCTTGTTTCTTTATTCGAAAAGCTGCATTTAATAATGTAGTGCTTTCCTAGGCTGTGCAGGAATATAGGGCAAACTAGCAGAATTACCAACTATAGCTGTGGAGACAGGCCCGAGAACCTTTCTCCACACAATCCTCAGCCTTCCATATGCCTCTTAAGTCGGCATCATCTGTCCAATGTATATTCTACAGGACATGTCAAGCAGAAATCGACATAGCTTTTGTCTCTAGGACCCAGTATACTCATGTCCCTTTGGGCATGCTTTATAATTATATATCTATCACTTAAGACAGCATCTTAAAATATTTATATGCATACTAGGGTCTCAATCTCTGCTAATAAGGTACCTGTCCACGCTGCCACAGCGCTATAAACCCATGCCGACACAATCGCCGGTCTGGGTAGTATACTAGAATGTGCACACTATCTGCAGGATCCCTAAGAATAGCTAGTGCAAACAGGACACATAAGGGGAAGATTCTCAACACATCCTGGCCCTAGTGGGGAAAGGATACAGCCTGAGAATTCTCTTGTGGGAAGCTGCCGTCTCTTGTCTGGAGATTCCCGCTCTTTTTCCTCATGAGAGGAGGGAAATTTACCTCAGCATTCTTCCCCTTAACATGTGTACTCTCGTGTCAGGGACAGATGAGTCATCAGTGATATGCAAATCATCTTTTATTCCAATAATCATATATTGAATATCTTTTAGCCCTCTTGGCTGTAACTTTGCATTATCGTAGTCGACAGTGGAGTTAAACTCCGTGTCAATACAGTGTTTGTTATTTTGGATAGTGAGCATAGAGAGACTCTGAAGGACTCTGTGACATAGGGACAGACCAGGGTAGATTTCCTTTCTGTTCCCTAACCTTTTGTGCAATAATTTTACCTCAGCACTTACACATATCCAAACAGGTGTCGGCGTTGTCGACGGAGACACTCTCCCACACACTTATCCGCTCTATCACCTCCTTAGAGGAGCCTTTTACCTCAGACATGTCGACACACGCGTACCGACACACCACACACACAGGGGATGCTCTATTTGAAGACAGTTCCCCCACCAGGCCCTTTGGAGAGACAGAGAGAGAGTATGCCAGCACACACCACAGCGCTATATAATACAGGGATGTACACTATACTGAGTGATTTTTCCCCCTATAGCAGCTTATATATACAGTTTTGCGCCTAAATTTATGTGCCCCCCCCCCCTCTCTTTTTTACCCTTTGTGTACCAGGATACTGCAGGGGAGAGCCTGGGGAGCTTCCTTCCAGCTGAGCTGTTAAGAGAAAATGGCGCCGGTGTGCTGAGGAAGAAGGCCCGGCCCCCTCAGCGGCGGGCTTCTGTCCTTTTATGTACTTTAATGGCGGGTGTTAATGCACATATACAGTTTATCAGACTGTATTATGTGCTTTTCGCCAAGTAAGGTAATCTAATTGCTGCCCAGGGCGCCCCCCCCCCCAGCGCCCTGCACCCATCAGTGACCGGAGTGTGTGGTGTGCTAAGGGAGCAATGGCGCACAACTGCAGTGCTGTGCGCTACCTTAATGAAGACCGGAGTCTTCAGACGCCGATTTTGAACTTCTCTGCGTTCTTCTGGCTCTGCAAGGGGGACGGCGGCGCGGCTCCGGGACCGGACGACCGAGGACTGGGCCTGTGTTCGATCCCTCTGGAGCTAATGGTGTCCAGTAGCCTTAGAAGCCCAAGCTAGCTGCAAGCAGGTAGGTTCGCTTCTCTCCCCTCAGTCCCACGTAGCAGTGAGTCTGTTGCCAGCAGATCTCACTGAAAATAAAAAACCTAACAAATACTTTCTTTTCTAGGAAGCTCAGGAGAGCCCCTAGGGTGCATCCAGCTCTGGCCGGGCACAGATTCTAACTGAGGTCTGGAGGAGGGGCATAGAGGGAGGAGCCAGTGCACACCAGATATAGTACCTAATCTTTCTTTTAAGAGTGCCCAGTCTCCTGCGGAGCCCGTCTATTCCCCAAGGTCCATACGGAGTACCCAGCATCCACTAGGACGTCAGAGAAATATATATAGCCAGGACGGCTGGAGTCAGGAAAACTGACTCGCTGTTTATCCTGCATGCGCCCAACAAGCTGGGTGCTCCTGCTTCAAAGCAAACTATTGCGCGCTGGATCTGTAGCACGATTCAGCAAGCTCATTCTGCGGCAGGATAGCCGCATCCTAAATCAGTAAAAGCCCATTCCACAAGGAAGGTGGGCTCTTCTTGGGCGGCTGCCCGAGGGGTCTCGGCTTTACAGCTTTGCCGAGCTGCTACTTGGTCGGGTTCATACACATTTGCTAAGTTCTACAAGTTTGATACCCTGGCTGAGGAGGACCTTGCCTTTGCTCATTCGGTGCTGCAGAGTCATCCGCACTCTCCCGCCCGTTTGGGAGCTTTGGTATAATCCCCATGGTCCTTACGGAGTTCCCAGCATCCACTAGGACGTCAGAGAAAACAAGAATTTACTCACCGGTAATTCTATTTCTCGTAGTCCGTAGTGGATGCTGGGCGCCCGTCCCAAGTGCGGACTCTCTGCAATACATGTATATAGTTATTGCTTAACTAAAGGGTTATTGTTATGAGCCATCCGTTAAATGAGGCTCAGTTGTTGTTCATACTGTTAACTGGGTATGGTTATCACAAGTTGTACAGTGTGATTGGTGTGGCTGGTATGAGTCTTACCCTGGATTCCAAATCCTTTCCTTGTTGTGTCAGCTCTTCCGGGCACAGTTTCCCTAACTGAGGTCTGGAGGAGGGGCATAGAGGGAGGAGCCAGTGCACACCAGATAGTACCTAATCTTTCTTTTAGAGTGCCCAGTCTCCTGCGGAGCCCGTCTATTCCCCATGGTCCTTACGGAGTTCCAGGCATCCACTACGGACTACGAGAAATAGCATTACTGGTGAGTAAATTCTTATTTTCTTCCCTCAGCCACGCCAGCTACGGAGAAACAATTTTCTTCATCTACATCACAGTCCTTTCGGACAGCTAGAACAACAAGAACCAAGCCTTCTAGTACCTTCTTTAGACGAGGTCGGGCAAAATCCAAAAAACCTGCTACTGCAGGTTCCCAGAAACAGAAGCCTGCTTCTGGTACATCAAAATCCTCAGCATGACGGTGGACCGCACAGCCTGGAGGACGGGCTGGTGGGGGCGAGGTTCAGACGTTTCAGTCACGTCTGGGTGTCGTCCGGTCTGGATCCCTGGGTACAGGATATTGTGTCCCAGGGGTACAGGCTGGAGTTTCAAGAACCTAATCTTTCTTTTAAGAGTGCCCAGTCTCCTGCGGAGCCCGTCTATTCCCCATGGTCCTTACGGAGTTCCCAGCATCCACTACGGACTACGAGAAATAGAATTACCGGTGAGTAAATCCTTATTATATATATATATATATATATATATATATATATATATATATATATATATATATAATCAAATCAGCACCAAATATTGTGCCCCCCCCCCCCTCATTTTGCACCCTGTTACTTGTAGATGTCAGGGCAGGGTCCGGGAGCAGCGTCTCTGCAGCCAAGCTGTGGAGAAAAATGGCGCTGGTTAGAGCTGAGGGACGAAGCCCCGCCCCCTCGACGGCGAACTTCGGTCAAGCTAATATTTATACTGGCGGGGTTTTTAAATACCCTGCAATGCAGTGTATATAGCTTGCCAGTCGTTTTTATAAAGTAATCTTTGCTGCCCAGGGCGCCCCCCTGCACCCTGCACCCTTGCAGTGCCTCGTGTGTGTGCAGGAGCAAAGGCGTGCAGCGCGACCGCTGCGCGGTACCTTCCGAAGCTCTGATGTCCTCTGCCGCCTGTGAAGTCTTCCTTCTTCCTATGCTCACCCGGCTTCTATCTTACGGCTCTGTGTGAGGAAGACGGCGGCGCGGCTCCGGGAACGAACAGCTAGACGACACCAGTGTTCAGACCCTCTTGAGCTAATGGTGTCCAGTAGCCTAAGAAGCAGAGCCCATCAGTCCAGGAAAGTGGGTCTGCTTCTATCCCCACAGTCCCACGAAGCAGGGATCCTGTTGCCAGCAGAGATCCCTGAACATAAAAAACCTAACAAAGTCTATTTTCTAGAGAAACTCAGTAGAGCTCCCCTAGTGTGTGACCAGTCTCCTGTGGGCACAGGATATAACTAGAGTCTGGAGGAGGGGCATAGAGGGAGGAGCCAGTTCACGCCCATCAAAGGTCTTAAAGTGCCCATGTCTCCTGCGGAGCCCGTCTATACCCCATGGTCCTTACGGAGTCCCCAGCATCCTCTAGGACGTAAGAGAAATTATTATATATATGTGTGGAAGATGCTGGCGGCACTCAAGGGACTTGGTACATATGGTAAGAAGTAAAGGCACTCACGCCTATAGTGATCGCCTATAGAGTGCCTTTACTTCTCACCATATGTACCAAGTCCCTTGAGTGCCGCCAGCATCTTCCACGTATTCATTTCCACTTTGAGTGGTAAGGAAGGCACCTGGGCAATATTGGACCTGAATGACGGAGTGCCGGCCACCTTTGAACATATGTATATTTTTTATATTTTTTTTTTTGCTAATAATAATAATAAGAATTTACTTACCGATAATTCTATTTCTCGTAGTCCGTAGTGGATGCTGGGGACTCCGTCAGGACCATGGGGAATAGCGGCTCCGCAGGAGACAGGGCACAAAAATAAAGCTTTAGGATCAGGTGGTGTGTACTGGCTCCTCCCCCTATGACCCTCCTCCAAGCCTCAGTTAGGATACTGTGCCCGGACGAGCGTACACAATAAGGAAGGATATTGAACCCCGGGTAAGACTCATACCAGCCACACCAATCACACCGTATAACTTGTGATCTGAACCCAGTTAACAGTATGACAAACGTAGGAGCCTCTGAACAGACGGCTCACAACAAATAACAACCCGATTTTTTTGTAACAATAACTATGTACAAGTATTGCAGACAATCCGCACTTGGGATGGGCGCCCAGCATCCACTACGGACTACGAGAAATAGATTTATCGGTAAGTAAATTCTTATTTTCTCTAACGTCCTAAGTGGATGCTGGGGACTCCGTCAGGACCATGGGGATTATACCAAAGCTCCCAAACGGGCGGGAGAGTGCGGATGACTCTGCAGCACCGAATGAGAGAACTCAAGGTCCTCCTCAGCCAGGGTATCAAATTTGTAGAATTTTGCAAACGTATTTGCCCCTGACCAAGTAGCAGCTCGGCAGAGTTGTAATGCCGAGACTCCCCGGGCAGCCGCCCAGGATGAGCCCACTTTCCTTGTGGAATGGGCCTTGACAGATTTAGGTTGTGGCAAGCCTGCCACAGAATGTGCAAGTTGAATTGTGCTACAAATCCAACGAGCAATCGTCTGCTTTGAAGCAGGAGCACCCATCTTGTTGGGTGCATACAATATAAGCAGTGAGTCAGACTTTCTGACTCCCGCCGTTCTTGAAATATATATTTTCAATGCCCGGACCACGTCCAACAACTTGGAATCCTCCAACTCGTTAGTAGCCGCAGGCACCACAATAGGCTGGTTCAGGTGAAACGCTGACACCACCTTAGGCAGAAAATGAGGACGCGTCCGCAGTTCTGCCCTGTCCGTATGGAAAATCAGATATGGGCTCTTATATGATAAAGCCGCCAATTCTGATACTCTCCTGGCTGAAGCCAGGGCCAGTAGCATGGTTACTTTCCATGTGAGATACTTCAGCTCCACCGATTTGAGCGGCTCAAACCAATGGGATTTGAGAAAATCCAAGACTACATTAAGATCCCACGGTGCCACTGGGGGCACAACCGGGGGCTGTATATGTAGTACTCCTTTTACAAAAGTCTGGACTTCAGGAACTGAAGCCAATTCTTTCTGGAAGAAAATCGACAGGGCCGAAATTTGAACCTTAATGGACCCCAATTTGAGGCCCATAGACAATCCTGTTTGCAGGAAATGTAGGAATCGACCCAGTTGAAATTCCTCCGTGGGGGCCTTCCTGGCCTCACACCACGCAACATATTTTCTCCAAATGCGGTGATAATGTTGTGCAGTCACCTCCTTCCTGGCTTTTACCAGTGTAGGAATGACCTCTTCCGGAATGCCTTTTTCCTTTAGAATTCGGCGTTCAACCGCCATGCCGTCAAACGCAGCCGCGGTAAGTCTTGGAATAGACACGGTCCCTGCTGAAGCAGGTCCCGTCTTAGAGGTAGAGGCCACGGATCCTCCGTGAGCATCTCTTGAAGTTCCGGGTACCAAGTTCTTCTTGGCCAATCCGGAGCCACTAGTATCGTTCTTACTCCCTTCTGCCGTATAATTCTCAGTACTTTTGGTATGAGAGGCAGAGGAGGGAACACATACACTGACTGGAACACCCACGGTGTTACCAGAGCGTCCACAGCTATTGCCTGAGGATCTCTTGACCTGGCGCAATACCTGTCCAGTTTTTTGTTGAGGCGGGACGCCATCATATCCACCATTGGTTTTTCCCAACGGTTCACAATCATGTGGAAGACTTCTGGATGAAGTCCCCACTCTCCCGGGTGTAGATCGTGTCTGCTGAGGAAGTCTGCTTCCCAGTTGTCCACTCCCGAAATGAATACTGCTGACAGTGCTATCACATGATCTTCCGCCCAGCGAAGAATCCTTGCAGCTTCTGCCATTGCTGTCCTGCTTCTTGTGCCGCCCTGTCTGTTTACGTGGGCGACTGCCGTGATGTTGTCCGACTGGATCAACACCGGCTGACCCTGAAGCAGGGGTTTTGCCAGACTTAGAGCATTGTAAATCGCTCTTAGCTCCAGTATATTTATGTGAAGAGACATCTCCAGGCTTGACCATACTCCCTGGAAGTTTCTTCCTTGTGTGACCGCTCCCCAGCCTCTCAGACTGGCATCCGTGGTCACCAGGACCCAGTCCTGTATGCCGAATCTGCGGCCCTCTAACAGATGAGCACTCTGCAACCACCACAGAAGAGACACCCTTGTCCGTGGCGATAAGGTTATCCGCTGATGCATCTGCAGATGCGATCCGGACCATTTGTCCAGCAGATCCCACTGAAAAGTTCGTGCGTGGAATCTGCCGAATGGAATCGCTTCGTAAGAAGCCACCATCTTTCCCAGGACTCTTGTGCATTGATGTACAGACACTGTCCCTGGTTTTAGGAGGTTCCTGACAAGTTCGGATAACTCCCTGGCTTTCTCCTCCGGAAGAAACACCTTTTTCTGAACAGTGTCCAGAATCATTCCCAGGAACAGCAGACGTGTTGTCGGGGTCAACTGAGATTTTGGAAAATTCAGAATCCACCCGTGTTGTTGCAGCACTACTTGGGTTAGTGCTACTCCGTCCTCCAGCTGTTCTCTGGACCTTGCCCTTATCAGGAGATCGTCCAAGTAAGGGATAATTAATACGCCTCTTCTTCGCAGAAGAATCATCATTTCGGCCATTACCTTGGTAAAGACCCGAGGTGCCGTGGACAATCCAAACGGCAGCGTCTGAAACTGATAATGACAGTTTTGCACCACGAACCTGAGGTACCCTTGATGTGAAGGGCAAATTGGGACATGCAGGTAAGCATCCTTTATGTCCAGGGACACCATAAAGTCCCCTTCTTCCAGATTCGCTATCACTGCTCTGAGTGACTCCATCTTGAACTTGAATTTCTGTATGTACAGGTTCAAAGATTTCAGATTTAGAATAGGTCTTACCGAGCCGTCCGGCTTCGGTACCACAAATAGCGTGGAGTAATACCCCTTTCCCTGTTGTAGGAGGGGTACCTTGACTATCACCTGCTGAGCAAACAGCTTGTGAATGGCTTCCAATACCGTCTCCCTGTCTGAGGGAGACGTTGGCAAAGCAGACTTTAGGAACCGGCGAGGGGGAGACTTCTCGAATTCCAACCTGTAACCCTGAGATACTACCTGCAGAATCCAGGGGTCCACCTGTGAGCAAGCCCACTGTGCGCTGAAATTCTTGAGTCGACCCCCCACCGTTCCTGAGTCCGCTTGTAAGGCCCCAGCGTCATGCTGAGGGCTTTGCAGAACCCTGGGAGGGCTTCTGTTCCTGGGCAGGGGCTGCTTGCTGCCCTCTCTTACCCCTTCCTCTGCCCCTAGGCAGATATGACTGTCCTTTTGTCCGCTTGTTCTTATAGGACCGAAAGGACTGCGGCTGAAAAGACGGTGTCTTTTTCTGTTGGGAGGGGGTCTGAGGTAAAAAGGTGGATTTTCCGGCAGTTGCCGTGGCCACCAGATCCGATAGACCGACGCCAAATAATTCCTCCCCTTTATACGGCAATACTTCCATATGTCGTTTGGAATCCGCATCACCTGACCACTGTCGCGTCCATAAACTCCTTCTGGCAGATATGGACATCGCATTTACTCTCGATGCCAGAGTGCAAATATCTCTCTGCGCATCTCGCATATAAAGGAATGCATCCTTTAATTGCTCTATAGTCAATAAAATACTGTCCCTATCCAGGGTATCAATATTTTCAGTCAGGGAATCCAACCAGACGACCCCAGCACTGCACATCCAGGCTGAGGCGATGGCCGGTCGCAGTATAACACCAGTATGTGTGTATATACTTTTTAGGGTAGTTTCCAGTCTCCTATCTGCTGGATCCTTGAGGGCGGCCGTATCCGGAGACGGTAACGCCACTTGTTTTGATAAGCGTGTGAGCGCCTTATCCACCCTAGGGGGTGTTTCCCAGCGCGCCCTAACCTCTGGCGGGAAAGGGTATAATGCTAATAACTTTTTTGAAATTAGCATTTTTCTATCTGGGTTAAACCACGCTTCATCACATACATCATTTAATTCCTCTGATTCAGGAAAAACTACAGGTAGTTTTTTCACCCCCCACATAATACCCCTTTTTGTGGTACTTGCAGCATCAGAGATATGCAAAGCCTCCTTCATTGCCGTGATCATATAACGTGTGGCCCTACTTGAAAATACGTTTGTTTCATCACCGTCGACACTAGATTCAGTGTCTGTGTCTGGGTCTGTGTCGACCGACTGAGGTAAAGGGCGCTTTACAGCCCCTGACGGTGTCTGAGACGCCTGGGCAGGTACTAACTGGTTTGCCGGCCGTCTCATGTCGTCAACTGATTTTTGTAATGTGCTGACATTATCACGTAATTCCATAAACAAAGCCATCCATTCCGGTGTCGACTCCCTGGGGGGTGACATCACCATTATCGGCAATTGCTCTGCCTCCACGCCAACATCGTCCTCATACATGTCGACACACACGTACCGACACACAGCAGACACACAGGGAATGCTCTTATCGAAGACAGGACCCCACTAGCCCTTTGGGGAGACAGAGGGAGAGTTTGCCAGCACACACCCAAGCGCTATAATATATATGGGAACAACCTTATATAAGTGTTGTTCCTTATAGCAGCTTAAATATAATAAGAATTTACTTACCGATAATTCTATTTCTCGGAGTCCGTAGTGGATGCTGGGGTTCCTGAAAGGACCATGGGGAATAGCGGCTCCGCAGGAGACAGGGCACAAAAGTAAAGCTTTTACAGGTCAGGTGGTGTGTACTGGCTCCTCCCCCCATGACCCTCCTCCAGACTCCAGTTAGGTACTGTGCCCGGACGAGCGTACACAATAAGGGAGGATTTTGAATCCCGGGTAAGACTCATACCAGCCACACCAATCACACCGTACAACTTGTGATCTAAACCCAGTTAACAGTATGATAACAGAGGAGCCTCTGAAAGATGGCTTCCTAAACAATAACCCGAATTAGTTAACAATAACTATGTACAAGTATTGCAGATAATCCGCACTTGGGATGGGCGCCCAGCATCCACTACGGACTCCGAGAAATAGAATTATCGGTAAGTAAATTCTTATTTTCTCTATCGTCCTAAGTGGATGCTGGGGTTCCTGAAAGGACCATGGGGATTATACCAAAGCTCCCAAACGGGCGGGAGAGTGCGGATGACTCTGCAGCACCGAATGAGAGAACTCCAGGTCCTCCTATGCCAGGGTATCAAATTTGTAAAAATTTACAAACGTGTTCTCCCCTGACCACGTAGCTGCTCGGCAGAGTTGTAATGCCGAGACCCCTCGGGCAGCCGCCCAAGATGAGCCCACCTTCCTTGTGGAATGGGCCTTAACAGATTTAGGCTGTGGCAGGCCTGCCACAGAATGTACAAGTTGAATTTTGTTACAAATCCAACGAGCAATCGACTGCTTAGAAGCAGGTGCACCCAACTTGTTGGGTGCATACAGTATAAACAGCGAGTCAGATTTTCTGACTCCAGCCGTCCTTTAAATGTATATTTTTAAGGCTCTGACAAAGTCCAACAACTTGGAGTCCTTCAAGTCGTCTGTAGCCGCAGGCACTACAATAGGCTGGTTCAGGTGAAACGCTGATACCACCTTAGGGAGAAAATGCGGACGCGTCCGCAGCTCTGCCCTATGTCGAATGGAAAATTAAATAAGGGCTTTTATAAAACAAAGCCGCCAGTTCAGATACTCTCCCGGCCGAAGCCAGGGCCAGTAACATAGTCACTTTCCATGTGAGATATTTCAAATCCACATTCTTTAGTGGTTCAAACCAATTGGATTTGAGGAAATCTAAAACTACATTTAGATCCCACGGTGCCACCTTAGGCACCACAGGAGGCTGTATATGCAGTACTCCTTTGATAAAAATCTGGACCTCAGGGACTGAGGCCAATTCTTTTTGGAAGAATATTGATAGGGCCGAAATTTGAACCTTAATAGATCCCAATTTGAGACCCATAGACAATCCTGATTGCAGGAAATGTAGGAAAACGACCCAGTTGAAATTCCTCCATCGGAGCACTCCGCTGCTCGCACCACGCAACATATTTTCGCCAAATACGGCGATAATGCTTCGCGGTGACTTCTTTCCTTGCCTTTATCAAGGTAGGAATGACTTCTTCTGGAATGCCTTTTCCTTTTAGGATCTGGCATTCAAACGCCATGCCGTCAAACGCAGCCGCGGTAAGTCTTGAAAAAGACAAGGACCCTGCTGAAGCAGGTCCCTTCTCAGAAGTAGAGGCCACGGATCGTCCGTGACCATCTCTTGAAGTTCCGGGTACCAAGTCCTTCTTGGCCAATCCGGAGCCACTAGTCTTACTCCTCTTTGCCGTATAATCCTCAATACCTTTGGTATGAGAGGCAGAGGAGGAAACACATATACCGACTGGTACACCCAAGGTGTTACCAGCGCGTCCACAGCTATTGCCTGCGGATCTCTTGACCTGGCGCAATACCTGTCCAGTGTTTTGTTGAGGCGAGACGCCATCATGTCCACCATTGGTTTTACCCAACGGTTTAATAGCATGTGGAAAACTTCTGGATGAAGTACCCACTCTCCCGGGTGAAGGTCGTGTCTGCTGAGGAAGTCTGCTTCCCAGTTGTCCACGCCCGGGATGAATACTGCTGACAGTGCTATCACGTGATTCTCCGCCCAGCGAAGGATCCTGGCAGCTTCTGCCATTGCCCTCCTGCTTCTTGTGCCGCCCTGTCTGTTTACATGGGCGACTGCCGTGATGTTGTCCGACTGGATCAACACCGGTCTTCCTTGAAGCAGAGGTTCCGCCTGGCTTAGAGCATTGTAGATTGCTCTTAGTTCCAGAATGCTTATGTGAAGAGACTTTTTCAGGCTCGACCACACTCCCTGGAAATTTCTTCCCTGTGTGACTGCTCCCCAGCCTCTCAGGCTGGCATCCGTGGTCACCAGGATCCAATCCTGCATGCCGAATCTGCGGCCCTCCAATAGATGAGCCTCCTGCAACCACCACAGAAGGGATACCCTTGTCCTCGGCGACAGGGTTATCCGCAGGTGCATCTGAAGATGCGACCCTGACCATTTGTCCAACAGATCCCTTTGCATGGAATCTGCCGAAAGGGATTGCTTCGTAAGAAGCTACCATTTTTTCCCAGGACTCTTGTGCATTGATGTACAGACACCTTTCCTGGTTTTAGGAGGTTCCTGACCAGGTCAGATAACTCCTTGGCTTTTTCTTCGGGAAGAAAAACCTTTTTCTGAACTGTGTCCAGAATCATCCCCAGGAACAGCAGACGAGTTGTCGGCATTAATTGGGATTTTGGAATATTCAGAATCCATCCGTGCTGCTTTAGCACCTCTTGAGATAGTGCTAAACCCATCTCTAGCTGTTCTCTGGACCTTGCCCTTATTAGGAGATCGTCCAAGTATGGGATAATTAATACGCCTTTTCTTCGAAGAAGAAATATTATCTCGGCCATTACCTTTGTAAAGACCCGAGGTGCCGTGGACAAACCAAACGGCAGCGTCTGAAACTGATAGTGACAGTTTTGTACAACGAACCTGAGGTACCCCTGGTGTGAGGGGTAATTTGAACGTGGAGATACACATCCTTGATGTCCAAGGATACCATAAAGTCCCCTTCTTCCAGGTTCGCTATCACTGCTCTGAGTGACTCCATCTTGAACTTGAACTTCTTTATGTACAGGTTCAAGGACTTCAGATTTAGAATAGGCCTTACCGAGCCATCCGGCTTCGGTACCACAAAAAGAGTGGAATAATACCCCTTCCCTTGTTGTAGAAGAGGTACCTTGACTATCACCTGCTGAGAATACAGCTTGTGAATGGCTTCCAAAACCGTCTCCCTTTCTGAGGGGGACGTTGGTAAAGCAGACTTCAGGAAACGGCGAGGTGGCTCTGTCTCTAATTTCAACCTGTACCCCTGAGATATTATCTGCAGGATCCAGGGATTTACCTGCGAGTGAGCCCACTGCGCGCTGTAATTCTTGAGACGACCGCCTACCGCCCCCGAGTCCGCTTGCGAAGCCCCAGCGTCATGCTGAGGCTTTTGTAGAAGCCGGGGAGGGCTTCTGTTCCTGGGAAGGAGCTGCCTGTTGCTGTCTCTTCCCTCGTCCTCTGCCTCGTGGCAGATATGAATAGCCCTTTGCTCTCTTATTTTTAAAGGAACGAAAGGGCTGCGGTTGAAAGGTCGGTGCCTTTTTCTGTTGGGGAGTGACTTGAGGTAGAAAGGTGGATTTCCCGGCCGTAGCCGTGGCCACCAAATCCGATAGACCGACCCCAAATAACTCCTCTACGCATCGCCTGTCCACTGTCGTGTCCATAAAGCTCTTCTGGCCGAAATGGACCTAGCACTTACCCGTGATGCCAGTGTGCAGATATCTCTCTGTGCATCACGCATATAAAGAAATGCATCCTTTATTTGTTCTAACGACAGTAAAATATTGTCCCTGTCCAGGGTATCAATATTTTC
The DNA here is from genome assembly GCF_028390025.1 of Pseudophryne corroboree. Lineage (NCBI taxonomy): Eukaryota > Metazoa > Chordata > Amphibia > Anura > Myobatrachidae > Pseudophryne > Pseudophryne corroboree. Next base: position 367,337,946 of record NC_086447.1, read on the forward strand.
GATCAGGGACTCTGACCAAACTACCCCAGCACTGCACATCCAGGCAGTCGCAATAGCTGGTCGTAGTATAACACCTGCATGTGTGTATATACCTTTTTGGATATTTTCCATCCTCCTATCTGATGGATCTTTAAGTGCGGCCGTCTCAGGAGAAGGTAACGCCACTTGTTTTGATAAGCGTGTTAGCGCTTTGTCCACCCTAGGAGGTGTTTCCCAGCGCTCCCTAACCTCTGGCGGGAAAGGGTATAAAGCCAATAACTTCTTTGAAATTAGCAGTTTTTTATCGGGGCACCCCACGCTTCATCACACACGTCATTTAATTCTTCTGATTCGGTAAAAACTACTGGTAGTTTTTTCACACCCCACATAATACCCTGTTTAGTGGTACCTGTAGTATCAGCTAAATGTAACATCTCCTTTATTGCCAAAATCATATAACGTGTGGCCCTACTGGAAAATACGGTTGATTCGTCACCTTCACCACCGGAATCAGTGCCTGTGTCTGGGTCTGTGTCGACCGACTGAGGCAAGGGGCGTTTTACAGCCCCTGACGGTGTTTGAGGCGCCTGGACAGGCACTAATTGAGTGTCCGGCCGCCTCATGTCGGCAAACGACTGCTTAAGCGAGTTGAAGCTATCCCGTAATTCCACAAATAAAGGCATCCATTCTGGTGTCGACCCCCTAGGAGGTGACATCCTCATATTTGGCAATTGCTCCGCCTCCACACCAATAACGTCCTCATACATGTCGACACACACGTACCGACACACAGCAGACACACAGGGAATGCTCTATACGAAGACAGGACCCACTAGCCCTTTGGGGAGACAGAGGGAGAGTCTGCCAGCACACACCAAAAAGCGCTATATATGACAGGGATAGCCTTATGATTAAGTGCTCCCTTATAGCTGCTTTTATATTAATATATTGCCATTTATTTTGCCCCCCCTCTCTGTTATACCCTGTTTCTGTAGTGCAGTGCAGGGGAGAGACCTGGGAGCCTTCCTGACCAGCGGAGCTGTGACAGAAAATGGCGCCGTGTGCTGAGGAGATAGGCCCCGCCCCTTTTTCGGCGGGCTCGTCTCCCGCTATTTAGTACATTTAGGCAGGGGTAAATATCTCCATATAGCCTCTGGGGCTATATGTGAGGTATTTTTAGCCTTTTTAAAGGTTTTCATTTGCCTCCCAGGGCGCCCCCCTCCCAGCGCCCTGCACCCTCAGTGACTGCCGTGTGAAGTGTGCTGAGAGGAAAATGGCGCACAGCTGCAGTGCTGTGCGCTACCTTAAGAAGACTGCAGGAGTCTTCAGCCGCCGATTCTGGACCTCTTCTTGCTTCAGCATCTGTGAGGGGGCCGGCGGCGTGGCTCCGGTGACCATCCAGGCTGTACCTGTGATCGTCCCTCTGGAGCTTCATGTCCAGTAGCCAAGAAGCCAATCCATCCTGCACGCAGGTGAGTTCACTTCTTCTCCCCTCTGTCCCTCGTTGCAGTGATCCTGTTGCCAGCAGGAATCACTGTAAAATAAAAAACCTAAGCTAAACTCTCTAAGCAGCTCTTTATGAGAGCCACCTAGAATTGCACCCTTCTCGGCCGGGCACAAAAATCTAACTGGAGTCTGGAGGAGGGTCATGGGGGGAGGAGCCAGTACACACCACCTGACCTGTAAAAGCTTTACTTTTGTGCCCTGTCTCCTGCGGAGCCGCTATTCCCCATGGTCCTTTCAGGAACCCCAGCATCCACTTAGGATGATAGAGAAATCCAGTATATCGCCAAAAAATGCCCCCCCCTCTCTGTTTTACCCTGTTTCTGTAGTGCAGTGCAGGGGAGAGTCCTGGGAGCCTTCCTCACAGCGGAGCTGAGCAGGAAAATGGCGCTGTGTGCTGAGGAGAATAAGCCCCGCCCCCTATTTCGGCGGGCTTTCCTCCCGTGGATTTAGATAACTGGCATGGGTTAAATACATACATATAGCCTTAATGGCTATATGTGATGTATTCTTTTGCCTTAAGGTAATAAAATATTGCTGCCCAGGGCGCCCCCAGCAGCGCCCTGCACCCTCCGTGACCGCTTGGTGTGAAGTGTGTGACAACAATGGCACACAGCTGCAGTGCTGTGCGCTACCTTCATGAAGACTGAAAAGCCTTCTGCCGCCTGTTTCCGGACCTTCAATCTTCAGCATCTGTAAGGGGGGTTGGCGGCGCGGCTCCGGGACGAACCCCAGGGTGAGACCTGTGTTCCGACTCCCTCTGGAGCTAATGGTGTCCAGTAGCCTAAGAATCCAATCCATCCTGCACGCAGGTGAGTTGAAATTCTCTCCCCTAAGTCCCTCGATGCAGTGAGCCTGTTGCCAGCAGGACTCACTGAAAATAAAAAACCTAAAAAACTTTTTCTAAGCAGCTCTTTAAGAGAGCCACCTAGATTGCACCCTGCTCGGACGGGCACAAAAACCTAACTGAGGCTTGGAGGAGGGTCATAGGGGGAGGAGCCAGTACACACCACCTGATCCTAAAGCTTTATTTTTGTGCCCTGTCTCCTGCGGAGCCGCTATTCCCCATGGTCCTGACGGAGTCCCCAGCATCCACTTAGGACGTTAGAGAAATATGGTTTTACGCACCCAAGGTTTTACCGGGGCTAATAGGATATCCCCCTCTGAAGGCATTATCACCATCGGGATGCTCCATCGTTAACGGTTTCACTGTTTGAAAGACATTCTCCACATGGCCTGTTTGAAATGTAGAATCTATGCTATATGGCTTATACCCCTTCCACACAACCACTTTGACCTAAGTTATTGGTGGGTTAACCCGGGTCGCGGCTCAGTGTAAACGTGTTCACACACAAAAAAAAAAAAAAACTAGGTCCAGTATCATTTCAACACAGGTAGCGACCAGGGTTACAGTGTAGTGTAATTGGATCCAACCCGTGTCCCATTCAAACTGCATAGATAGCCGGCTCATCGGCGCTTGGAGATTATGTCATCTGCAAGCGAGAACAGATGAGCCAACACTGTATTTGTGTGCTGTGTGTACAGCACCGACGCGGGAATAACCCCCGGTCAGAGTCACAGTGTGAACAGGGTCTATCTCGGAACTGACTCAGCTTGGAACGATTATTATTATTTCCTTACCCATCTCCCCACAGCCCTGGGTTTGCATGGGTACATCTAATTGTAATGGCTTTGGATTTTACTTACCGATAATTATTTTTCTTTTAATTACTCCATGCAAAGTTTCCCGTCCATACAGTTTCTGAAATGTATGTTTTTTTTAGAGAGACAACAAAACGCGAAGTTAGTCCAAGACACTGGGACAGAGGAAGAGCTCCTATATATCCTGTCAGTTGGTGTATCTATAGCGATCTAGTATGGAAATTAACCCACTGTAAGTATCAGATAGTATAATCTGGAATTTTCTTTAAACTGGATGTGGGAGCCATGTGAAGCAAGTTATCAGACTGCACTATGCTTGCTCCAGCAATAGCTTTCTGTATTCCTCACAAGGCTGTTGTAGCTCACTAAGAGGGTCATTCCGACCCGTTCGCTCGCTGTGTTTTAACGCAGCAGAGCGAACAGGTCCCACAGGCGCCATAGTGCGCCTGCGGGACGGCCGAAGGCCGTAGCAGGATAGCGATCGCCTCTGCCTGATTGACAGGCAGAGGCGATCGATGGGCGGGAGGGGGCGAAACGGCGGCGTTTGGCTGCCGTTTCGTAGGCGCGGTCCGGCCAACGCAAGCCTGGCCGGACCGAACGGGGGGAGGGCCGCAGCGGCTGCGTGACGTCATACACAGCCGCTGCGGGCCAGGGAGCGAGGAGAAGCTCCCGGCCAGCTCGCTAAAGCTGTGCTGGCCGGAAGTTACTCCTGCAGTGCAAAGGCATCGCCGTTGTGCGATGCCTTTGCACTTCTGCAAGGGGGGCCGGACTGACATGCGGGGCGGAGACTAGCCCCGTGCTGGGCGTCGTCCCCCCCGCATGTCAGGAAAGATGATCACAGCTACAATCAACTCGGAATGACCCCCTAAGTCAATGCTCTCTCCTAGGCAAACAATGATCATTACAAGGCACTACAAAAAAAACAAAAAAAAACAGGAAACATCACTAGAAAAGAGATAGGTCCATCAAAGTCAACCTTTCATAAGTTCACATTGTGTGGCTTCTGAGCAAAGCAAATCAAAAAGGGATGCTGTCAGGAAGGAGGGTTAGGGTTAGGCTGCGGGGAAAGTAGAGTTAGGGTTAGGCTGTGGGGAGGGATGGTTGGGTTTAGGTACCCCATGGGGAGTGTGTGGGGGGGGGGGGGAGGGATTAGAAGGGGGATTTGAGTTAGGCTGTAGGAAGGGATGGTTAGGGGGGATATTGGGGTAGGGTAAGTATATATACCTATCTCCTGTCAGGATTCTCACAATCAGGATTCAGCAGCCGGTCTTCTGACCACCGGTATCCCAAACGCCGGTAAGTCGTATGTAACGCAATCAAAAAACCCAATCCGTTGATAAGTGAACAATTGCCTACAAGTCAAGGTCCCTGAAAGTATTAGGCAGTTTATGAACTCTCTCACATCCACAGTAGGACAAAGCCCTCCATTTGGAGTGGACATACTCACCACAATTATATGACAGTGTATGGCGATATCAAATACCTGGTGTATGGCCAGCACACCATTTGCCACTACACCCTTGCAGCGATAATATAAGATACATCCCTGGTCCCAAAAATAGATATAGCAGTAATTCCCAATCATCCCACATAATGGCCTGTAGTAATTTTAGCTAGAGAAAACATTTTCTTTTAAGGCATCCAAACTGTGAAGGCACTCTCTCTCTGCTATGGCATGCCCACCCAAAATGATATCAAGGGGATATGATGAGCAACAAGAGAATCCTCCGGGGTTCCCTAGTGTGGCAGCCACATGCTGTATTTCCTAACTGTCCATATTTGAAGTAATATAAAGTATGTCATAGATACATTGTACTTGTAGTAAGGTTACGGGGGATGTGCATTTGTTAATGGCACTGTGCATTGTAGTTGGAGAAGTTTGTGTATGGGAATTGCAACTGAAGTAATGTGTTGTTTGTTATGTTACATATGGCTGCATAGCAGTGTATTTTATATATTGGGGTTTTAAAGGTATGCCGTGGTTAGGGTTTATACGGGGTGAGGGGAGGGTTTATCTAGTAATGGCTATGTGCATAATGCACTTGTAATTTGTCAATGTCACTGTATTTATGCTGAAGAGGTTAGATTAATAATTGTGCAGTGTTGGCCTCAGAGTGACACACTTGGCCATCTTAGGGTTAAGGTTAACATTAGGGTTACCGTTAAGGTTAGGGATAAAATTACACTAAAAAGACATTGCTGACATTACATCAGTGTTGACATGGTTAATTTTAACATTATGAACATGTCGACGTATTAAATATAAATTTTACAACCATGCTGACATTTGGAATGTCAACATATTATACCACATCCGGCCCAAAGGTCATTACTCTACTTGGAATTCTTTAAGACTATTGTGCTTATGGTTGTCAATTTTCTGTTCATTTATGGAGAATCAGTAACAGTCAGGGTGATGCAGTTAGGTCTCAAAACATTAAAAAAATATGGACAAAGTAGCGCTTGCATACAAAGACTCCTGGCTGGGTGGAGGACGGAGTTAGAGCCAGCATTGTAATACGTCTGGGGGAAGAGCGCCAGCGCAGCAGGACGTCTGGGGGAAGAGCGCCAGCACAGCAGGACGTCTGGGGGAAGAGCGCCAGCACAGCAGGACGTCTGGGGGAAGAGCGCCAATATTTTATCACATATGGATGGAGTGTCTTGGATATTGTAACATACGGAATGTGTCTGTATATGACAAAGAAGTGTCCCTGTACATTATTATATATGGGATGTGTATCTGTATATTATGACAAGCGATACTTCTTTTGGGGGACGAAAAAGATGCAATTATGACTAATGTACACAGTGCACACCCCCAGTCATGAAAAAGGTGGGCACTGTGGCTGGTCTGATGGTCTTGTTCCCCAAATCCTGGCTCACGTCTATGATCCATTTGCAGCAAAAGTCTCAACCAGCCTGCAGGTACGTATTACAGCAAATAGGGCCCTGCTGGCTGACCCTTGGGCTGGATTAAAAGCTACATCGGTCTGGTGTGGAACATGCTCAAGTGCCTATACTAAAGCTGGGTACACACTAAACATATGTTGCCGGATCCTGCAGATCAGAGTGAAGTATCGGGTATATCATCTAGTGCGTACCCATAATATGCCTGCTCCCGCGAGTCGCTAGCAACATCTTCCATTAGCCCTGCAGCAGGGCCTACGGGGGATGTCGCTAGCGATGATATTCTGCAGAATGCAGCATGTCACATCGTTCCCCCCATCGGACCCGGTATCGGCAAGTGTATATGCAGAAGGGGAGGAGGTGCAATCAGTGCAGTATGGGTATAGCCACAGCCAAATGATGGTGTACATCCCCTACACTATCAGCACGGTTAGGTCTAAAACAAAGATGGGGAAGGGACCTCTGATATCACCAGGGGAAGAGCCACATCAACAGGGGGAGGACCCATGCCTCGGGCTTGGTGGCTTGCTCCGCTTTGCTCACCACTGGGTTACTAAAGGGAGTGGTTGGTGGCGTGGATAGTAGAAGAACTATCCTGCTGGCCTAGCTCCTCCCCATGGTATCATGGCTCCTCCCCCTGACATCAGGGGTCCTTTCATCAACTTGATTCTAGCATCTACCCTATCCGCATCACAGTCTTCCTAAAATTTAGGCTGACCATATTATCCCTTTAAACTGAGACACTCATGAATTACACAGGTTCCGTGGCTGCTTAAAACCAGGTGAAACGCAGGCTTGTAGTCAGCCAGCCACAGAACCTGTGTAATTCATGAGTGTCCCAGGTTAAAGGGATAATATGGTTAGCCTACCTAAATACATTGAAAATAGAAAAGTTGCGTCATTTTGTTAGAAAGCTAAAATAACAATTTTAAAACTTAGGACTGTGGCCCGCTGGGAGAGAGAGAGAGAGAGAGAGATGTGTTTTATAAAAGTACCACTACTACAGCCACACTGGAAACTGATTATAATTGTAGCATAGAAAATAATACCGCGTATCAGCAATAGACAGCACTAGATGGAACACAGAGCTTACCGCTATCCCAGGTGCGAGGGACACTATCACCCTCCGTACAAGAAGTAACAGCCCCGAATAATACGCCCGGAGCAGCAGGCCCAATAGAGTGTTACACAGTAACCAGGGCAACAATTCCGCTTCCTCACACTTCTTTCTCTGCGAATCCTCAACCAATCAGGCCAAGGCAAGCAGCTGGTCATCACCGGGTTTTATCAAGAAGACCAATCACAAGCAGCGACACAAAATGTCAGAGCTTCTGTGGATGAAACATGCTGGGGGAGGCGGGGTAAACAGCAGTGTCTCTAGAAAGGCGGCCATGGACAATTAATTACTCAGTATATCTCACCTCCGACGTAAATAGCCTACATAATAAGACACAAATCTCTGTGTTTGCAAAGGGTGTTTAAGTATTCTATGAAGGATAAAACGGTCGTTATGGTAACATCCAGTTACTATTGTGGTGCTGCCGGATATTGGGTCCATGAAAGGGCCCTACACACTTGCAGATAATACTGCACGATATGAACGTTCTCGTTCATATCGTGCAGTGTGTAGGCACCAACGATTAATGATGTGCGGCCCCGCGCTCATTGGGGGTCATTCCGAGTTGTTCGCTCGTTATTTTTTTCTCACAACGGAGCGATTAGTCGCTAATGCGCATGCGCAATGTCCGCAGTGCGACTGCGCCAAGTAAATTTGCTATGCAGTTAGGATTTTTACTCACGGTTTTTTCTTCGTTCTGGTGATCGTAATGTGATTGACAGGAAGTGGGTGTTTCTGGGCGGAAACAGGCCGTTTTATGGGTGTGTGCGAAAAAACGCTACAGTTCTGGGAAAAACGCGGGAGTGGCTGGAGAAACGGAGGAGTGTCTGGCCGAACGCTGGGTGTGTTTGTGACGTCAAACCAGGAACGACAAGCACTGAACTGATCGCAGATGCCGAGTAAGTCTGGAGCTACTCAGAAACTGCTAAGAGGTGTGTAATCGCAATTTTGAGAATCTTTCGTTCGCAATTTTAATATGCTAAGATTCACTCCCAGTAGGCGGCGGCTTAGCGTGTGCAATGCTGCTATAGCAGCTTGCGAGCGAACAACTCGGAATGACCCCCTTTAATCGTTGGTGCCCCGTCGTTATGCATGCAGGCCAATATGGACGAGATTGTCCATATTAGCATGAAGTGCTATGGAGCGGGGTGACGGGGAGTGAAGAAACTTCCCTCCCTCGTCACCTCTGCCAGGTCGCCCGTCGGCCGTATCCGCTGTCGGGCAGCTTGGCGGCGGATCTGCCAGTGTGTAGGGCCCAGAGATGGACGCAGATCTTAAGGGCCCTACACATTGGCCGATCCGCCGCCGAGCTACCCGACGGATACGGGCGACCCGGCGGCGGGGGGACAGTGACAGGGGAGTGAAGTTTCTTCAGTCACCCGGCTCCGTAGCAGTGCAGGCAAATATGGACGAGATCGTCCATATTGGCCTGCATGCACAGCCGACGGGGCACCAGCGATGAACGAGCGCGGGGCCGCGCATCGTTCATCGCTGGAGCCTCCACACTCAAAGATATGAACGGTATCTCTTTCATATCTTTGAGTGATGTCGGCCAGTGTGTAGGGCCTATTACTTCCGCAGCAAGATCTGTGTCCATCTACTCACATGCTGGGGGCCGCCAGCACAGGGCAAGACCGCCCAGCAATGCATGGATTAGAGGACGACCCCAGAGTGCCATATATTCCGGTGCCATATTTTGTTTCAGAGCGGCTGCGTCACATGAAAGCAGTCTGGACACGCCTGCGTTGACCGGACCACGCCCACCAAATCATAATGATGTGGTGCCGGAGCCGAAGCCCACAGCTTTCAATCACTATGCAATCGCATCCTTCCGGGATGCGAACACATGGTGAGGGTTGCGCACTCTGGCCAGTGCGTGTGTGCAGACCCGATGGAGGCGGCCGCCTCATGTGAATGGAGCGGCTGTGTCCATCTCTAAATAAGGCCCATTATGTATTAGAGTGGAAGTGTCTTAGTCAGAGATATTTTATGCCTCTACTTTCTCTGACGTCCTAGTAGATGCTGGGAACTCCGTAAGGACCATGGGGAATAGACGGGCTCCGCAGGAGACTGGGCACTCTAAAAGAAAGATTAGGTACTATCTGGTGTGCACTGGCTCCTCCCTCTATGCCCCTCCTCCAGACCTCAGTTAGAATCTGTGCCCGGCCAGAGCTGGGTGCTCCTAGTGGGCTCTCCTGAGCTTGCTAGAAAGAATTTGTTAGGTTTTTTATTTTCAGTGAGATCTGCTGGCAACAGACTCACTGCTACGAGGGACTGAGGGGGGAGAAGCAAACCTACCTGCTTGCAGCTAGCTTGTGCTTCTTAGGCTACTGGACACCATTAGCTCCAGAGGGTTCGAAAACAGGGCCTGACCTCGATCGTCCGTTCCCGGAGCCGCGCCGCCGTCCCCCTTGCAGAGCCAGAAGACAGAAAGATAAAATCGGCGGCAGAAGACTCCGGTCTTCATTAAGGTAGCGCACAGCACTGCAGCTGTGCGCCATTGCTCCCACTGCACACCACACACTCCGGTCACTGTAGGGTGCAGGGCGCTGGGGGGGGGGGGGGCGCCCTGGGCAGCAATAAGATTACCTTTTGGCACATTATGCACATAATACAGTCTGGAAAACTGTATATGTGCAAAAAACCCCGCCATTAAGATATACAAAACGCGGGAGAAGCCCGCCGCTGAGGGGGCGGGGCCTTCTTCCTCAGCACACCAGCGCCATTTTCTCTTCACAGCTCCGCTGGAAGGACGCTCCCCAGGCTCTCCCCTGCAGTATCCAGTACAAGTAGGGTAAAAAAGAGAGGGAGGGCACATAAATTTAGGCGCAAATAAGATATAAGCAGCTATTGGGAAAAATCACTCTGTATAGTGTAAATCCCTGTGTTATATAGCGCTGTGGTGTGTGCTGGCATACTCTCTCTCTCTGTCTCTCCAAAGGACTTTGTGGGGTCCTGTCCTCAGTCAGAGCATTCCCTGTGTGTGTGCGGTGTGTCGGTACGGCTGTGTCGACATGTTTGATGAGGAGGGTTACGTGGAGGCAGAGCAAGGGCAGATAAGTGTGGTGTCGCCCCCGACGGGGCCGACACCGGATTGGATGGATATGTGGAAGGTCTTAACAGACAGTGTTAACTCCTTACATAAAAGGTTCGATGACGCAGCAGCCTTGGGACAGCCGGGATCTCAGCCCGCGCCTGCCCAGGCGTCTCAGGGGCTCATAAACGCCCAGTAGCTCAGATGGCAGACACAGATGTCGACACGGAGTCTGACTCCAGTGTAGATGAGGATGAGACAAATGCACAATCTACAAAAGCCATCCGAAGCATGATTACTGCAATGAAAAATGTATTGCACATTTCTGATATTAACCTGGTTACCACCAAGAAGGGTATTATGTTTGGGGAGAAAAAGCAGCCAGTGACTTTTCCCCCATCTGATGAATTAAATGAATTGTGTGAGGAAGCGTGGAGTTCCCCCGATAAGAAACTAGTGATTTCTAAGACGTTACTGATGGCGTACCCTTTCCCGCCAACGGACAGGTTACGTTGGGAAACACCCCCGAGGGTGGACAAGGCGCTCACACGCTTATCAAAAAAGGTGGCACTGCTGTCTCAGGATACGGCCGCCTTAAAGGAGCCTGCGGATAGAAAGCAGGAAGCTATCCTGAAGTCTGTGTATACACACTCAGGTACTATACGGAGACCTGCTATTGCTTCAGCATGGATGTGTAGTGCTGCAGCCGCATGGTCTGATTCCCTGTCAGACAACATTGATTCCCTCGACAGGGATATTATTTTGCTAACCATAGAACATATAAAAGACGTCGTCTTATATATGCGGGATGCACAGAGGGACATTTGCCTGCTGGCATCTAGAATTAATGCAATGTCCATTTCTGCCAGGAGAGTATTATGGACTCGGCAGTGGACAGGTGATGCTGATTCTGAAAGACACATGGAGGTTTTGTCTTATAAGGGTGAGGAATTGTTTGGGGACGGTCGCTCGGACCTCGTATCCACGGCAACAGCCGGGAAGTCTACTTTTTTACCTCAGTTTCCCTCACAGCCTAAGAAAGCACCGTATTATCATGTACAGTCCTTTCGGCCTCAGAAAGGCAAGCGGATCAGAGGCGCATCCTTTCTGCCCAGAGGCAGGGGTAGAGGAAAGAAGCTGCACCAGGCAGCCAGTTCCCGGGAACAAAAATCCTCCCCCGCTTCCTCTAAGTCCACCGCATGACGCTGGGGCTCCACAGGCGGAGCCGGGTGCGGTGGGGGCGCGTCTCCGCAACTTCAGCAACCAGTGGGTTCGCTCACAAGTGGATCTCTGGGCGGTACAAATTGTATCTCAGGGATACAAGCTGGAGTTCGTGGCGACTCCCCCTCGCCGTTACCTTAAATCAGCCTTGCCAGCTGCTCCCAGGGAAAGGGAGGTGGTACTGGCGGCAATTCACAAGCTGTACCTCCAGCAGGTGATAATAAAGGTTCCCCTCCTTCAACAGGGACGGGGTTACTATTCCACAATGTTTGTGGTACCGAAACCAGACGGTTCGGTGAGACCCATTCTGAATTTAAAATCCTTGAACACTTATATAAGGAAGTTCAAGTTCAAAATGGAATCGCTCAGGGCGGTTATTGCAAGCCTGGAAGAGGGGGATTTTATGGTGTCGCTGGACATCAAGGATGCTTACTTGCATGTCCCCGTTTACCCACCTCACCAGGAGTACCTCAGGTTTGTGGTACAGGATTGTCATTACCAATTCCAGACGTTGCGTTCGGTCTGTCCACGGCACCGAGAGTATTTACCAAGGTAATGGCCAAAATAATGATACTCCTTCGGAAACAGGGAGTTATAATTATCCCGTACTTGGACGATCTCCTTATAAAGGCGAGGTCCAGAGAGCAGTTGTTAGTCAGCGTACCACTCTCTCAGGAAGTGTTGCTACAGCACGGCTGGATTCTGAATATCCCAAAGTCGCAGCTGATTCCTGCGACGCGTCTGCTCTTCCTGGGCATGATTCTGGACACAGAACAGAAGAAGGTGTTTCTCCCGGTGGAGAAAGCCCAGGAATTGTCATCTCTGGTCAGGGACCTCCTGAAACCAAAACAGGTGTCGGTGCATCACTGCACGCGAGTCCTGGGAAAGATGGTGGCTTCTTACGAAGCAATTCCCTTCGGCAGGTTCCATGCAAGGATCTTTCAGTGGGATCTGTAGGACAAATGGTCCGGATCGCATCTTCAGATGCATCGGTTGATCACCCTGTCCCCCAGGGCCAGGGTGTCTCTGCTGTGGTGGCTGCAGAGTGCTCATCTTCTCGAGGGCCGCAGATTCGGCATACAGGACTGGATCCTGGTGACCACGGACGCAAGCCTCCGAGGATGGGGGGCAGTCACTCAGGGAAGGAACTTCCAAGGACAGTGGTCAGGAGACTTCCCTACATATAAATATACTGGACCTAAGGGCCATTTACAATGCCCTGAGTCAAGCAGAGCCCCTGCTTCAAAACCAACCAGTGCTGATTCAATCAGACAACATCACGGCGGTGGCCCATGTAAACCGCCAGGGCGGCACAAGAAGCAGGATGGCGATGGCAGAAGCCACAAGGATTCTCCGATGGGCGGAAAATCACATGCTAGCACTGTCAGCAGTGTTCATTCCGGGAGTGGACAACTGGGAAGCAGACTTCCTCAGCAGGCACGACCTCCACCCGGGAGAGTGGGGACTTCATCCAGAAGTCTTCACGCAGGTTGTGAACCGTTGGGAAGGGCCACAGGTGGACATGATGGCGTCCCGCCTAAACAAAAAGCTAAAAAAATATTGCGCCAGGTCAAGGGACCCTCAGGCGATAGCTGTGGACGCACTAGGGACACCGTGGTTGTACCAGTCGGTTTATGTGTTCCCTCCTCTTCCTCTCATATCCAAGGTACTGAGGATAGTAAGAAAGAGAGGAGTAAGAACTATACTCATCGTTCCGGATTGGCCAAGAAGAACTTGGTACCCAGAACTACAAGAAATGATCTCAGAGGACCCATGGCCTCTGCCTCTCAGACAGGACCTGTTACAGCAGGGGCCGTGTCTGTTCCAAGACTTACCGCGGCTGCGTTTGACGGCATGGCGGTTGAACGCCGGATCCCAGTGGCGCACCCAGGGGGGGTTTCCGAGTACCCAGAAACCCCCCTCCACTAAAAAAAAAAAAAATGTTTTTTTTTTTTGTTTTTTTTAGCTGCATGAGTATTATTAATGACTGTCTAGCGTCCTCTGCAGCCTGCTGTCTTCCTGGTGGCACTTGCAAGTGCAATATAAGTTTACTTTATTTTAATTATAGTACATATATATCCATGTGCCTACATATATACACATGTATATACATACATGCATACATACATACATACATACATATAAACACACACACACATATGATATATATATATATATATATATATACACATGTGTATATATATGTGTACTGTATGTGTGTTTGTATATATATATATATATATATATGTATGCATGTTTAATATGTATATGTGTATATGGGTTCACTACGATCTCCCGGCGACCAGCATACCGGCGCCGGGAGGCCGGCTGCCGGCTTACCAACAGTGTGGCGAGCGCAAATGAGCCCCTTGCGGGCTCGCTGCGCTCGCCACGCTACGCGCGCCACACTATTCTATTCTCCCTCCAGGGGGGTCGTGGACCCCCACGAGGGAGAATAAGTGTCGGTATGCCGGCGGTCAGGCTCCCGGCGCCGGTATGCTGGTCGCCGGAGGCCCGACCGCCGGCATACTGAAGACCACCCGTGTATATGTATGAGTGTGTGTATGAGTATGTATATATATATATATATATATATAATGTGTGTGTGTGTGTAGATATATATATATATATATATATATATATACACACACACACACACAGACACACTAGTTTTACGGACCCAGCATATACTGGGTCACCTCAGTCCCCACCCCCGTGATTGGCTCCGCCCAGTTCTGGAAACCCCCCCCATGCAAATCCTGCGTTTGCCACTGGATCCTAACGGAAAAGGGCATTCCGGATGAAGTGATTCCTACGCTGATAAAGGCTAGGAAAGACGTGACAGCACAACATTATCACCGTATATGGCGAAAATATGTTGCTTGGTGTGAGGCCAGGAAGGCCCCTACAGAGGAATTCCAGCTGGGTCGATTCCTGCACTTCCTACAGTCAGGAGTGACTATGGGCCTAAAATTAGGTTCCATAAAGGTCCAGATTTCGGCCCTATCTATTTTCTTTCAAAAAGAACTGGCTTCACTGCCTGAAGTTCAGACGTTTGTTAAGGGAGTGCTGCATATTCAGCCCCCTTTTGTGCCTCCAGTGGCACCTTGGGATCTTAACGTTGTGTTGGATTTCCTGAAATCCCACTGGTTTGAGCCACTTAAGACCGTGGAGCTAAAATATCTCACGTGGAAAGTGGTCATGCTTTTGGCCTTGGCTTCGGCTAGGCGTGTGTCAGAATTGGCGGCTTTGTCATGTAAAAGCCCTTATCTGATCTTCCATATGGACAGGGCAGAATTGAGGACTCGTCCCCAATTTCTCCCTAAGGTGGTATCAGCGTTTCATTTGAACCAACCTATTGTGGTGCCTGCGGCTACTCGGGACTTGGAGGACTCCAAGTTACTAGATGTAGTCAGGGCTTTGAAAATCTATGTAGCCAGGACGGCTAGAGTCAGGAAAACTGACTCGCTGTTTATCCTGCATGCACCCAACAAGCTGGGTGCTCCTGCTTCAAAGCAAACTATTGCGCGCTGGATCTGTAACACGATTCAGCAAGCTCATTCTGCGGCAGGATTGCCGCATCCAAAATAGGTAAAAGCCCATTCCACAAGGAAGGTGGGCTCTTCTTGGGCGGCTGCCCGAGGGGTCTCGGCTTTACAGCTTTGCCGAGCTGCTACTTGGTCGGGTTCAAACACATTTGCCAAGTTCTACAAGTTTGATGACCTTGCCTTTGCTCATTCGGTGCTGCAGAGTCATCCGCACTCTCCCGCCCGTTTGGGAGCTTTGGTATAATCCCCATGGTCCTTACGGAGTTCCCAGCATCCACTAGGACGTCAGAGAAAATAAGAATTTACTCACCGGTAATTCTATTTCTCGTAGTCCATAGTGGATGCTGGGCGCCCGTCCCAAGTGCGGACTCTCTGCAATACATGTATATAGTTATTGCTTAACTAAAGGGTTATTGTTATGAGCCATCTGTTACTGAGGCTCAGTTGTTGTTCATACTGTTAACTGGGTATGGTAATCACAAGTTGTACGGTGTGATTGGTGTGGCTGGTATGAGTTGTGTCAGCTCTTCCGGGCACAGTTTCCTTAACTGAGGTCTGGAGGAGGGGCATAGAGGGAGGAGCCAGTGCACACCAGATAGTACCTAATCTTTCTTTTAGAGTGCCCAGTCTCCTGCGGAGCCCGTCTATTCCCCATGGTCCTTACGGAGTTCCCAGCATCCACTACGGACTACGAGAAATAGAATTACCGGTGAGTAAATTCTTATTTTCTCTTACGTCCTAGAGGATGCTGGGGTCCATATTAGTACCATGGGGTATAGACGGGTCCACCTAGAGTTAGGCGCAGGGAGGCTGCTGGCAACAGCCTCCCTGCTTCGTGGGACTAAGGGGGGGACTAGTATCCGCCCTGAGGGGTCCGAGCCACTATCTCCGCTGACAGGACATTGAGCTACTGAGGGGGAAAATTGGCCGCTCACCCCCGCAGCATGCCGCCACCCCCTTACAAAGCCAGAAGATAAGAGGCGAGTGAGTCACCAGCCCCCCTAGCAAGCGGAGAGCCGGTGTGAAGATGGCGGCAACATGTGTGGGAGCGCAGTACTGACTGCGCTCCAGAGGCTCAGCGGTACTTAGTGCGGCGCTGTGAGGGGCGCCCTGAGCCAGTGCCGTATCCTACACTGGTCAAAAGTCTGTCAGGGACCTCCGGTTGGGCTGCCAGCAGTAATCCTCAGGCCAGTATAAAGCTGTGTGGAGCGGGAAGTAGCGCCATGTTCAGGGGGCGGAGCTTCTCAGAGCGGACCCAGCAGCGTTCAGCGCCATTTTCCTACCTGCAGATCCTGTGTAGAGACACTGACAGGGAGAGCTGTCCCTCCAAGCAACTCCAACTATCCTGTACGGTACCAGGGGGTTGTAGAAGGGGAGGAGGTAGTGTACATACTGTGCAGTCTATTAAGGTACACAGTAGGCGCTAGGTAGTTGTATTTACTCTATCTAAGAAAGCGCTGTGTGTGGGTTGGCTCCAATCTCTGTGGCTATCTGTGATTTCCATGTGTGTGTGTGTTGTGGGTGTTTTGCAGTCTCACATAGCCATGTCAAAGTCAGAAAAATATCACGATGCACACTGCCATATTTGCACCTCATACAGGTCCGCGCTGCGCATGCGTGCGCTCTCCCGTGCGTGCGCATACTCGCTGTTGCGGGCACCCGCGGGCGCGCGGTATGTGCATTTACGGTAGAGTTCATGTGTTCGTAGCGTGCGACTCAATCGTTACATATTTTCACTATATAATGTATTTTGTAGATCATGGTCCCTTTGATAGATTCTGAAAGTTTGGTTAATGTAGCATGTTCATGGACAGAGAAATCCCTCTTTGTTTGATACGAAGGGTCAGACAGGAGCAATACTGTGGTGTTTAGTATCCATCGGAAGAGTATTTAATTAGCAATATTCCGGTGTTGGTTTGAAGCGGATTAATCGCTCGTGCGAATAGTTATGGACATAAGAAGTTTATGTCCATTTACTATTATTTGCACTTACTTATCCATGCGGCGGGAAACCTAGTTTCCCACCCACCTGAGCAGTTGGAAATCGTCACAGCCCACCTGTATGAATCAACCTATGACCTTTTGTTATAATGCGAGGAGGAATTCCTGTGTCCAATGAACAATGAGATTGTAGGGACCATTGAATTGTATTGTGTGTGGGGCATAAATAGACAAGCCGATCACATCCAGCTCACTCTTCAACGGTTCTCATTGCTGAAAATCGGGAGCTGGATGTCCAGAGGCGCATGCGATCGTTCCCCTTTGTGCGTAAGTTTTCTCCGCAATCATATTGTCTTTCTTGTTATTATGGGCCATATCTCTCTCTCTCTCTCTTCTCCTTTTTCTTTCATTTTCCCTTAAAACGTAATTGTATTGTATTGTATTTACTGTGTAGTTATCTGGTTAGTTAGTCTATGTTATATTGTAGTGTATGACTTGTAATTGTATTATTCTTTTTCAAGTATAACATTCATATTAGGCGTTAGACCCTAAGCACGGTATTTGTGTATTTCTTATAGTGTTAAGTATTCTCAGAGCGTCGGTGACGCTCGAACAGCTTTTAAGTCAATAAGGTTACACGGTGTTGCATCTACACTCAATCTCTGCACCAAGGTTTACTGCATAATACACTGTTTTATGGTATAGTTACAAAGGTTTAACATTGTGAGCGTCTGCGCCACTGGTGATCTCCTCGTGGTCTCGAGCGTTCGCATCGCTATAGCAAATCATTACGTTAGTCGGCAGCCAATAGCGTGCCTGCCTGTGATCTCTTGGCCGTGAGCGAACGTAACGCTTGAGCATCTCGACTACGGCTAAGCGATTGTTACGCAACGTGCGTACCCTTACGGTACTCCATACGTCAATAGCGTACAGTGTTCTTAGACCTCTCAAAGGGTTTTAAGTAAGATAAATATTTAGCTTTATCAATTGGCGGCTCGTCCTGTCCTTCACATATCTCTGCTAGGTAATTTCAGCAGACATTATCCAGCAGCAAAGGGCGGGAGGTCATATTCCTCGTAGTGCTGTTTGGATAAGCGTCTGCTTCGCTTAGTAAAGGGTGCTGAAGGAATCCGGAACCGGAGGTAAGAACAACACGCTAGTGTCTTTTAAAACTGTTTATTTCTATCTTGCGTACGCACGCACATATCTGCATTTCTTTTCATTCGTGTATTTTCATATATCACTCTCCTGTTTGCCATTTTATAATTGATAAAACGTGCTAAGAGAGATTTGTCGCTATTTCATAGTTAAAGTGTAAATGTAATATATAAAGGGATAAAGTGTAAAACCCACACGCAACTCTACATAAGGTATAAGGAGAGATTGGTGTGTTGCGCGGTAGACGATCGAGGATCATCTACATTGATAAAACGTGTTAGTTGTGTTACGGTGGATATTTGCTTTGCGTACACGTGTCTCTAACAAAGGGTGAGACTCGCGTACGCAACTCAAAGGCCGACGCACGCAGCGTAAATTACGCAACGGAGCGTCCGGGTACGCCCACGTAACTCAAATCACACGATAGTGTTATTGCAACAGGCGGAAAGGTGGCAACGTGGTAAGTAGCGCAAGTCTATTTTAGTGTCCGAAATTTAGATTAACAGATCCTTCTCCAAATTCACAACACATCTGGTTTAAAGAAAATTTCTGCGCAGAAATAGAAATAGAAACAAAAGTGTACATGTGGTGAGTGAGTGTTTTGTATATATAAGTTTATACAATTTTCCAGGTTGAACCACAAGAAGTCGAGTTCTCGCAGAGGTACATACATGTAAGTGACGTGCATGGTGGCTAGGGAGGCATCCCTTGTTAAATATAAAATTTGAGCAGTAGAGTATAGTAGACCAGGAGGTCATACTGAAGCACAGACCAGGAGGTCCAGGTACAGCAGACAAAGAAGTCTGCTATAAATAAGAGAAAAGGGCACAACCCAGGGGGTTGGTGCAAAACCCATATAGGCCAATAAAGCTCTGGCTGAAGGAATTCGCAGCCGAAATTTTCGATTCCACTGGTCGCTCAGCACATAAGATTAGTTGCTTATGTGCTGAACGATTGTACCGCACGTAATTGTGTACATTAGTTAATCTGACCAGTACCATTTGTGTACGAAACCGGTCATAAAACTATTTGTACACTCTGATGTGATTTGTGTAATTTTTTATTTTCTGAAGGGAAGTTCGCTGGTCACTCAGGAATTGTCCAACAACCAATAGTTACTGGAAAGAGTAAGTGTTCTGCGGATATCCCTCGCATGTTCCAGTAAATAGAGGTTCATAGGGGCCCTGGGTCGAGTACGCCAGCGCTAAGGCAGTGTGTAGGTCGTATTGGTCGGCGTGGGCGAGTGAGTGGGGTACTCGGTAAACCGCCACCGTCAGCCTATCGTGAACATTTTGGTTTTTGTAAGGGTTCGCTGAAGACCCTGATTGAAGGTCAGAGGTGGTGAAAGCAACGCCTGCAAGTTATGGGGGCCAATTGTTCAGGAAGGGGGCGATCAACCTCGGTTCGGGTTGATTCAGTAAACCGACCAGTCGGGTCGGCAAGGTACGTAATGTGTGAAAAATATGGTTCACATACAGAGGTTTTATGTGATGAATGGGAGAGAATGACAGTGCATGACGGGGAGAAATTCCCAAGAGTAGGTAGCTTTAGCCCAGAAGTGTTGCAAAATTTAAGGAGGAGGATATGTCTCATTAAATCAACAAAGAGACGAATCCAACATTATGATTATTTGCAGTTATGGCAACAGGAGGGTGAAATACAGAGAGGATTGGCTCTGGCGGCGGGATCTAATCCTATCAAGAAATTGATAGCGACGGCCCCGCCGCCACCATACATATCAGGAGAGAAATTGGTTGCGGAGAATGACGCATTAGGGTGTAACAAACAAACACTTAGCAACTGTGTAAATGTTAATAAGTTAACTAATGCAAGTATTAACCCGTGCAAGTTGTACCCTGTTTTGAACTTTCCCCAGGAGTGTGATCAAGAGGACGAATCGGCAACAATATCAGCGCTCTCTCTAGCAGCCACCATAGCAGAGACAACAGTAGGCACGGCTCCACCCACGAGATTAGTAACAAAAGCCCCTAGCGGAGGGATAGGTGAGGTCGTATCTACAGGTAAGTACGGCACCATACACTATGCTGAAACCATTTCACCACAGGCTGTAGAACCTACACAGAGTGATGTTAGTAAACTTAATCCTGTTAGGGTAATAGCAGTGCCAAATGGGAAAACTGACACGACAGGAATCACACCTGTTAGGAACATTGCCATGTACAGCCCATTTTCCCGAATGGAATTAAGAACCATAGTGTCAGAATTCCCTGACCCTAGGAAAGACTTAGTTGCTAGCCAGAAATACATCAGAGACCTAGGGAACACTTTAGAGCCTAATAACAAAGACTGGCAGGTATTGCTGAGGGCATGTTTACCCTCCAATGTCGACGCAGCTCAATTTTTAGCTGACTGTGGATTAGATCAGGATGTACCTCTTACAGATGTGTACAACAAAGATAACGTAAAAAGAATAAGTTTACAGTTAAAGGAGTATTTTCCAGCGGTAGTTAAGTGGAACAAGATTTTCTCCATTAGACAGAAAGAGTCAGAAACTGCTGCAGAATATTTTCACAGGGCATTACTAGAAATGGCAAAATACACAGGTATAGAAGACATTAAAACAAACATAAACCATCGAGAAGTAGCAGTATCTGTACTAATGGACGGTTTAAAAGAGACATTAAAGACAAGGGTACAGACCACGCAACCATGTTGGCGAGGTCTGTCGGTGGCTACTTTGAGAGAGGCTGCAATTGATCACGACCGGAATATCACCCGACACAGGGAGTCACAAGGTGATAAGTTAATGGCCGTAAGTATACAGGCCCTGACCACAAGGCAGCCTTTGTATAAATCACCAAACCCTGTGGGTAAGTCAAATGTGGTAACTTGTTTTTCATGTCATAGACAGGGACACATGGCACGAGACTGTAGAGTGAAAAATTCACAAAACTCATATCAACCCCCTAGACAACGACACGACACACGACATTGGGAGCAGGGTCCGCAGAAACGGAGTTATGAGCCACATGCAGGGGAAACAAAAAGATACCCCCCGAACAGAGACTGGCAAACTCCTGGCAGTTCCCATTTAGCCCCTTCACAAGTAGTTGCTGCCAGCGGGATTCAGGGAGGTCACCATACCCAATAGGGGTGCGGCCATACCTGTAATCTGCAGCCAGTAAAATTGATTGCAAATCTTGGAAGTGAACCCGAAATTGCAATCAATGTAGCTGGCAAATCATTAAACTTTCTTGTAGATACAGGGGCGGCCAAATCAGTGATAAATTCGACAGTGGGCATGAGAACCACTGGTAAGACAATTCCAGCCATAGGGGTAACGGGAGTAGTCCAGCACTACCCTGTTAGCAAACCAGCCGAGATTACAGTAGGGCCTTTACATACCAAGCATTCCTTTTTGCTGACTGCATCGGCACCGACTAATCTCCTGGGAAGAGACTTATTGTGTAAAATGGGGTGCGTCATTTATTGTACTCCTGAAGGTGTATTCTTGGACATACCTGAGAATCACGCTCAGGAAGTGCGAGACATGTTAGACTCCCCATCAAAATTAATGTCACATACCATTATGACAAATAGGACTCCATCCCAAGTAGAAGAAATGACATCCCAGATACCAGAGTCACTTTGGACTAAAGATGGACAGGACACTGGATTAATGGCAAACGTAGCTCCAGTAGTTGTACAAGTAAAAGATGGTAGGATAGCTCCAAAAATCCCACAGTACCCTCTGAAGCCAGAGGTGGAGTTAGGAGTTTACCCAGTAATAGAGCGCTTGCTACAACAGGGCATTCTGGTAAGAACGTCCAGCACTGCCAATAGTCCCATCTTCCCTGTGAAAAAGAGTGGGGGGAGGGGTTACCGGCTAGTGCAGGATCTAAGGGGGATTAACAAAATAGTTGAGAGTCAGTTCCCCGTAGTGCCAAATCCAGCTGTCATCCTTATGCAAATCCCTCCCACTGCGAAATTTTTCACTGTTATTGACCTCTGCTCCGCTTTCTTTTCGGTACCTCTGCACCCTGACAGCCAATATTTGTTTGCATTCACATACAGAGGAGTCCAATACACATGGACTCGATTACCACAAGGTTTCATAGACAGTCCAAGTATATTTTCCCAGGCTTTGCACGATTGTTTACAGTCGTTCCAACCAGAGAGTGGATCAGTATTAATACAGTACGTGGATGATCTACTACTGTGTTCTGATTCATTGGAAGCATCCCTGAAGGATACGAAACAGCTCCTGTTTCATCTTTCAGACACAGGACACAAGGTTTCCAAAGACAAGTTGCAATTATTCCAAACTAAGGTAAAATATTTGGGACACTGTCTAACACAAGGACTGAGACACCTGACCGCTGATAGAATTCAAGCAATTAGAGACATGACTCTGCCACAAACCCAGCAACAAATCAGAACATTTTTAGGAATGTGTGGGTATTGCCGTAACTGGATCCCAGGATTTTCCATTCTAGCATTACCTTTGCAGGAGATGGTTTCCTCAAACAAACCTGATCGGATTTCGCATACAGACGAGTCCGAGATGGCATTTGAGAGACTTAAACAGTGCCTAACGCAGGCACCAGCATTAGGTATGCCAGACTATGGGAAACCCTTTGAGCTGTACGGAACAGAAAGTGCTGGTTGCGCGGCAGGCGTCTTAACCCAAAAGCACGGTGATGCCAGCAGGCCAGTAGCATACTACAGCGCTCCGCTAGACACGGTAGCGCGATCCCTCCCCACATGCTTGCGAAGCGTTGCTGCGATAGCATTGCTAGTAACGAAAAGCGAAGATGTAGTGCTAGGTCACAACCTCACAATTCATACACCACATGCAGTGTCAGCCTTGCTAAATTCTGCCCAAACCAGGCACGTCTCATCAGCGCGGTTTACAAGATGGGAATTGGCACTAATGGCCCCCGTAAACATCACCATAAGGAGATGCAGTGCATTAAATCCTGCAACATATCTCCCAGGTGTGCCTGGACAGGCACAAAGGGTGGAGGATGAGAGTGGTGGGGAAGGAGAATTTAATACAAAAGAGGACACACATGATTGTATGGAATATTTGACCCAAAATTTTACCGCAAGGCCTGACATCAGTGACAACCCACTGGAAGATGTAGATCTAACTTTCTACACGGACGGTAGTTGTCACAGACAGTCAGAATCGGGAGACTTGTGTACTGGATACGCAGTCGTAGATGACCAAGGCACCATAGAAGCGGAACCGCTAGGCCCACCTCACTCAGCCCAGGTTGCTGAACTGGTCGCCCTAACCAGAGCATGTGAATTGGCTAAGGGCAAATCAGCCAATATCTACAGCGATTCTAGATACGCATTCGGGGTAGTCCATGATTTCGGAGCCCTATGGCGCCTCAGAAATTTCATGATGGCAGCTGGTACACCGGTAGTGCATGCAGCTCACATCAAAAGGCTTCTAACAGCGATACAGGAACCCGACAGAGTGGCTGTTATCAAGTGTAAAGCACACACATATAGCCAGGACCCAGTATCACTTGGTAACAGCCGAGCAGACGAAGCAGCTAAGTTAGCAGCTGGGACCCCCAGACAGACAGACACCACACAACTGATGGTATTTAATACCATCAACACACAGAAGTTGTGTGAGATGCAAAATTTGTGTTCCACACAGGAAAAGGCAGTCTGGAAGGCAAAGGGATATGGCCAGGAGTCCTCTGGACGGATGGACAAGGTAAACCGGTGGCCCCCAGAGCATATCTTCCATGTTTAGCTGAGGCAGCTCACGGGCTGACTCCTCTGGGCAAGGAAGGAATGTGCAAGCTGGTAAGAGCATATTGATGCGCCCCAGGATTTTCATCTCATGCAAGTAAGAGAGCAATGTCATGCCTTACATGCTTGAGAAAGAATATCGGAAAGGCAATACCAACAGAACCATCTCATATCCCACCTACAGGCGGTCCTTTTCAGGTAATACAGATTGACTTTATTCAATTACCCCCTTGTCGAAATTTGAAATATGTACTTGTTTGTATAGATGTATTCTCAAATTGGGTCGAAGCATTTCCTGCGGCCACAAATACCGCTATGTTTACTGCTAAGAAAATTGTGCAGGAATTTGTATGTAGATATGGTATCCCTAGAATAATTGAAAGTGACAGGGGTACCCATTTTACAGGTGATGTCTTTCAAGGAATGTGTAAGTTGATGGGAATTGATAGCAAGCTGCACACTCCATACCGTCCACAGGCGAGTGCGAAGGTGGAAAGAGTGAACAGCACTATTAAAAATAAACTGAGCAAAGTTATGGCAGAAACAGGATTGACATGGCCAGAAGCTCTACCCATTGTACTGTACAGCATCAGAACCACTCCCAGGTCCCCTCTTAATCTGTCTCCCTTTGAAATCTTGTTTGGTCGACAACCGCATGTTATGATTAACCCTCAGGATGATTTGAAGTGTAACAATGAAGTAACTGTAAAATACTTGATTAACATGAGTAAACAGCTAAGGAATCAAAATGATAATTTGAAGTTAGTGATTCCTGATTTACCAGATAGTAATTGTCATGACATTGAACCTGGGGATTATGTAATGATACGGAATTTTCTACGCTCAGGTTGCCTTATTGACAGATGGGAAGGACCATACCAAGTCTTATTGACTAGCACTACAGCATTGAAAGTTGCCGAGAGAGAGACTTGGGTTCATTCGTCCCATTGTAAGAAGGTTGCTGATCGAGAGAGGTCCCGTGATAAGGAACAGACAGTAGAGGAAGTTGTATCACTGGAGTGTCTGTTCCAGGAGGACTGAGGCGGCACCTGAGCATTGAGAATCACAAGATCAAAAGCAGTTGTCGATTCCCTGTTCCCTTTTATTGTTTTTCTCCACTTCCCATCCCCCCTCCCTCAAATTATTTTTCCCCCTTCTCATTCTTCTTCGTTTCCTCCTATAAGATGGACTTGCCTCAAGAGACTGTGATCCGGATTTTCCTGTTGACCATGATGTTGACCAGAGCAGTCTGTTCCGGCGAGAGTATCATGGAGGTCGAGAGAGGTTCTGGAATGGGTTCTGATGACAGAGATGGAGGCGTAGTTTTCCGAGAACAACATAATCAACAAGCAAAGGCGAGTATCAGAAAACGATCCGATAGCATTGACCATAGAAGGAATTGTGAAGGATTGTTAGCTGAAGAAAACTGTATCTGTAGGCTCTGTGACAATGTAGTTGAGGATGGGTGCATCAAGAAATGCCAATCCAGTTTTAATATCCACATGGACCGGCATCCCTTGAGTGACTATCACTCCTTAGTGGGTAGTGTGTTAAATCAAACAGATTGTTGGGTATGCTCTCAAGTACCTCAAGGTCATAGCAAATCAGGACTAGTACCATTTCCTTTAACGATAGGGGAGGTACTTGAGCTAAGTGGTGGGAGGCCGGTGGACAAGAGGTTTAATATCTCCAGTCCTCCTAGTTTGAAGCTCCACCAATATCATGTGGATAGATCCCTCATATGTTTTAACATTTCCAATCCCCGAAAGCCGGGAAATTGGGAAGTGTCATGGAGTAACCAAACCATGACCTTTTCATATAGAGCAGATAGAATGCCGACAGATACAGAGCTTATACGCCACATAGCCAGTAGAGGAAAATCTTTCCGATATAGGTATACCCTAGGAAATAGGATTACGAGAGTTGGAGAGGTATCACCAGGATACTGTGCACATATCGTACAAGCTGATACGTGTACTAGACAGATGGGAGAATTAGGGTTAGGAGATTTCACATGGAAGATGTGTAATATGGTTATGTCCTACTCCGTCCCATATGTTCTCCCCGATGATGCATACTTCATATGCGGGAGGAAGGCGTATAAGTGGCTTGCCCCAAACTCTGAAGGATTGTGTTATATTGGAAAAGTACTGCCTGAAGTAATGACTGTATCACATGACAAAATGAAAGATATACACCGTGTTGCCCAAGCTCCTTATACTCATACCCATTACGAGCACGTAGTTAAACAGCACCTGATAGAAAGAACAGAGCATCCGGCCTCTGACATGATCCACGAATCCACCGGGATTCAGTTTCTAATCGCGTTAGATATCACCCGCACCGCTAGAGGAGTGTTGAATTATAAATACATATCTGCGCTCGCAAATTTGTTAGACAATATCACAGAAATGTATGATGACACGTTTAGGTATACTGGAAGAGAACTTCAAGCTTATAAAACAGAACTGGTTCAGCATAGAATGATTCTCAATTATCTCACGGCAGTGACAGGTGGATATTGTGTCACACTGGCAACGCAGTACGGCGTGAAATGTTGCACATATATTACAAATAGTACCGAGGACCCGGTCGAGGTCATAGACCAAAAGATGGACGATATTCTCCAACTGAAGTGGGAATTTCGCAGGAGACACAATCTCACTCTTGCTGCTGTAGGTAATGAGCTGACTGGTTGGGTGTCATGGTTGAACCCGCGAAATTGGTTCTCTGGTTTAGGAGAATGGGCTCAAGGAGTCATAATGGATGTTGGGAAGTTTCTCCTATGTATCTTAGGTGTTATCATAACGATTGGCTTGATATTTAGATGCGGTCAGGCTTTAACGAAGTGTAAACGAAGTACCAGGGTGATGAGTTTAAGGAGTGAGGAAATTGTAATTCCAATGGATTTGATTTATGACCCAAATGTAGAAACAATGATGTGATGAAAATGCGATTTCTACGGTCCGTTTCTTTCACCTGTTTTTCCGGTTTCTCCAAGGTAACAAGACCTACGTTTGACGAGGAATTTGATGATCCTGTATACAAACAACTGATGGATTAAAGAAGAAGTTTTGACAACCTTATACACAGATATTTGATGAACTTTGCCATAGACCCCCAGTTTCCCTAGAAATTTTAAAATTACGCTAGCCCAACACTTTTGTAAGTCTATGGACATTGACAAAGCTTTTTGCCCACACGCCTTTTGGCAAAAGCACAAAGAAGACTGCATTCAACAGACACCGAACAAGACTTCAACCGACAAATGTTCATTTACCTGACATAGAATACCACTGCATTTACCGTAATTATGTCTTTTCTTCATCTCTACAACCTTCAGGTAATTACACACATAGTCGATAGGGAATACAGGCACAGATATCAGCAATCACATATTCCCCCATTCATGTATCATCAACTAAAATGTGCTCCCCATTTTGTTACAATCACAGCCGAAAAGAGCTCGGTAAAGTTTGACAGCCCATCCACAGACCCGTACCACGGGATAAGAAGGAATTCAAATGTATACTTCGCAATGCCTCGAAGCTTGATTTAAAACACGCACGGCACGATGATACATGACCCCCCAAAACACGGATTCATACACACATGCTTCTGCTGTCTCACTAGGTCATACGCTTTTCCTACCTTCTCCTCCCCTACCCAACCATGTAAATGTATTAACCCCTGACATATATTTTTCTCGTTTTGAAATGTTTTAGGAAGTGGCAGTTATTGTTGACTGCCAAAGGGTGGACTGTCAAAGTCAGAAAAATATCACGATGCACACTGCCATATTTGCACCTCATACAGGTCCGCGCTGCGCATGCGTGCGCTCTCCCGTGCGTGCGCATACTCGCTGTTGCGGGCACCCGCGGGCGCGCGGTATGTGCATTTACGGTAGAGTTCATGTGTTCGTAGCGTGCGACTCAATCGTTACATATTTTCACTATTTATGTTCACTATGTATTTTGTAGATCATGGTCCCTTTGATAGATTCTGAAAGTTTGGTTAATGTAGCATGTTCATGGACAGAGAAATCCCTCTTTGTTTGATACGAAGGGTCAGACAGGAGCAATACTGTGGTGTTTAGTATCCATCGGAAGAGTATTTAATTAGCAATATTCCGGTGTTGGTTTGAAGCGGATTAATCGCTCGTGCGAATAGTTATGGACATAAGAAGTTTATGTCCATTTACTATTATTTGCACTTACTTATCCATGCGGCGGGAAACCCAGTTTCCCACCCACCTGAGCAGTTGGAAATCGTCACAGCCCACCTGTATGAATCAACCTATGACCTTTTGTTATAATGCGAGGAGGAATTCCTGTGTCCAATGAACAATGAGATTGTAGGGACCATTGAATTGTATTGTGTGTGGGGCATAAATAGACAAGCCGATCACATCCAGCTCACTCTTCAACGGTTCTCATTGCTGAAAATCGGGAGCTGGATGTCCAGAGGCGCATGCGATCGTTCCCCTTTGTGCGTAAGTTTTCTCCGCAATCATATTGTCTTTCTTGTTATTATGGGCCATATCTCTCTCTCTCTCTCTTCTCCTTTTTCTTTCATTTTCCCTTAAAACGTAATTGTATTGTATTGTATTTACTGTGTAGTTATCTGGTTAGTTAGTCTATGTTATATTGTAGTGTATGACTTGTAATTGTATTATTCTTTTTCAAGTATAACATTCATATTAGGCGTTAGACCCTAAGCACGGTATTTGTGTATTTCTTATAGTGTTAAGTATTCTCAGAGCGTCGGTGACGCTCGAACAGCTTTTAAGTTAATAAGGTTACACTGTGTTGCATCTACACTCAATCTCTGCACCAAGGTTTACTGCATAATACACTGTTTTATGGTATAGTTACAAAGGTTTAACATTGTGAGCGTCTGCGCCGCTGGTGATCTCCTCGTGGTCTCGAGCGTTCGCATCGCTATAGCAAATCATTACGTTAGTCGGCAGCCAATAGCGTGCCTGCCTGTGATCTCTTGGGCGTGAGCGAATGTAACGCTTGAGCATCTCGACTACGGCTAAGCGATTGTTACGCAACGTGCGTACCCTTACGGTACTCCATACGTCAATAGCGTACAGTGTTCTTAGACCTCTCAAAGGGTTTTAAGTAAGATAAATATTTAGCTTTATCAGCCATGTCTAGGGACTCTGTGTCATATGGTGCGGAAGATAATTCCTCTCAGGAGGATCCAATTCCATGTACACAGGATTCTAATGTCTTGTCTCAAATCCCTGTTAATGAGTCTGAGTGGTTAGCCTCTATTAAGGGTATGATTTCTCAGATCTCTACTAGAATAGTTAAGACTGAGACTGAAACTCAGGTTTTAAAGTTTATGGCGGTTTGGTCAGGTTCTGTTCCTATTCCTTCAAAATCCCCTAGCGTACACCCTCAGAAACGTGCTCTTGCCCAGATTATGCAAGATGACACGGATACCGACTCTGACACGGCTGTCGGTGATGTGGGTGTGCTGCAGGGGGCGGCATCCCTTGCAAAAGGGGTGCAGTTGATGATTGAGGCCATTAGAGATGAGTTAAATATTACTGACACAACACCTGAGCAGGTTGAGGAGGTTTACTTCACAGACAATAAGAAAGCCTTGCTAACCTTCCCTGCGTCTAAAGAATTAAACGCTATATTTGTAAAATCCTGGGAAAACCCGGAGAAAAAATTCCAAATCCCAAGAAAGGTTCTGGTTGCCTTTCCCTTCCCTGTCGAGGATAGGATAAAACGGAAGACCCTTCCCATACTTGACGGGTCTGTTTCCAGACTGTCAAAAAAGGTGGTTTTGCCTGTCTCTACCGCATTAAAAGAACCGACTAATCGTAAAATTGACACTACGCTCAAATCCATATACACGGCTTCAGGGTCGGTGTTAAGGCCTACTATTCCCTGTGCATGGATCTCTAAAACTATAATAAAGTGGTCAGGCACATTACTTGAGGAATTGGATACAATGGATAGATGTAACGTTGAATTATTTTTACGTAACATACAGGATTCTGCGGGATTCATGGTAGAATCCATGAAAGACCTGGGTACGATGGCTGCCGGGATATCTTCCATGTCGGTCTCGGCTCGCAGAGGACTTTGGCTCCGCCAATGGTCTGCAGACGCGGAATCCAGGAGAAGTGTGGAGAACCTACCCTACACAGGTCAGGCTCTATTTGGGGAAGCGTTGGATGCGTGGATTTCCACGGCAACTGCGGGTAAGTCACCTTTTCTTCTCTTAGCCACGCCAGCTACGGAGAAACACTTTTCTTCACCTACATCACAGTCCTTTCGGACAGCTAGAACAACAAGAACCAAGCCTTCTAGTACCTTCTTTAGACGAGGTCGGGCAAAATCCAAAAAACCTGCTACTGCAGGTTCCCAGGAATAGAAGCCTGCTTCTGGTACATCAAAATCCTCAGCATGACGGTGGACTGCACAGCCTGGAGGACGGGTTGGTGGGGGCGAGGTTCAGACGTTTCAGTCACGTCTGGGTGTCGTCCGGTCTGGATCCCTGGGTACAGGATATTGTGTCCCAGGGGTACAGGCTGGAGTTTCAAGAACTCCCGCCTCCCTGTTTCTTCAAATCAGGCTTGCCAGCTTTATTTGCAGACAGGGCTGTCCTACAGGAAGCCATCCAAAAATTGGAAATGTCACAGGTCATTGTCCCAGTTCCAACTCATATGCAAAACAAGGGTTATTATTCGAACCTTTTCGTGGTACCGAAACCGGATGGTTCGGTGAAGCCACTTTTAACAATTTTCTTTATTCACACCAAGAAAGACTGACATATCAACAGCATGTGGTACAGAATGCAATGGCATAATAAAATGTGTATAGCAGTCTTCAAGGCGGCAGTTTTTCAATTATTTTGAATATAGTTAACAGATAGACAAAATATCTCCTCATATCAGGAGCGCAATTTGGGGGGAATGGGAACATCTGGAGGTAACGTGGAGGTAGGGAGGGGGGGCAGAGAGACAGAAAAGAGAGAAAGAAGGAGGGGAGGGAGGGAACAACAAATCCGTTCTAATCGACATTGTGTGTACGGTATCAGGACTGTCTGCATAGTTTATGGGCAATATAATCATTTCACATATAATGGGCGTACCTGTATAGCATGAGGTAGGTCAGAGATAGTCGAGTCCCAGCATTTCGGAGCGGCGTCCGGAGAGAGGACCCGGGTGCAACCCACTCGGGGTACAATGAGATGGGGCCAAAGGCCAGGATTGAATCCTAAGTTGGGGGGGACCGCGTGTTTAACCAGGGACCCCAAACCATTTCGAATTTGAGGGGGCAGTCATGCAGGCAATAGGTGATTTTTTCCATGTTGGCCACAAACCATATATAGTTGTTCAGGGCAGGGATCGTGGGCGGAGCGGTGTTTTTCCAGTTTTTAGCAATCAAGGATTTAGCCGCTACTAGTATATGGGAAAATAGTTTATTCAGTAGGGGGTCTAGGTCTGGGTGTGGCCGGGCCAGAAGAAACATCCATGGGTCCAGTGTAAGCTTAAGGCCTGCTAGGGAGTTTAATATGTCGAGCACTTTCCTCCAGTAGTTAAGGATACGTGGGCAGGTCCACCAAATATGGAGGAGCGTACCCCGTAGGCCGCATCCCCGCCAACACACCGGGGTGGCAGAAGGAAACATCCGCGATAGTTTGTCAGGGGTATAATACCACCTGTAGTATAATTTATAGGAAGTCTCCTTGAGACGGGTCGAGATTGAGCTTTTAGCAATTCCTTCCCGAACCTCCTCCCAACATGTTTCGTCGGGGGGGGGGGGGGGGCCCAGGTCTCTCTCCCACTCCCGCTCATGGCGGGTCTGCGGCCCGGAGGAGGTCTCAACCATCAGGTTATATATCTTTGAGATTAGGCCTCTGCTTATGGGTTTTGCAAGACATAAAGACTCATAGTGTGTGAGATCCCGCAGGGCGTCGATCTGAGGTAGGGATAGGAGGAAGTGACGTAGTTGGAAGTATTCAAAGAAGGGAGGGGACAGTGAGGGGAATTTGGACTTAATGGCATCTACTGACATCCACTGGCCCTGGAGAGATAAGTCGTGGACCACAAGGATCCGGGCATTAAACCAGGATGTAAATGTGCGGGGAGAAATCCCGGCGGGGAAGTCTGGGTTATCCCAGAGGGGTGTAAGAGGGGAGTGTGGGGAAGATAGGTGGTATTTCGTAACAGACTTGTGCCAGATAGATAAGTGAAATTTAAGGGAAGGTGAAATGTCTCTAAGGGCCAGTCGGTGTGGTTTGCCCAGGCCCCACAGCGAAGCCAGTGAACGGAATCCCATAGATAGTGCGGCAAGATCAACCCAGGCGATACAGCCACGGGGTGCAAATGAAGCCACCATTTGACTGAGATGGCTGGCCATGTAGTAAAATTTAATGTCTGGGAATCCACGGCCTCCCGCTGTGCGGGGAAGTCGAAGTACATTAAAGGCAATCCGAGGGGGTTTGTCGTTCCAGACAAACTTCACAAATGAGGCCTGGGCATCCCTGAGGACCTTCTCCGGGACCCTCACAGGCAGGGTCTGAAAAAGATATAAAAGTTGTGGCATAGCTGTCATTTTAAGGGCGATTATCCTACCCAGCCAGGATATAATGTGCGTCTTCCATCTCACCAGATCTGATTTGATCTTGTTCAGTATCCGTGGAAAATTTTCGGAGTATAGGGAATTATAGTGGGAGGTAATATAGACTCCTAGGTATTTTATCTTATTGGTTTGCCAACGTAAGTCAAAGGAGGATTGTAGAGAGCGCCTAATGTCTCCAGGGACATGAAGCAGCATGGCTTCTGATTTAGAGTAGTTTATTTTATATCCCGAAAGGGAGCCATATTCCTCTATAATCCTGTATAGGGCGGGTAGGGAAGACTGCGGCTGGGTTAGAGATAGGAGGACATCGTCGGCAAAAAGGGAAATTTTGGACTCCTGTTGGCCCATCTGCACTCCCCGAACACTGTCTGATTTCCTAATCATAGCTGCTAGTGGCTCAATGACCATGGCGAACACCAGGGGCGAGAGAGGACAGCCCTGTCTCGTTCCATTAGTCAATGGGAAGGGGGGGGACAGTATCCCGTTGGTAAGAACTTTTGCTATTGGAGAGGAATAGAGTGCTGAGATCCCAGTCAGAAATTCCGCCGTTATCCCAAATGTCTGAAGAGTCTGCAGTAAGAACGGCCAAGAAATGCGATCAAACGCCTTCTCAGCATCAAGGGAAAGGATAATAGATGGGGTTTGTCTGATATTCAGTAGGTGGATAGTGTCGATCGCTTTTCTAGTGTTGTCTCTGGCCTGGCGTCCTGGTATGAATCCCACTTGATCATAGTGAATCAATTCAGGTAACACCCCATTGAGGCGGGTGGCCAGGATCTTTGCATATATTTTAATATCAAGGTTCAGTAGGGATATAGGGCGGTAGCTTGCGCAATTTCGTGGGTCTCTACCCTCCTTATGTATAACTATTACTCTGGCCTCCAACATGGTGCTTGGTAGTGGGGCTCCCTGTAGGACTGCATTAAACAGTACCCGTAGATGGGGGACCAACAAGGGGGCAAATTTTTTGTAATATGAGGCCGTAAAGCCGTCGGGGCCTGGGGCTTTAGAAGATTTAAGGTTTCTCAGGACGGCTGTTATTTCCTCCTCCGTGATATCTCTGTTCAAATCTGCCGCATCAGTGACAGATAGTTGAGGGAGATCAGCTTGTCGGAGAAATTCTGAGATTAACACATCAGGGGGGTTGGGGCTTGGGGCCTTGGGGTTTAAGTTGTATAGCTTGCTATAATAGTCTCGAAATTCCCTGTTTATACCTCCTGGGTCATATGTAAGTACTCCAGAGTCGGACTTTACCGCTAAAATATTGTTACGAGAAGTTTGTGCTCTAAGGCGAGATGCCAGGATTCTATCGGCTTTGTCGCCTTTCTCGTAGAAGGTCTGGTTAAGCCTCTGGAGAGTCTTCGCCGTGCGTTCCGACAGAGATAGTGACATTGCATTCCTAGCCTCTAGTAGGGGCTCTAGGTTAGCGGTGGTGGGGGACAGTTTGTGTTGTCGTTCAAGGGTCTGGAGTCTCGTGGAGAGGGAGAGGAAGCTGAGCTTCTGGGATTTTTTAAACCTAGCCGTCTGGCTTATCAGATGGCCTCGTAGGACAGCTTTGTGTGCTTCCCACAGAGTAGTCGGGGATGTCTCCGGGACATCGTTGAAAAGGAAGTATTCGGTCAGGCAGTCCTTAATTTTAGAGGTGACTTCACAGTTATGTAAGATGGAGTCGTTCAGACGCCAGGAAAC
Organism: Pseudophryne corroboree; assembly: GCF_028390025.1. Taxonomy (NCBI): domain Eukaryota; kingdom Metazoa; phylum Chordata; class Amphibia; order Anura; family Myobatrachidae; genus Pseudophryne; species Pseudophryne corroboree. Next base: position 367,372,053 of record NC_086447.1, read on the forward strand.
GGGGGGGGGTCGCGGGGTGATGGATTGGAGTACGGCAGTGATCGGGCAATGGTCCGACCAAACCATAGGGAGGATACCAGCGGATTTCAGTTTTGGTGATATATCCCGGCTGAGCAGGATCATGTCTATTCTAGAGTAAGTTTTATGTACCGGGGAATAGAAGGTGTAGTCTCTAGTCAAAGGTTCAGATATCCTAAAAGAATCGAATAGCAAGTGGGTTTTTAAAAGATCTAGTAAGGCAAGGGATGCTAACGACGGGCGGGAGTGGAGGGGGGACCCAGGCCGTGGAGGGGATGATCTATCTAAAGAGGCATCTAGCACCTCATTAAAATCCCCAGCCATGATAACTTCTCCTCGGCCGAGGCTAGTTAGCTGCGCGCTGATTTTCCTGAAAAATGCAGCTTGGTTTTGATTTGGTGCGTATATGTTAATTAGGGTGCATAGGCTATCATTCAGCTTCCCCACTAGGATAAGCCATCTACCTGCTTTATCTGCATGGCTGCCCAGCAGCTCAAATGTTAGGTGGGCGGCTATCAAGATGGAAACCCCCCTCTTCTTCTGTGTGGCATCGCATGCGTGAAACGTGAGTGGGTAAGCTTTGGATTTTAGGGCAGGGTGTAGGGATTTCTTAAAATGTGTTTCCTGAAGGAAGACTAAGTCTCCTTTGGACTGCTTAAGGGAGAGAAATAGTTTAGTGCGTTTATGGGGGCTATTCAAACCTTTAACATTGTGTGAGTAGACTTTAAGAGCCATGGACGGCCGGGTCTCGAAACGCTACATCTCCTCCCTCCGGACACCGCATCCCTACAGAGAGCCAGAACAAAAACATTGTGAGTGAATGCAGATTCTGATTAGTATTTGTGGATTGACGGACAAAAGGAAAGATAAAGTCTAGAAACCGAGATGGTGATAGAAACAGGAAGGACAAAACGAGGGAAAGACAGGGAAGAGTGGGGGGTTGGAGACCAGAAAAAACGGCATCTGGCCATATGTGCCGGTCAAGGGGAAACCATAGGGGGTCACCAGGTGACAGCGACCGGGCAAGGGTATAAGACCCAAATGTGGGGACGCGGCCTGGCCGAGCCAGACGCATCAAAGGTTGTGGGCGCTCATCTCAGTGCCCTGAGCCTGGGAATCTACGCTTGGAAGAATATATGCGTAAATATCTGCTCCCCATCTCCACCTTCCCCTGGGCTGTCTAGCCATATACCAGCGGCCAGCTTAGCTTGTCATATCTAGATGGCGGTGTGTTGGATACGGGGAGGTGGAACCCTGTTAGGGCGGAAGCAAGAAAAGGCCACATCTGGGAAAGACAGACATACAGATAAACAATATAGGAAAGGAGAATAAGGCAACTTTTAGACTAGGCTGTCCTCAGGGGACTCGGCCAACAGAGGCGGACTTCCGAGTTGGGGGGACCCGCGTCCAATCACGGGTCAGGGAGCGTCTCGTGGTATCAGACGATTCTGCGTGGGGAGCCTCGTTTGTCCGCAGCGGGGATTCGGGCATATTCAGAGACGAGGTAACACCTAGGTTGCGAAGGAGATCTTTAGCTTCGGCTAGGTCCTTAGCCGAGTGGAGGCGGTTATGGTGCCACACAAGTATGCGGAAGGGGAATCCCCATCTATATCTAATGCCCTTATCACGGAGAGCCTGAGTGACAGGACGGAATTCCTTTCTTTTAATTAGCGTGCTGGGAGCAATGTCCTGGAATATTTGGAGGGAGTGACCCAGAAAGTCCAGTTTAGAGAGTTTTCTAGTCTCCCGGAGCAGGTCCTCTTTAGCCGAATAGTAGTGGCAACGAAGAATGACGTCTCTTGGTTGAGCTTGGTCCTGAGAGCGGGGACGAAGTGCTCTGTGGGCTCTGTCCAGCAGAAATTGATCGTCCGGCGTTGAAGGCAAAAGATGGGCGAACAGTTTCTTAAGGAAGCCGGGAAGGGATGTATATCGATTTCTTCTGGGATCCCCCTAATGCGGAGATTATTCCGGCGCGCCCGATTATCCTGGTCTTCCTGATGTTCCTGGATTAGGCGTATTTCTTGTCTCATAGTATGGATATCGTCTTCTACTCCTTGTTGAAAGGCGACCACTTCGTCCATTTTGGACTCCAAGTGGTCTGTTCTGTCCCCCAGGTCTGCGATGTCGGCCTTAAGAGAGGTGATAGCGGTGTGTACCTCCGCCTGAATCGCCTGTACCGATCTTCTTGTCTCCTTAATTTCACAGAAAAGTAGGTGGAGATCCTTTCGGGTCAGAGGAGAGTGATCGGAGTCCTCCGAGTCTGAGGCGTCGAGTTGCGGCGTGGTCTCTTGGTCTGATTTTTTAGTATTTGCATAGGCAAATTTCTTCAGGTTCGGGGTCGCCGCTGCTGCTTGTTGCTTTTTGTTGCCTTTAGACATAGTGAGGTTGCGTGTGTATGAACTGGTTCAAGAGAATTACTGCATCGGAGTGTTTAAAATAGTCCCGGTGGTGGAGACGGAGCAGCTTCCAATTAATAACATAGGTGATCCCGAGACTCAGGGCATGATCCAATGATTCACATTATGAGATTTAGGCTACTCATCCTGTAGCTGGGAGCAGATATGAGGGCCGCCAGCAGATGGAGCTCTAGGATCATATATCATGAGAGAAGCAGAGCAGTGAAAAATGGTGGATAGAGGGTTACTCTGCCCTGGTTAAGTGTCCGGCACCGGGGGTTCCTAGTGGACTTTTTTGTGGGATGCCCGAATGGGTTGAGCTGCTCTGGCAATCAAGAGACAGGGGGTAGTGAGGGTATGGCGGGCTAGGGCCTGCGGGCCCAGAGGATACCCACCACTATTTCTGCCCGGCAGAGATATTTATAGATTGGGGGGGTACACTTCCAGGATCCACAGGGGTAAAGTCCTTCCTGCTGTCCAGCCGACACACAGGTTCCCCTGATCTCACCTTCAGATCCCGCCGGCCGCGTCCGCACCCGGTCTCACTTGCCAAGATGGCCGCCAGCATCCGGGCCGATTCCTCCAGGCCCCTGGGTGTTGCGTCTCTTACACTCCAGGCAGAGAAGGCAGCTCCGATGTCAGGGGACAGGGCCGCCGCCGCCGCCCGCTGCTCTCTGCAGGGGTCCGCCGCCAGCTCCCGGCGGGTCACGATGCTCGTCCTGTCACACACAGGGCTCGCCGCAGGCAGCCGCCCGCGCCCCGTCTCCCTCGTTGTCGGAAGCCCGCGGGGCCCCACAGCCACGGAGGTCACTAGAAGCTTTGCAGGGAGTGTAGCTGGGTCCCGCTTGTCTCCTGTAGGAACCGCCGCTCTCCTCCACACCGATCGGGGCTTCCTCTAAACTTTAGCCCCCGGCTTCAGCCCGGCGCCTAGGCCCCAACCCGCAAGGAGGCAGGAGGCCTCCTCCGGCTCTGGGACTCGGCGTTATGGGAGCAGGGGGGACTGTGTAAGGCAGTAGGATCGTGCTGGGGATAAAAATAAGCCGAATTAGGGGCTAATTCTGTAGTTTATTAGCTCTGGTGCCTGGAGCTGATCCTAAGCACGTCTTTCCAGCTCAGCTGCTCGGCCACGCCCCCCCGGTGAAGCCACTTTTGAACTTGAAATCGCTAAACCCTTTTCTGAGGGAGTTCAAATCCAAAATGGAGTCTCTGAGAGCGGTGATCTCAGGTCTGGAGGAGGGGGAGTTCCTGGTATCCCTGGATATCAAGGATGTGTACCTCCACATTCCGATTTGGCTGATCTCCAATTCGCACTGTTAGACAGTCATTTTCAGTTCCAGGCACTGCCATTCGGCCTCTCCACGGCACCGAGGGTGTTCACCAAGGTGATGGCAGAGATGATGGTTCTCCTCCGCAGGCAGGGAGTGAACATAATTCCATGTCTGGACGATCTGCTGATAAAGGCATCGCCCAGGGAGACGTTGTTGCAGTCCATAGCTCTCACGACTCATCTGCTCAGGGAACACAGTTGGATCCTGAACCTTCCAAAGTAACATTTGGAGCTGACAAGGAGATTGTCTTTTGTGGGGATGAACCTCGACACGGAAGTGCAGAGGGTGTTTCTACCGGAGGAGAAAGCATTGGTGATTTAAACAATGGTCCGGAATGTCCTGAAGCCAGCCTGGGTATCGGTTCATCAGTGCATTCGCCTTATGGGGAAGATGGTTGCCTCCTACGAGGCTCTACAGTATGGAAGATTTCATGCTCGGTCCTTCCAACTGGATTTCCTGTACAAGTGGTCGGGATCTCACCTACACATGCACCAGAGGATACGTCTGTCGCTGAAAGCCAGGATTTCACTCCTCTGGTGGCTGCAAATACCTCACCTTCTGGAGGGCCGTAGGTTCGGGATTCAGGACTGGATCCTTCTAACCATGGATGCAAGTCTCCGGGGATGGGGCGCAGTCACTCAAGGGAAAACCTTCCAAGGAAAGTGGTCAAGCCTGGAATCCAGTCTTCCAATAAACATTCTGGAACTAAGAGGCATCTACAACGGTCTTCTCCAAGTGGCTCATCTTCTACGAGATCGAGCCATTCAAGTGCAGTCGGACAATGTAACGACGGTGGCCTACATAAACCGACAGGGCGGAACGAAGAGCAGAGCTGCAATGTCAGAGGTAACAAGAGTTATCCTCTGGGCAGAAAATCACGCATTGGCGCTGTCAGCAATCTTCATTCCGGGAGTAGACAACTGGGAAGTGGACTTCCTCAGCAGACACGATCTCCATCCAGGAGAGTGGGGCCTCCATCCGGAGGTGTTCACAGAGGTGACAGATCTTTGGGGTGTACCTCAAATAGACATGATGGCCTCCCATCTCAACAAGAAACTTCAAAGGTATTGTTCCAGGTCAAGAGACCCGCAAGCAGTGGTGGTGGATGCCTTGGTGACTCCGTGGGTGTTCCAGTCTGTGTACGTGTTTCCTCCACTTCCACTCATTCCGAGAGTTCTAAAACTCATAAGGAGAACAAGAGTTCAGGCAATCCTCATTGCTCCAGACTGGCCAAGAATGGCTTGGTACGCGGATCTTCTGGGTCTTCTGCTGGAAGATCCGAGGCCTCTTCCTCTTCGGGAGGACCTACTGCAACAGGGGCCGTTCGCTTATCAAGACTTACCACGGCTCCGTTTGGTGGCATGGAAGTTGAACGCCAGATATTAGCTCGGAGGGGAATTCCGAACAAGGTTATTCCTACCCTGATACAGGCTAGGAAAGGAGTAACGTCTAAACATTACCATCACGTTTGGAAAAAGTATGTAGCTTGGTGTGAATCCAAAAAGTCTCCTACGGTGGAGTTTCAACTGGGACGGTTTCTCTTCTTCCTGCAAGCAGGTGTGGATATTGGTCTGAAGTTGGTATCCGTAAAGGTCCAGATTTCGTCCCTATCCATTTTCTCCCAGAAACAACTGGCTTTCCTGCCTGAGGTTCAGACTTTCTTGAAAGGGGTTCTGCACATCCAGCCTCCCTTTGTGCCACCTACGGCACCCTGGGATCTTAACGTGGTGTTACAGTCCCTCCAATCGGATTGGTTCGAGCCTCTACAGGAGGTTGAGGTCAAGTTTCTCACGTGGAAGGCTGTCACTTTGTTAGCCTTAGCTTCTGCTACACGTGTGTCGGAGTTGGGGGCTTTGTCTTGTAAAAGCCCCTACCTGGTCTTCCATGAAGATAGGGCTGAGCTCCGTACACGTCCTCAGTTTCTTCCTAAGGTTAAAAAGAAGAGAAAACTAGAAAGAGCAGACAGATTAGTATTATTAAGTAAAATAGATTTCTGCTGCGGGGTACACTGGGCTCCACAAGGATGGACAATGGGGTGTAGAGTAGGATCTTGATCTGAGGCACCAACAGGCTCAAAGCTTTGACTGTTCCCAGAATGCACAGCGCCGCCTCCTCTATAACCCTGCCTCCCTGCACAGGAGCTCAGTTTTGTAGTTGGTGCTGCAGTAAGCAGGCACTTAACAGAAGGGCTGCTCCAGGCAGCCCTAAGAAGAGCTTTTTTATGAAGAAAAAGTGAAGACTTCAAGGGCAGCAGCAGTGGTAAATGTCAGAAGACATGCACTGCTGCAGCTCCAGCTCTCCCCAGCGGCGCTGTACACTCCCGAGCCCTGGTTGCCGGGTAACTACAGCAGGAGGCTCCGGTTTTCTTCACGTTAGGCACACACGACTCCGGGATCGCGTGGTTGCACTTCGGTAGGTGGTAAGTGGGTCCCGCTTGCGGGACCCGGTCTTTATCGCGATCCGGCGCGGTCAGTGGGAGGCGGGCCCGCACGCTGGCGGTGGACACTGTGGCAGTACAGGCGATTCCATTAGATCACCAGGGCATGGGCGCAGGTCAGGTTTTCTCTCTAAACCAGTTTAATAAGAGCCCACAGTACCCGATGGTTTTGCCAGCAGGGGGATAAGGCTAAAGGCCCATACACACTAGACGATAAAATTAACGACGTCGTTCATTTCAGCCCTCATCAACGACGTCGCTCATTATATCGTCAAGTGTGTATGCATCCGACGACCACCGATGCGCGGCCCCGCGGGACGTTAACGACCCGCGCTTATCTGTGGAGCATGTATGCTCAATTTCCACTATGGTCGTTACCGACCAGAGACGTCGTTAATTGTGTATGGTGTGAAAGACCAACGACCAAGCCACTGTTCACCAGCTCATTATTTTAATAAACTGTTCAGCTTGGATGCTTCAACGATGAATGGTCTATGGTCTTTGGTCTTTCGTCTTTGGTCTTTCGTCTTTGGTCGTTGGTAGTGTGTATGCTCATGTCGTTTGCTCAGCTGTTCAAGGGAAGTTCAAGGGAAGTCGTTAACGACGGTCGTTAACGATGTGTGCTCCAAGGTGCCATTTCCTGCAAATGTTCCCGCCCTGGAGCTGCATATCTGTCTCTCCCTCAGTCCCTGTCAGTGTCTGGGCGCCATTATCCCTCAGTTCACTGTTCCTGGGACTGCTTGGGCAAATCCTCCTGTGTAAAGCCGCCTGGTTGTCAGTGCTGTGACTTTACATGACACTTAAGTATTCTACCTGCCTTTTTAGACAGTGCTGGTTAACAAAGAGTGCATTTAGTCAGGGTTTTCTAGTACAATTACCCTGTGATATACATCCAGTTCTTACTGTGTAGTGTTATATCTGTTGACTATATAGCTTTATATATAAGCTAGTTCAGTGCAGTATGATTGTTAGTAATAACCTCTGCATTGTACAAACTGTGACTATCTGTGTGTGCATTAGATAGCTGAGTGGTGTCCATTTCGTGTCTTTCACTCAACTTGCTATCCCTATATTCTATAACCTGAGGGGGCTTGGTGCGTCAGGTTTTTATATTGATATAGGATTTTCACAAAGATATACTTTATTACGTATTTTTCTCTATGATTTAGTCACCATATCTCTCCCTTATCTCTGCTTGTGCTGACTACACTGCGCAGGGGTTTGGGTGAGAGGTATTGTGCTGCTGCCAATTGTACTGTGTTACCTGATACTGCAAGTTATATCATGTCTGCTTCTGAGGGTAACGGTTCTGGGGCTGAACACACTGCCAGTGTTGCTGAAGCCACAGATCCCTATGAGGGGAATATAGCAGCTGTGGGCTCTGGTTCTGGGGGCTCCTTGCCCCCCAGTGGTACTGTGGCAACGGAGGCACATAATGACCCACCGTGGGCCGCTTTTTCCACGCTTCTGCATACGCTAGTTCATAAACTAACACCCCCTATGGGACCCCCAATGCCGGTGCAACCGTATGTGGTCCCTGCAGTTAACCTGCCGTGGGCGGACGATTTATCTGTTCAATTGAGGAAGTTGAACCAGTCTCTGACTACTAAAAAGTCTGACCATCGCTCGCCTAAGTCCAAGGGGTCCTCTAAGCGAGCGCTTGTCTCCTCACAATCCACTGCTGTCACTGACACCTCGTCTGATGAAGACGGCACTTACACTGACCCCACAGGTTCTGACTCAGATACGGCTGATGGGGAGGGTAGTTCACATGTGGATGTTCCTGACCTTTTGGAGGCTATTAAATTAATTCTACAGATTACGGATGATCCCAAACCATCCGTCCCTCCTAAGAAACCTGATAGGTTCAAGCGTCAGAAGGTGGTTAAACAAGTTTTACCTCACTCTGATCACCTAGTGGATATACGTCAGGAACCCTGGGAAAACCCAGGTACGAAGTTTGTGCCTCAAAAGAAGATGCTGGCTCGCTATCCCCTCGCGCCAGAGCTGTCTAAGAATTGGGAAACGCCTCCTTCAGTGGACTCACATGTGGCTAGGATGGTGGTTTCCTCAGCTCTGCCTGTCACTACCATCACGTCTCTAAAAGAGCCTACGAATAAACGTGTGGAGGGTTGTCTTAAGGCGATTTACACCCTCACTGGTGCTGCACAAAGGCCCACTATTGCAGCTACATGGGCTGCAGAGGCTATTGAAGCATGGGCCTTGGAGTTAGAAGCTGAAATCTCCTCTGACCATGCTAGACAATGCTTGTCATATATTGTCACAGCTTCTCGCTATATTAGAGGCGGCTTCTGATGCCGGTATCCTAGCAGCCAAGGCCTCTACTACGTCAGTCCTGGCTCGCCGAATATTGTTGCTGAGATCCTGGTCTGTGGATCTGTACTCTAGAAAAACCCTGGAGGTACTCCCTTTCAAGGGAGATATTCTGTTTGGGGAGGACTTAAATAATATAGTGGCTGACTTGGCTACTGCCAAAACTGCCTGTCTGCCAAGTACCGCTCCTTCTGTGTCGAAGGCTAAAGGTACGTCCTTTCGCCCCTTTCGTCCTTCAGGTAAAGCAAAAGGTCAGGCGTACAACAAGCAGGCCCGCACTTCCAAACCTGGTAAGCCGAAGCCAAAAAGAGCCTGGGTGGCCCGTCAGCCAGCTTCCAAGGCCGATAAGCCTGCCGCATGACGGGGCGGGCCTCCCCCTGGGGGATCCCAGGGTGGGGGGCCGGCTTCTAGGGTATACCCAGGAATGGTTGAAAACCACTTCAGATGCCTGGGTACGGGAAGTCGTCACTCGAGGTTACGCCATAGCCTTCAAAAACCGACCCCCTCATCGATTTTGCCAGACAGACGTCCCATCGGACCAGACAAAGGCAAACACTCTGCATTCGGTGGTACAGACCCTCCTGGATAAAGGAGTCGTAGTACAGGTGCCTCTTGCGCAGAGGGGCCAGGGGTACTTTTCTCCGCTGTTTCTAGTCCCAAAACCGAATGGGTCCTCCCGGCCCATTCTCAACCTCAAGGCATTGAACAGGTTTGTGAAAGTTTCCAAGTTCCGTATGGAAACCCTTCGCTCTATAGTTCTAGCCTTGGAACCTGGGGTCTACATGGTCTCCCTGGACATACAGGATGCTTACCTGCATATTCCTATAGCAGCGTCACATCAGCAATACCTGAGGTTTGCTATTGGCAACCTCCATTACCAGTTTCGAGCGTTACCTTTTGGTTTAACAACGGCTCCGCGAGTCTTCACCAAAGTAATGGCGGTGGTACTCCGCCGTCAAGGGGTCAGGATACTGCCGTATCTGGACGACTTGTTAATCCTGGCAAATTCCCCGGAATTTCTCCTACGTCATCTGGATATGACGGTCCGGTTTCTACAAGCCCACGGGTGGCTCATCAGCTGGAAGAAATCCTCCCTTATCCCTGCTCAGAGCATGGTGCATCTGGAAGCGCTATTGGACACTCACAACCAGAGGTTGTTCCTGTGTCAGGAGAAGGTCCTGAAGCTTCAGGACAGGATTCGTTGCTTCCTTTCTCGTCCGCAAGTGTCGATACATTCGGCTATGCAGGTGCTGGGCCTCATGGTGTCAGCGTTCGACATGGTGGAGTATGCTCAATTCCATTCTCGCCCCCTCCAGAGGCTGATTCTAGCCAAGTGGGACGGCCTGCCTCACCGGATCAGGTCTCAAATGATCTTATTGACTCCGGAGGTCCGTCTGTCGCTGCTGTGGTGGCTCCAGGACCAACAACTGTGCAGGGGCCGTCCCTTCTGGATATCCGACTGGGTCCTGTTAACGACAGATGCCAGTCTAAGAGGTTGGGGCGCGGTGCTGGAGCAACACTCCCTTCAGGGTTGGTGGACCAAGGAGGAATCTCTCCTCTCGAGCAATATTCTGGAATTGCGGGCAGTCTTCAATGCATTGAACCTGGCCCAGCATTTAGTTCAGAACCGTCCTGTTCAAGTACAGTCGGACAACACCACCACAGTGGCTTACATAAATCATCAAGGCAGCACTCGAAGCCATTTGGCAATGAAGGAAGTCTCACGGATTCTACATTGGGCAGAATGCCATCTACTGGCCATATCGGCAATATTCATTCCGGGAGTCTTGAATTGGGAAGCGGACTTTCTCAGTCGTCAGGACGTGCATGCCGGCGAGTGGGGCCTCCATCCAGAAGTGTTTCAACTCCTAGTGGAAAGTGGGGTCTTCCAGATGTAGATCTAATGGCGTCTCGACACAATCACAAGGTTCCGGTCTTCGGAAGAAAGGACAAGGGATCCTCAAGCAGCATTCGTGGATGCACTGGCAGTGCCATGGAGGTTTCGGCTGCCGTACGTGTTCCCTCCGGTGTCACTTCTGCCCAGGGTAATTCGGAAGTTCAAGCAAGAAAAAGGAAATCTGCTTCTCATAGCTCCAGCGTGGCCCAGACGGCGCTGGTTCTCAGACCTGCAGGGCCTATCGTCAGAGCGTCCAATTCTACTTCCACAACGCCCAGACCTCCTCGTTCAGGGCCCCTGTGTCTACCAGGACCTAGCCCGGCTGTCTTGGACGGCGTGGTTCTTGAAGCTTCCGTCTTGAGGGCTAAGGGTTTTTCTGAAGAGGTCATTAAAACTATGTTGCGGGCCCGGAAACCGGCTTCTGCCCGGATATACCATAGGGTCTGGCATTCCTACTTTGTTTGGTGCGCATCTAACAATTATGACGCTTCCGAGTTTAGTACAGCCAAACTTTTGGCTTTTCTGCAAGAGGGCCTGGATTTAGGCCTGCGTCTGGCCTCCCTCAAGGTTCATATTTCTGCCTTGTCGGTGTGGTTTCAGAGAAAAATTGCGACTGTACCTGATGTTCATACTTTCACTCAGGGTGTGTTGCGTATCCAACCTCCCTATGTCCCGCCTGTGGCTCCTTGGGACTTGTCGGTGGTTTTGGAGGTGTTGCAGGAGCCTCCGTTTGAACCCCTTGGTTCAGCTGATCTTAAGTGGCTTTCCCTTAAGGTGGTGTTCTTGCTGGCTATTGCCTCTGCTAGAAGAGTGTCAGATTTGGGGGCCCTTTCCTGTAGTTCCCCATATCTGATTTTTCACCGTGACCGGGCGGTACTTCGGACTCGTCACGGTTATTTACCGAAGGTGGTGTCCTCGTTCCACCTTAATCAGGAGATTGTGGTTCCGGCCTTTGTCTCTCCTCATTTGTCTCCCAAAGAGCAGTCTTTGAATGTGGTACGGGTTCTCCGTATCTTTGTGAAGAGAACTGCTTCTATTCAAAAATCTGATTCTCGCTTTGTTTTGTTTGGATTTCACAAACGTGGCTAGCCTGCTCACAAGCAAACTCTGGCCAGGTGGATTAGAATGGTGATTGCACATGCTTATGTGAAAGCTGGTTTGAGAGCTCCTGCTCACATTACGGCCCATTCTACTCGGTCTGTTGGACCTTCTTGGGCGGCCCAACGTGGTGCGACCCTTGACCAATTGTGCAAGGCGGCTACGTGGTACTCCGGGAACACGTTCATAAGGTTCTATGCCTTCGATACTGCCGCTTCCCAGGATGCTTCCTTTGGACGCCGGGTTCTTGTGCCCGCTACAGTGCGTCCCCTCCCATAAGGAACTGCTTTAGGACATCCCCATTGTCCATCCTTGTGGAGCCCAGTGTACCCACGCAGCAGAAAACGAGTTTTATGGTAAGAACTTACCGTTGTTAAAACTCTTTCTGCGAGGTACAATGGGCTCCATAAGGCACCCACTCTGACGCACTTCGCTTCTTCGGGTTGGTATGGCATTAGCCGCTGACACTTCTCCTGTCGTGAGAGTGTGGTGTATGTGGCTACTAACCGTAGTCGTCTCTTTTCCTTGTACTGCATTGGGCTGGTTAACTAAAAACTGAGCTCCTGTGCAGGGAGGCGGGGTTATAGAGGAGGCAGCGCTGTGCATTCTGGGAACAGTCAAAGCTTTGAGCCTGTTGGTGCCTCGAATCAAGATCCTACTCTACACCCCATTGTCCATCCTTGTGGAGCCCAGTGTACCTCGCAGAAAGTTTTAACAACGGTAAGTTCTTACCATAAAACTCGTTTTTTATTGTTGTAATAAAATGTATAAATCTAAAAAATATACATAAAACAGCTGTTCATGAACCTCTTATACTGGCTAGAGAAAAACAGCAATCAATAATATCTAATTGGTCCCTGTCTCAATATACTATTCCGTTGCAAAAAAACAATATTCATAAATACAAGCAGTAATTTCAATATGCTCAGTATACCACAATGTTATTTAGGCTGATTCGCAACAATTGTGCAAGTGTTCCTTGGATTAATATAATGTTGCAATAACTTTTCTTGTATCACAGATTGTAAAAGATTCTATCCAGAAGGTATATTAGGTGTCCCAATACTCTGGTTGTTAGTATGCCAAGCAAGAAGAAGTTAATTAATGTGCATGCATACCGAAAGGTAGTTTTGCAGGGTTATAATTAGCATTTGCTGGTATACATGGCCATGCTGTTTTTAAGAATAGATCATTTACCGCGTCCTCCCTCTGGGCAGTGGGTTTCTATTGACTCCCGGCTCTGGTGCTCCACAAGCTTAGTTCAAGCCTTATCCGGAGATGCAAAAAGGTCCCAATATCAGGAGAAAGTTCACACGGTTTGTACAGATGCCGCCAGTGCGGGTCTCACAAAGCAGTCGGTACGAGACGCGTTTCCCCGCCTTCCAGCAGTTCAGCAAATCGGCGGCTTCATCAGTCA